>NC_045616.1:56454207-56761207 GCF_009829155.1 Mustela erminea | reverse complement strand
TGAAGTACATTTTTAAAATTTTCACTTCCTCTTTGGATTTTATTTTCATTTCCTCTAAGGTAATGTGGCAGTTATCTTAAATGTTTTTCCTCTTCTGACCTGTAGACATAAATTTGCCTTTCAACTGCTTTTCCTGACATTGGTCCAGTCTTTGAAACCTGCGTTGCTGATTTAGTCTCTTGCCCTTGATTGCTTGCTTTCCTATACACACAAGCCTTATTCTGTCACTTTTTCTGTTCCTGTTGAACACCAAGTTACAAATACTTCAAAATAAATGCCGTATTTTTAGTACATAAAGATGAGCATTATGAATCCCTGTCTTTGTTGTAAAACATTATTAAAATTATATACTATTATTTATATATAAAATCATCCTAATTACCTCACATATTGAAGGTATAACCAACCAAGGCAAGGGTTTCTTATCCATTCACTTATTTATAAATTTTTTTGAAGATTATTTATTTATTTATTTGACAGAGAAAGACATAGTGAGAGAGGGAACACAAGCAGGTGGTGGGAGAGGGAAAAGCACACTTCTGCTGGGCAGAGAGCCCGATGTGGGGCTCCATCCCAGGACCCTGGGATCATGACCTGAGCCAAAGGCAGATGCCTAACAACTGAGCCACCCAGGTGCCCCTCCATTCACTTATTTAATAGACTCAGCTGAGTTTTCTAGGACTGTTAATTTGGTATTTTCTCTTTCTTCTAGTCAAAGTGCAAGAAAACCCACCTGTCAAGGGCTCCCTTTCTGGAAAAGTCAACCTACCTTGTCATTTTTCAACCCTGCCTACCTTACCACCCGGTTACAACACCTCCAGTGAATTTCTCAGAATCAAGTGGTCTAAGATCGAATTGGACAAGAATGGGAAAGATCTGAAGGAGACTACTGTTCTTGTAGCCCAAAACGGGAATATCAAGATTGGTCAAGGCTATAAAGGAAGAGTGTCAGTGCCCACACATTCCGAGGTAGTGGGTGATGCCTCACTCACCATGGTCAAACTGCGTGCCAGTGATGCGGGTCTGTACCGCTGTGACGTCATGTATGGGATTGAAGACACACAAGACACAGTGTCGTTGGCGGTGGATGGTAAGGCTTTCCAGATCTGGAAGACAGTAGTGTAACATGATACCTGGTTCAGAAGTATTGTGAAACAGTACCCAAAGTAACTATAGTTCAGGGTTTGGACAAGTGCAAGAAACATCAGTCATTTAAATAGTTCATGCCTTTCACCAAAAACGAGCTGTTATTTCTACAAGGGTCAAGGAAGGTGACTTTTTGCACAGCAACTTCACTGACTCAGTAACAGTCAAGTGCAGTATCATGGGAATAATGAATACCTGAAGACAAGATAAATAGCTTAAGAATTATTACTTCATTACTGAGACCTAACAATGATGACTTTTTAAGACCGTAAAGGCTGATCTACAGTTTAATTTTTACAATAGGTGTGTATGTACATTTACACACACACATGCACACACTACCTTTTCTCCTTTTTTCTCGGTGTCCTAGCATGATTATTAAAACCTTTGAGTTTGTTTTTAAGAAATATAAATTCCATCTTATGTTGAAGAAATGAGGCACTTAATAAGTATCATGGTACTTTTCACAGTGCCTTAGAAAGACGAAGACTTAATAAACATTTGAATTGGAACAAAATAAAATTCAGTGAATTTTTACAAAGGGTAATACACTAGCTGTTATACATTAAGTCTTAAGATGAAGCATTTTCATTTTAGCCCCTTTTCAGTGGTGGTTTATATGTCATTTGAATTTAAGTTAGGAGACAAAGCAAAGAAAAATTGCTTTAATTGGGTACACACATAATACCATAGCTCTTGGAAACAGAATATTTTGGCAAGTTATTAAGCAAAATTCTAATATCCAGACATGATGGAACAGATTTTTCTTCCATCCCTCCATTTCCCTATAAAATATTTACCTTTCAGAAACATATACAAAGGGTTTTATTAAAACTTTCTTGTGTAGCCAAAAGGAAATACTTTGAATTTCAGATGCAATGAATTAATTTTCTGTACATCCTTTTATGTTCAGATTCTGTTACTCTCTCCTACCAATCTAGGAGATTTTATGTTGTCCACACATCCACAAAATATCCTGGGCTCTTCATTCTTTTAACCTTTTTATTATTTATTTCAGTTAGCCTAGGACTGTTTTGCTCTACTGATATTTTTCTATTTCTGTGTGTGTGTGTGTTTATATGTGTGTATATTACCTTTGTATCTTGTATAAGCATATAGATTATTAATAAATTATAAATATATAAAGTAGTGGTAGATACACACTATATATAAATTTATATATATATGTTTTTTAAATCCCGAACAGGAGTTTAACAACTTCTTACTATTTTCATCATTAAAGAATTAGCAATGGATTTGCCCCTTGCCCCTCTGAAACAATGAAAATCCTCCACTTAATCTCCTTAGCCCCATGAGGTCTTTAATTATCCCTACAATTGCAGATATTTATACCAACTGATACTCACTGCCCTGCTCTTAGAGGCCCCTCTGTGCCCCCTTACTGCCAGTGTTCAGTGGACATGGAAGATTTTTAATTACCAAGAGGACTGTTTGAAGCTTTGATCAACATAAGACTAATCTAAAACCATTCAAATTCTTACTTAAACCTTAGAGATCATTATAAACTATATCTCATACTTACCAGATAGCACGATTTTAGAGTAGTTCTATAGAGGTATGAATTTTCTGAAAGGCATCTGATGAATTTTTCATTGCAGTATTGGAAATGAGAAAATGAATGTTAATTGTCAGTGCCTCCACTTGGTGACCATGCAGGTCTTTTTTGTGTTGACACTTACCAGAGGTGCTTTTCTGTGATGTGGCTAGTCTGTCCCACTGCGTCATTTTATTGGCACAAACCTGTCTTGGGAGAAGAAAGCAATCTACTGATGAGCATGTGGAAGACAGTCTTATAGCTAGAAGTCAGGCTGTGGGATATACACTGTTGTTATCCCCAGGGAATCACTAGGGAAAAAAGAGAGTGGAAGGTATCTTGGGAACCAAATTCATACTGCATAATAAAATAAAAGTGGTCCTAGGCAATATAATCTTAAAAAAAAAAAGATAGGTAGGTAGATAGATTGATTGACTGATTGATTTGAGGTGGGGGGGGAACTAAGGGAGAAGGAGAGAATCCTACGCAGACTTGCACTGAGGATAGAACCTGGAACCAGACTCAGTCTCACAACCCTGAGATCATGACCTCAGCTGAAGCGAAGAGTCAGTCACTCAATCGACTGAGCCACCCAGGTGCCCCAGCAATATAATTCTTAATAAAGTCTCATCCATAAGACCCAGTTGCCCCAATTTCTATTTTCCAGTGACTTCCCAGTTACTTTACCTTGACTCACTTTGAAGTCTTGTAGAAATGAGTCACCATATTTACTCCAGTTAAAAATAGAGATGCTCCTGTTGAAATGGAGGGAGAGGACCAAAGCTCCACCCCTCCCCCGAATCACGCCTCAGCTGCTCTTCCCTTAGCTCTTTGACAATTCCTTGAGCCCTAGAGCACTGTTCAAGAACCACTAGATTACAGCAATTCCCAACACACAGCAAAGTGGAATTTGAGGCAAGTACCAAAATGTCTAGCTTCAACTCAGGGGAGTTTTGGGAACTTTACTTCAGTCCTTTGAGATAAAAATCATACATTTTAGGGATGCCTGGGTGGCTCAGTGGGCTAAAGCCTCTGCCTTCGGCTTAGGTCATGATCCCAGGGTCCTAGGATCGAGTCCTCCATCAGGCTCTTTGCTCAGTGGGGAGCCTGCTTCCCCCTCTCTCTCTCTCTGCCTGCCTCTCTGCCCACTTGTGATCTCTGTCTGTCAAATAAATAACTAGAATCTTTTAAAAAAATATACATTTTTATTTGTCTTAGTATAAACTCTCAGTTATGCTAGTCAGATGGTAAGTATGATGAACATTGGGTAGTGGTCAGTAGACGATCCAGCATTTTTAAAGTCTTTACATAATTTGACTTTCATATCAGGTAACATAAGCAATATCTGTTACACTTTATAGTGGGGGGAGATTAACTCAATACATGGTTAAGGAACAAATTAGGGACAGGAATAAGCCTTCCCACTCATACACATTCCGGTGTCTTTTCCTTCTCAGTACATTGTTTCTGGAAGTAAATATCTCAAGTTTTATGTTTCGAGGAAGTGTGTTGGTGAATCTTCCACATGCCTCTCTTGAGTTGGCCCAGCGTAAAATCATGAAGTAGGGCAAGTTGATCCTGTGGCCCCCTTGACTCTTTGTATCTCCTGCAGTACTGACTCCCTTTGGTTGTCCAGTGTTCCCACGACAGTGTGAATACTACCTGTAATTAGAACAACTATCCACCAAGTGGCATTTAATCGCTTAAATCTTTTTTTTATATTGTCTTCATGAGAATAGAAAATTTCTGTCTGGGAAACTTTCTAGTGGAGCAGAATAGGACACCTGGGTGAATGGCATTTCTGGGGCTCCTCACATCACCATAATTTTGTGTAGGGTTATACCAAGTGAAAATGAAAGATCACCATATTGCTCTGACCATGTGAGCAATGAATCTGATGTATTGCTCTGGTAAGAAACTTCGAGAAGTATGGGGGGATATTTGAACCTGCCTGTAATTGCTTGCTGCTCTCTTGGCAGGGGTTGTGTTTCACTACAGAGCGGCGACTAGCAGGTATACTCTGAATTTTGAGGCTGCACAGAAGGCTTGTTTGGACGTTGGAGCAGTCATAGCAACCCCAGAGCAGCTCTATGCCGCCTATGAAGATGGATTTGAGCAGTGTGATGCAGGCTGGCTTTCTGATCAGACCGTCAGGTGAGAGGTCTGGGGGCCACAGGCTATAATTCATTAATTTGAGAGGAAGGATAAATGCGACTTACTCATCCTTTATTTCCCCAGGTATCCCATCCGGGCTCCCCGAGTAGGCTGTTATGGAGATATGATGGGGAAGGAAGGAGTCAGGACCTACGGATTCCGTTCACCTCATGAAACGTACGACGTGTACTGCTACGTGGACCACCTGGATGGTATGATGTTTAAATTTCTAACGCTTCCTTCGAACTAAGAAAATTGAAGACAGACTGGGAGCACGTAGGAATAGAACAAGTTTTCATGCTTGTTTGGATTCCAAACAGCAGCATTTAGTTTAAATTACCGTATGATTGTGGTGAAATAAGCTCAAATTAAAGTGGAAAGAGAAGGAGGAGTGTGCAAATGGTTATGCAGGTTAGAAATGTCTTCAGTTAATGGCAGGTTTTCTTTCAGGCATGCTGCTATTGGACTGTTTCCAGTACACTTTTAGAGCCTTAAGAATAGAAGGCTCTACGGGTGGTACCTATTCTGGTGAGAACTTCAGGTAAAATCCTGTGATGACAAACCACTGTGAATCCAAGGGCTGATCAACACCCCGAACCTCAACTAAATAGCTGAAACTAGCCCAGGAGGGTTTCTCAAGTTCTTCTGTTAATGTTGCTGCACTAATATTCAGAGCAATCATTCATTCATTAAAGAAACCACCAACCAACCGTGTAGTATGCTGGGTGCTGTGCTAGTTGTTAGGGATATGAAGCCAGAGGCCTTGCTTTTAAGAGGTCTAAAGCCTGAATGAGTTTGGCTCTATTATTTCTCATTTGGCATGAGTTAGAGGCTCTTAAAGACAGGTATGAGTTCAATGGTGGCACCCAAGGGGCACAGTACAGTTTTATTATAAGACACATGGAACAGAAGTTTCTGTGACTTTTGAAATAGGGTCTCCTTTTTATTAACAGGCAGCCTAAAGTCAAACTATATAAAGGGGAGTTTTGAATTGAGTTACACTTTTAATTTTGGCTGGGTACATATAGAAAGGATAATCTCAGTTTTCTTATGTGTAAAATAAAGACGTTGGACTAGATAATTTCCATGGTCCCTTCCAACATTAAAATTCTATGATTCTGTGACTTGAATAAACCACCTCAGAGACTGAAAGCTATGAACTAAGCAGCTTATATTTTCCTAATGACCTGACTAAATTTGAATAAGCAGGCTGGCTTACCAGAAGGCTGCTTAATTGTGGTTCCCTAACATCTTAACATTCTTATTATAACTTTACTTTAAAACTGATAAATGTATTTTCTAAATGAGAACTTCAGATACTAGCAATTTCCTTTTTTTATAGGGACAAAGGGAAAACATACCAAACCCATCCTATGATATATATATGATATGTACATTGAATTTTGGATATTATATATATATATATATATATATATATATATATATATATATATACACACACACACACACACACACACAGAATTTGAATGTTTTTGTTTGGGCACATAAATGTTGAAAGAGAAAGGCAGAAGAATCAGTATAACTAATTCAAGCACTGACTGAAATTTCTGTGAGCAGAGTAAAAAGGCTTTTCATTGTTTTATAGAAGGAATTTAACAGGCTTTTTTTTTTAAAGATTTTATTTATTTATTTGACAGACAGAGATCACAAGTAGGCAGAGAGGCAGGCAGAGAGAGAGGAGGAAGCAGGCTCCCTGCTGAGCAGCGACCCGATGTAGGGCTCAATCCCAGGACCCTGGGATCATGACCTGAGCCAAAGGCAAAGGCTTTAACCCGCTGAGCCACCCAGGTGCCCCCAGTTCTGAAGGATATTCAGTATTTTTACAATGACATTGTTCTAGAAATTTTCTCTTCCCTGTTTGTTGTCCCTTAGAATAATCTGCAAATCTTTGGACACTGATCTTTTCTTTCTTGGCCTGAAATTGGACTGGTATGGTGGGGGAGGTTAGAAAGGCCTGTGCGACTGGGGATGAATGAGGAAGATCAAAAGATCACTCTTGTAAAGGTCTCCCTCCTCCTTTACTGAAGTGTGTGCCTCTCTTTGAAGTAAAGGCCATTGGCTGAACTCTGAATTGATAAAAACTCTTGTGGAAAGTTGACTATATAACGTTACATCTGATGTTTCAATTGCCACATCGATGACAGATTATTTGAAAGTAAGCCAACATTCCTCATGAGAGAGATTTATCACTGTATCCATGGGTATCATAATTGCCACCTCTATTTTATTGTGTTTTTGACAGCTAAGTGTGTGTGAGAGACATCAAAAAAATACAGATATTGATGCAGTCAGAATGCATGTGATGGAACACATAGCCAGTTATGAACTAAGGTGCAATAACGTTAGATCAGAAGCCAAATTATTCCAGATGGCTCATGAAAAAGTCAATTAAGTATAAAATAAAGCACAGTTTAAAAAGATAATTAATTTGTTTTAATTTAGTCATTTAAAATGAAAGATATTTAGTTGATAGAATGTCAACCCTTTTTTCCCTCTTTCTTCTTGAATAATGTCTTATTCATTCTGATGTATATATTTCTTTATAAAAGTCAAATAATTATACTCTGTTAGATCCAGCTAGCTTAAGGGAGGAAAAAAAACTAATCTGGTTCATATTCTAAGATGGTGATTATAGCACAGATATACATACAAATATGATATTCAATTCTATTTTTAAAAATAACTTACTAAATGTACAACAGCTATTGTATTAGCTATATCCACAAACCAGGATTCCAGTATTAGCCTGTATTCTTGGAAATGGTCTAGATATTGTGGTGGCTTATTAGCCATGATTCAGTAACAGAACACTGTTACCAAGAAATTAAGGGAATCAAGATTCTAAAGTGGGAAATCTAGAAATTAAGATAATGTAATCACAAAATAATCCTTATTAGAAAATTTAATCTGTGTTTCCTGGTAAGGTAGCTTTGGAAAACATTGAGAGGGTTCCTTATTAGAAAGTTTAATTTGAGTTTCCCGGAAGCGTAGTTTTGGAAAACTTTGAGAGCATTTAGAATAGAGTTGAGATGATTATACAGTTTAGAAAATTGAGTCAAGGATTGGAGTTATTTAGGAGTGATCAAGACAATGCTGAGAGAGGAGTCTAGGGAGGCAGGTAAGGTCCCTATGATTAAGAACAGAAAGGACCTCAACTGAATCCCAGCTCTGTTACTTACTAATTGTGAGATCCTGAGCAAGGCTTTACCTCTGTTTCAGTTTCTTTTCCTCTGACATGGGGGCAATTAGAATACTTACTTTTTAATTAGGGTATGAAGATGAAGTGAGTGAATGTGTAAAGCTTTTATCACAGTGGGTGTCTCAAACTAACTGCTCAATAAATATAGATTATGGTTATATGAAAGGTTTCATTTCCTCTGAATTCATAAAAAGAAGAAATGACTTAAAATTGCAACTCCGTGAATTAGGGTCAATATAAGGAAATTTTTTATGATAATGAATACTACAAAATGTAGGAACAATCCTGACAGACTGTAAAATTTCTTCTCTTGAATTTTCTTAAAACTAGAATTTTTCAGGGGCTCTTGGGTGGCTCAGTGGGTTAAAGCCTCTGCCTTCAGCTCAGGTTATGATCTCAGGACCCTGGGATTGAGCCCCGCTGCCCTGCATCAGGCTTTCTGCTCAGCAGGGAGCCTGCTTCCTCCTCTCTCTCTCTGCCTGCCTCTGCCTACTTGTGATCTCTGTTTGTCAAATTAAAAAAAAAAAAAAGATCTTTGAAAAAACAAATTAGAATTTTTCTGAGATGTTCTGAGTGCAAAGCTCTGTCAAAGTCTGAGTCATGGTGCTTTGAAGTATATAGAAAATAACTGGAAATGGCTCACTTTATGAGAAGGATGACTTTCATGTCAAAGCATTTTGAATACAATAAATTGCTTAAATATTACTGAAGAATTAAAATTAATACAGTGGCAAAAGCAGAATTCTTTTGTGTTATCCCTCCTAAATAGTTTAAAATCAGTTTATTCTCTGATTAGAATATTATATTCTTGACTAACAGTGTTCAGGAATTAATCTAGTATCTGATTCCCCGTAGGAGGTCATGCCAGTGGGACATTTAAATAATTCTGAGAGTGCTTTGTGAATTAATGCATTTCTGTGCTAAAACTGGCAGTTTGATAGGAAGTATGTGTGTCATAGAAAAATAAAACAAAAACAAAACAAACAAAAGACTATCCTAAATAAGATCAATAAGAGAATGTTGGAAAAAATGGTGATAGGTGAGGTCAGACTGCTTTCATTTTCACAGGTGACCTGCTTAGTTTCCTTGCAAATGAGTCAATACTTCCAGTCTTATACCTAAACCTGACAAATGACTGATCTAAGAGCTTTTTGCACCTCTGATATCGGCAAACTTGGGGACTTACATCTCATCCTTCCATGGCCTGTATTTTCTCTGCAACTCTACCCTTTGGCTGTTACTTCTCCTGGAATACTAGTACCCTACTATTCTGATTTCGTGGCTTTCACGTAAGGTTCCCAACACTTTGATGTGTCTGTATTATGGGCTTTCTCCTTCATCTCATATCCTCTTCCTAAGTCCTAGTTGATCTTTCTCACCTTTACATCTCCAAATCTTGAATATATGACTATAACCACCCCCAAATGTTTGCATATGCCTCTAACTCTCCCATAAGACTGTGGCTTCTAGGGGCACCTGGGTGGCTCAGTGGGTTAAGCCTCTGCCTTTAGCTCGGGTCATGATCCAGGGTCCTGGGATCGAGCCCCGCATCGGGCTCTCTGCTCAACGGGGAGCCTGCTTCCTCCTCTGTCTCTGCCTGCCTCTCTGCCTACTTGTGATCTCTGTCTGTCAAATAAATAAAAAATTTAAAAAAATCTTAAGTAAAAAAGAAGACTGTGGCTTCTAGGAGGGAAGGAGCCATGTATATCCCTACTATGTCCATGCTCCACAGATAGAGTTGAATAAATTTTGAATTACTGAATTAACCTCCAGCCTAAAAGTGCCCACTCTACTCACTTTGCTTTGCACTTACTCCTTGGATAACTTCACCTCTATCCAGGCTTAACTGCTCCTCTACCTGCTTCCCAAATTTTCATTGCTTCAGTGTCCTTATTAGTTTGTTAAATGTCAAATTTGTTCTTGCAGGTAAACTGAAAATCAAATGCCTTTTGGGATGAATGGGTCATGAAAGTACACCAAAATAACAAATAAGTGAAAATGGAAATATTAGTTTCTGGTTTTTCTTGTTTAGCCCTGAATCCTCTTCTGATTTCCATACCCATGTTTCTAGTTTGTGAATCATTTCTGTTTCTCATCTGTGGTTTTGATTCTCACAGATAATCCCTGTGCCTTTAACAGACCTTCAAAGGGCCTGTTTCACAACCATCAAAGCGCTCAAACACTATGTCCATGTTCTTCTCCTACTCAACATCCTGTGGTTGAGATTTCTGTCATCTTCCTCCTCAAGCATAAACATTGCATGAGCTTTGAAGTCCCTCAAACCTGGCTGGAGAATAACCAGTTCAACCTTGTCTCCCTCTTTCCAACATGACACATGCACGGGCTCTCCACAGGCCCTGCATTTGCTCCTACCTGCAGTTCTGCTTTGGTCCTCTCCGAGAACATAGACCCCTTTCCAACACTCTGATCTTTCCTGTGCCTGAAAACTTAAGACCTCCAAGAACCTATCTTTGGCTCTTCCAGATCACATGATTCCCTTAGTCTGAACTGGTCTTCTCATAGAGTTAGTTCCACGTGTTTGGCGTTTAACTGTCCTTTAGTTGCGTTTTAGTCACAGAATGCAAAATGTGATCTGTTTGTTTTGTGTTGCAAAACTTCTATAATTGATGATAGAGAAGAGGCCATACACATCTTCTCTGCCCCTCTCAATCACAATGAAAGATCTATTCCATTAATACAAACATAAGAGTTACTCGAGAAATACTTGGTGGTAATTGTATTATTTCTTCAGACTTTGTCTCTTTTGGGATACAATACCACTACCCTTCCATTTCTATAATATTTGAAAAAAAAATGCTTCACTTTGTTCACCAAATTTACTAAGAATCTATTTTTTTAATCTGTATTGGATCACCATGGTATGAATTTTTCTCACTGAATTGCTCCTCTCATTCTTTTCCATGGCATCCATTAGAATTCCTTCCTAGAGATACTTTTTTCTCTTTTCCAGCTTCTCACAGTAATTTTCCTTTCTTGCCACCCTAGCCAATCACTGGAATTGGTTCCTTTGTTCCTATTGGCAATTTACAGGTTAATTTTTATAGTGTTTCCTCATGTCAAAATCCAAGGTAGTTCTATCACCTTCATGACCATGTAATACTTCTATGCCTAGAACCAAAAAATAACCTTTCCTTTTTGTTATCATATGTTCTCCTTTAGATGTGCAAAGCTAAGAATTTAGGTAAAGGCCCAAATGTCATTAAACAGGTCTTAAGCAGAACTTAAAGATTCAGGCTTTTTTTGGAGGCTTTGATTGGACAAAAATCAGATATCAAATCTGGGAATTGTGTAGCTTCCTGCCTGTAGGTTCTTGGATTGACTTTTTTTTTTTAATTTTATTTATTTATTTGATAGAGATCACAGGTAGGCAGAGAGGCAGGCAGAGAGAGAGGGAGGAAGCAGGTTCCCCGCTGAGCAGAGAGCCTGATGCAAGGCTTGTTCCCAGGACTCTGGGATCGTGACCTGCACCAAAGGCAGAGGCTTTAACCCACTGAGCCACCCAGGCTCCCCTCTCAGATTGACTTTTAATTTTAATGGGATTCACAGGATATAATCTACAAAATATTTCACCAGTGGGAGTTATCTAAGAATTAGTGATACTGGTCTTTTTCAGTTAAAAAGTCCCACGTCAGCTAGAAGAGCTTCCTGTTCACTGTGGTTCAGTGGATGATTCAAATATTGATTCTGGATTACAGAACCTCTTCACTTTAGTTCACTCTGATTTGGTGCTAGAAGATGCTGAAATCTTTTCATTTATTCTCTGTAGAATGTGTAGAACCATACATCATAGCTGTGGCTGTGGCTTTTTACATAGGCTTTGGAAATTAACATGTCCTGCTAGGCACCTGAAACTGATCTTGGGAGTTTTGAACAGTGTAGCTAAGAGTCAGTGAGGAGAGCGACCAGGCATGGCACAATGGCAGCCCCTCTGGAAAATGATATCCTCATTCAGTACAATGATTTCCATAGGCTGACTGTGAAGTAGCTCCATGGGTAAGGTAAGGAAGGAAACCATTTATTGTTTGGTTGTATTATTATATAACTCAATCTGTGTGAAAACCTTGTCAAGTATTTCCTTTTTTTTTTTTTTAATAAAGATTTTATTTATTTATTTGACAGAGAGAGAAATCACAAGTAGGCAGAGAGGCAGGCAGAGAGAGAAGGGGAAGCAGGCTCCCGGTTGAGCAGAGAGCCCAATGCAGGGCTCAATCCCAGAACCCTAAGATGACCTGAGCTGAAGGCAGAGGCTTAACCTACTGAGCCACCCAGGCGCCCCAAGTATTTCTTTTTTTTTAACTCTTCTTGCCATAATGGGATATACCCTTTTTCCTATTCCACTGTGGTAAACTCTTGTGGCCACCACAGAATACCCCAGCAGAGCAGTAGTCTTAACAACCAAGAAGAGAGAAAATGTTCTTCAGGCTCTCCCAAATCTCTGATTTCTCCAATAAGAATATCTTAATTCTTGAGTAATGATTTGTTTATTCATTGTGTTGTAATGATTAGAATTGCTGGATTAACTGGTAATTCTGTTTTTAACTTTTTGAGGAACTGCTAGCCTGTTTTCCAGTGTGGCCACACCATTTTCAGTTCTCACCAGCACTATAATGGGATCCTGATTCTTTCCCATCCTTGCCCACACTTGTTTTTATCTGAGATTTTGATTGCAACCATCCTAACATGTATGCAATAATATTTCATTGTGGTTTTAATTTGTACTTCTCTTATGGCTAATGATGTTAAGCGACTTTCCATGCGCTTATTGACCATTTATATATCTTCTCGGAGAAATGTCTATTCCAGTCCAGTTATAAAATGAACAAGTCATGATGATGTAATATACACCATGGCAACCATAGTTAATTATATTATATTGCATATCTGAAAGTTGCCCAGAGAGTAAAAATTAAAAGTTCTCATCACAAGAAAAAATATCTGTAACTATGTGTGGTAATGGGTATTAATTAGACTTACTATAGTGATCATTTTGCAATATATACAAATATTCAATCATCATGTTGTACCCCTGAAATGAATATAATGTATGTCAATGAAACCTCACTTAAAAAAAAAAAAGAAATGTCTGTTGAGAACCTTTACCCATTTGTAACTGGGATGTCTTTTTGTTGTTGAGTCAAAAGAGTTCTTTATATACTCTAGATTAAAGCCTCTTCTCAGAAGATTTGCACCTATTTTTTCCCATTCCATGAGCTGTCGTTTTTTACTTTCTCAGTAGGGTGCTTTGACATGCAAAATTTTTGAATTTTAATGAAGTCCAGTTTAGCTATATGTTCTTGTTTGTTTGTACTTTTGATGTCATATGTAAGAAAACACTGCCAAATCCTCAGTCATGAAGACTTGCTTCTGTGTTTTCTTCTATAAGTTTTACAAGTTTTAAGTTTTACTTTTCTTTTGTTTAATTTTGAGTTAATTTTGTATGTAGTATGAGTTAAGAGTCCAGATTCATTCTTTAGCATGTGGACATCTAGTTGTCCCTGCACCATTTGTTGAAAAGACTATTCTTTCCCCTATTTAATGGCCTTGGCACCTTTTTGAAAATCAACTCATCATAGATGTATGTGTTTGTTTCTGGACTTTCCATTCTATTCCATTGATCTATGTGTCTGTGCTTATGTCAGTCCCACATTGTCTTGATTACTATTGCTTTGTAGTAAATTTTGAAATTGGAAAGTATGAGACCTCTGTGTTCTTTTTCAAAATCATTTTAGTTATTCTGGGTTCCTTGAGTTCTCATATGAATTTTAGGATCAGCTTCTCCATTTCTACAAAGAGGCCAGCTGGGCTTCTGATAGGGATTGTGTTGAATCTCTAGATCAATTTGAAGAGTATTGCCATCTAAAACCATAATAAATCTTCTGATCCATGAATATGGGATGTTTTTTTCATTCTTAAGACTGTCTTTGGGGCGCCTGAGTGGCTCAGTGGGTTAAAGCCTCTGCCTTCAGCTCAGGTCATGATCCCAGTGTCCTGGGATCGAGCCCCTCTTCGGGCTCTCTGCTCAGCGGGGAGCCTGCTTCCTCCTCTCTCTCTGCCTGCCTCTCTGCCTACTTGTGATCTCTGTCAAATAAATAAATAAAATCTCAAAAAAAAAAAAAGACTGTCTTTAATTTCTTTCATCAGTGTTTTATACCTTTCAGAGTATAAATTTTACAGTACTTTTGTCAAATTTCATCCTAAATATTTTGTTATTTTTAATGCAAATGAAAATGGAGTTTTCTTTCTTTCTTTTTCTGTTTGTGGGAAGTATATGGAAATGCATTTATATATTGGTCTTGTACCTTGTATCCTGCAACTCAGCTGAACTTGTTTATTTGTTCTAATAGTTTTTTAATAGCGTTCTTAAGATTTTCTATATATAGACCCTTTCATTTATAATCTTACCATAAGTAGACTTGCCATGATATACATCCCTTGAAGCGTGTGACGGTCATTTGCTCTAAGGTTTTAATGTCAGGATCTTTTGGAGTTCTGAACTGAAAGAGCTTCTTAGGAAATACAGTGGCCATTTACCTTTCATCTGTGAAAAGTAAAAAGAAAAAAAAAGCCAAACTAGGCTGATCGTCCTGTGTTGACCTGCAGCCATACTGTGCCTGTCAAATCAAATAACACATTCAATCTCACATATTTTGAAGACTCAGACATCCAGAAATTTTTTAGAACTTCTTTCTCACTCTAATTAAAATCTTACTGCTCTGTCAGTGGGAAGGAATGAGATCTGACATCCTGAAAAACCATAAAAATATGTTTAAATTTTAGTGGGACTTCCTATCTCTTTAAGCCCTTGAAAGTGACATACACAAGATCTTGTATAATAACACATTGACAAGTACATGGATTCCTTTTCTCATGAATTGTTATCTGACTTAGGGCATGTTAACTGACTATCAGAGCCAGTTGATGACAATTCTTTAGTAATTAGAAGTTAAAAATCCAGGGGCGCCTGGGTGGCTCAGTGGGTTAAAGCCTCTGCCTTCGGCTCAGGTCATGATCCCAGGGTCCTGGGATCGAGCCCCACATCAGACTCTCTGCTCAGCAGGGAGCCTACTTTCTCGTCTCTCTCTGCCTGCCTCTCTGCCTACATGTGATCTCTGTCAAATAAATAAATAAAATATTTTTTTAAAAAAAGAAGCTAAAAATTCAAAATTCTATCTATGTTCTAAGCCACATCATGCTTCTCCTTCAGCCTAAGAAAAGTGAGAAATCTGAAAGGTGCTGATCTGTCTTTACAATCCCATTGCCCCCATATTGGAAACACTGCCAGCCTAGCTCTAGAGATGGAGCAAAATTATGTTGGCAGCCCCTGAGGTTTTCTTGTCATCGTGATGGAAATTTGATCTCCGAGCAGGTTAATGGATCAAATCTTAGGGAAACTGACATGCTTTTGAATTATCTTTAAATATCGGCCCTCAAAAGATTATATAGCAGTGTGGTTTGGCTGTTAATCAAACAGGTACAACTGATGGATTTTGTGATCCAGAGTATAATGGGCACTAGTCTTCAATGCTTTGATTGTGTGTATATAGACGGAGTCAGAAAAAGAGCAAGAATGAAAGAGTGAGAGAGGACAGCAGAGACATGGAGAGAAAGAAAAGAAAAAAGAAACCTCCTTTGAAACTTAAAAGTCCAAAACTTCAAAGCTAGCAATAATTATGCTGAATTGCTTTTATTATCAGGATACTTGCCATAAGTGATTTTATTATATCGGCATTTAGAAGCTCCTTCAGGTGATTGCTTCCAGCTTACTTACTGTAACTACCATTATATATATTTATTACTTTAGTATAACTTAAATAGCAAAACAATGTAGTAACATTGACAAATCTTGAACTTCCTTAAAGTAAAAAAAAAAAAAAATCAGAGAGTCCTTTTTAAATGAATAAAGGGAAATATGATTAGTTTATAAGTAGTTATTTTCAGACTGGACAGTTCATGATAGAAGGGTTATGAGCACAAGTAAACAGAAACAAACAATAAACACTTATCACATTACCCAGCAAATATACCCAGTGAGAAAAATTGTGGGATTTTTGGTTTTGACTACCTGGCTGCTGAGTCCAGCAGGGAATGGAGTAATTATGTATGTCCTGCCCTTGCCAATTCCCTTTTTCTCTTGGTATTCACAGGAAATTGTCGGCGGGAGAGTAAGAACTTATCCTCACTTTGCTCTAGAACCAGGCTCTCTAATAGTTGTTCTGAGTTACTCCTGGTTGTAAACTCTAGCTTTTGAACAGTGTGGGTCATTTCAATGTTTGATTTGTTTTCATCATTGCTTGCCATTTTAGAGTGTGTCATTTTTTAGTCTGCCAAGAAACCACTTTTCCATTTAGCAATCAGAAGTGTGGGAAAAAGAACATGCATGGTCCAATTTCCAGGGAGTCTTAAGGCAGTTAGTCGTCAAATAAAGTATTTTTTTCCTTAATATTTCTGATGATGTTAATTCCCATGATTAAGGTAAATTTAGTTTGTGGGGTGTCACCAGATATTAAAGTCTCACCAGCGGTATCTTCCAGTTTCTTCTAGGACATCCCTAGAAAGTTGAAATAACAGTAATAATTCAAACCAGTGACATTTAACTTGAGATTTTGGGAAAATATGCATTAAGATACCACATATATGTTTTTCAGATGAATATGAAAATTATCCTATGTGTGCAATCCTCCATTCTGCATTATTGTATCTCACGTGTGTACTAAAGTGAGCATATATGTATACACCTCAATGAATTCTTACTTATGCTAACTTAAATTAACTTGACCTCTTATGTTAAATAATTATATGTAAACATTTTGTGTATTTCTTTCCTGACATTTTTTTTAATATAATTTTTTATTTTTTATAAACATATATTTTTATCCCCAGGGGTAAAGGTCTTTCCTGACATTTTATTTGTTCTCTTTAGAGAAAAATTAAGTATTTTCTCATAGGTAGATAACATTTACAAACAAGGTCCAAATCTATACTCTGGTTACCAGTTTGATGATAAGTGTCTTGTAGATGTAGCTACCTTGAAGAGGCTACTTCTGGAACTTAGAGAGTGGACTCATTGTCAACTTGTGAAAGTAATTTTTGCCATCCGAGAATGCAACTATCCAGTAAATCTAAGGAACATTAAATGGCTTAGTTCCAAGTATGCAGAGGTAGGACGAGAACACAGCCTTGTCCTGTGCTAATAAAATAGGCATTTTATCTCACAAAAGATTTGCTTCCTTTCCCTCTCTAAAGCAGTACTGTGATTCAGAAGGAACTTTCATTACATACATCTGAGGCAAAAAAGGTGCTTTTAAGATACCTTCAGGGCAGGCACTTACACAACCTGACCACTTAAGTCATGTTGTAGAGAGAGAAACTAAGTGAATGCACTGAGTGGCTTTTCTTAATTTCCCAGATTTGCTTTCTCTTTCTCTTGGTTCTTTGGTGCCTTATTTGCCCTTACCTCTGGACTTTAGATAAGTCACCTATGTTTGTATTATGTTAGATAAAAGATATATAATGTCAAAGGATTATTAAGGAAAACCAAGCATCTAATGAACAACAACAACAGAAAAGTACTTCTCAGCTGGTCATAGATGTCTTAGGAATCCAAGACACTTAGTAATATGGATTAGTTCAATTACTGCTATGCATTACCTATCGACTTACCTTTTCTATTTTCTGGTTTGGGTTTCAGTATAAAACAGATGCTAGGATATTCTTGCATACTTCTCAAAAGTGTAAGATGTCCAGGCCTTAATATTTTGAGGTTAATACATATGAAGAGCAAAGTTTGGTTATTTGACTTGCCATTTTTGGTGTGGATTGAGTGTTAATTGTAACAGCTTCAGGATACAGTAAGATAATTCTATACTGTAGGTGCTTTGCTATATTATTAGATTTTCTAAGTGGGCAAAGTAATGTTCATGTTAAAGAATCATGATTTAGGAGGTCTTAGATATTTACTTTTTGGAACAGAGTTAAAATAAATATTTTTCTTTTCATCTTCTTAAAATAAAATAATTTAATATATATATCTTTATAAATGAATTATTTTGATTCTCACCTTAAACTCAGTGCCAGTGAAATCTTTTTTTTTTTAAATCTGAGTTGAATGAAACCCAATAATGACAGCTTTTTCATTTTTTTTAGATTTTATTTTCAGTGTTTGAAAAGTTCCTACATATAAAGGAAAACAGGTGGTGTTGTGGATAATAGAATTTAATCAAATAAATAATCATTTTATGGGCACTGAATAGGTGGATGGAAATTATATCTTCCAAACAAATGAATTAAATAATTGACTGCAATATAGTCAGATCTAATGAATGTCTATATAAAAATTCTGTAAATAGATCTGTATAGATTTAATAATAATAATAAGGGAATTCTCTCTTTTTTTTTTTAATTCTTTTGAAGATTTTATTTATTTATTTAACAGACAGAGATCACAAGTAGGCAGAGAGGCAGGCAGAGAGAGAGGAGGGGAAGCAGGCTCCCCGCCGAACAGAGAGCCCGACGCGGGGCTCGATCCCAGGACCCTGGGACCATGACCTTGGCTGAAGTCAGAGACTTAACCCACTGAGCCACCCAGGTGCCCCAAGGGAATTCTCTTTTTAACCGATCAGCATATTCTGAAACCTTTCTTTCCTTTAACACCCCAAACATGTTTGCTGTTTAAGAGGGGAAACCAGTTACCCATGAAATCATGCTGTCATTTTCCCTCATTAGCCCTTTGGTCTGGCCGCAGTTGGAGAAGTTGATTTTCCCCCACATACAGGCTGGCACTGCTGTTTGCAGTAGCAGACTTTTACTCTCCCAATTCCAGTTCTCTGTCTGCTCTGGTTGGCTGATCACTCTCATTAGTATAAAGGAGCAGTCATTCACCTCGAAGTTGCAGTATGTCACAATGCAGGGAACTAAGGCCTCAGAAAGATATTCCAGCTGTAATAACAAATGCAAGTGCTCTACCTTAGAGGCAAGCAGTCTGGCGCGCTGCCCTCTTTCACACTCGCCTTCCTTTGAAGTGAATGAGGCTGCTCAGGAGCACACAGACCCAGTCTCTCTGTCTGCCTTTCCCCTTGTTGCTCTAAGCCAAATCCATAGGTGAGATGAATCAGCTGTTCTTGGACCGCAGCACCCCAAAGCTCTGCAGCAGGCAGCTTTTTTGAATGTGCTGCTTGGGGAGAGTGGAAGAAAAAGAGCACCCTGTTCCTTAACAAGAACTTGAAATGCCATTCACTTAGCGAGGATTATTGAAGATCTATTCCGTAAGTGGGACTGTGACCCTTATGCTTTTACAACTTCTTAGGGAGGGAGATGGTGCAGGAATGGGGGGCAGCAACTTACGCTCTTACGGTGTATTTTTGGATTTGAGATTGCTCTCCTTGCCAGCCTACACAGTTAAAGACAAAAACGCATTCCC
The DNA here is from genome assembly GCF_009829155.1 of Mustela erminea. Taxonomy (NCBI): domain Eukaryota; kingdom Metazoa; phylum Chordata; class Mammalia; order Carnivora; family Mustelidae; genus Mustela; species Mustela erminea. Next base: position 56,741,695 of record NC_045616.1, on the reverse strand, counting down.
ACTTTCCCTTACTTTTTTCCATCAGGTAGAAGTCATTTTGTTCTCTCTTCTTCAAAGAGCTCTTACAGGGATTTGGCCTATTTTAGATTCCTAGTGACAAAAGCTGACGTGTGTGATTTGACCATTTTTCCCATCACTAATTTTTCTTGTTTTATAAAGCTATCGCACACTGAGAAAGAGTAATGGCTCTATTCATTTTAAACAATTGCCTGTTACATCTGCCTTCAGTCAGGTGAAAAGAGCTGAATCCTGAGAACTCTGGAGTCCCCGTTGTCTAATATATCATAGAATCAGAAAGCGGTCTCAGTGAGAGGCAGACCGGGACCCGCCGCTGCTGTAGTAATGGGCTATCAATATTTTAGCTTCCTCCCTGCCTCATTTTCTATTCCTTCTGCCTGCTCTATTTGCTTAGGTACTCTCTCATCCTGCCTCTGTCTTTGAGCCACTTGTGCTCCAATGTGAGAGGCATCATTTAATTTGCATTGAATTTATATCTGCCAGTTGTTTTGTTAGCTCCCTAAGTACCAATTTAACGAAGTCTCTAGCATTTCCAGAATATTTTGTTGTGACATGTTAAGTTATTATGAACAGATTCTCTGCTAATTGGGCTGGGTGATGGGCAAAGTAAACGTTAAGCCTTTCTTTGTTAATCAGTAAGCAAATAGAAGAGTTTCTCAAACATGGTTAGAGCCCCTGCTAGCACATGTGGTGTCTTTGTGAGACCTGGAAAAGGGCCCCTCTTCTGAGCAGACAGATTGTGAGAGGTTGCACCCTGGGCAGAGTGAGTAGCAACTGAGCAGAGTGAGTAGCAAATAAAAATGTGCCCGTTCTGCCCAGTGTTTGACTTATCTATTTTTTTTTGGGTGTTGAGTTTTTGAAGTTCTTTATAAACCTTGGATATCAGCCCTTTGTCTGTAGTGTCATTTGCACATATCTTCTCCCATTCTGTGGGTTCTCTCTTTGTTCTGTTGACTGCTTCCTTTGCTGTGTGGAAGCTTTTTATATTGATGAAGTCCCAATAGTTCATTTTCGCTTTTGTTTCCCTTGCCTTTGGAGACGTGTCTTGAAAGAAGTTGCTGTGGCAGATGTCAAGGAGATTACTGCCTATGTTCTCCTCTAGGATTTTGATGGATTCCTGTCTCACATTGAGGTCATTCATCCATTTAGAGTTTATCTTTGTGTATGGTGTAAAAGAATGGTCCAGTTTCATTCTTCTGTATATAGCTATACAATTTTCCCAACACCATTTATTGAAGAGACTATCTTTTCTTCCATTGGATATTTTTTCCTGCTTTGTTGAAGATTACTTGACCATAGAGTTGAGGGTCCATATCTGGCCTCTCTATTCTGTTTCATTGGTCTGTGTCTGTTTTTATGCTAGTACCATGCTGTCTTGGTGATCACACCTTCGTAATATAGCTTGAAATCAGGCAACGTGATCCCCCCCAGCTTTGTTTTCTTTTTCAACATTTTTCTGGGAGATTTGGGGTCTTTTCTGGTTCCATACAGATTTTAGGATTGTTTGTTCCAGCATTTTGAAAAATGCCATTGGTATTCTGATTGGGATGGCATTGAAAGTATAGATGCTCTAGGTAGCATAGTCATTTTAGCAATGTTTATTCTTCCGATCCATGAGCATGGAATGTTCTTCCATCCTTTTGTGTCTTCTTGAGCAGGCATTTCTCCACAGAAGACATGCAAATGGCTAACAGACATGTGAAAAATTGATCATCATCATTAGCCATCAGGGAAATTCAAATCAAAACCACAAAATCAGTACCACCTTATACCAGTTAGAATGGCAAAAATCGACAAGGCAAGAAACAACAAATGGAGAAATTGTGGAGAAAGGGTAACTCTCTTACATTGTTGGTGGGAATGTAAATTGGTACAGCCACATTGGAAAATTGTTAAGGGTCCTCAAAAAATTAAAAATAGAGCTACCCTATGATCCGGTAATTGCACTAATGGGTATTTACCCCAAAGATACAGATGCAGTGAAAAGAAGGGCTATATGTACCCTAATGTTCATGGCAGCAATGTCCACAGTAGCCAAAATGTGGAAAAAGCCAAGATGCCCTTCATCAAACAAATGGATAAAGAAGATGTGGTCCATATACACAATGGAATATTACTCAGCCATCGGAAAGGATGAACACCCAACTTTTTCATTAACATGGATGGGACTGGAGGAGATTGTGCTAAGTGAAATAAATCAAATAGTCAATTAGAGAAAGTCAATTATATGGCTTCACTTATTTGTGGAACGTAAGGATAGCATGGAGGACATTAGGAGAAAGGAAAAATGAAAGGGGAGAAATCGGAGTGGGAGATGAACCATGAGAGACTATGGATTCCAGACAAATGGAGGGTTTTAGAAGAGAGGGGGTGGGTGAGCCTGGTGATGGGTATTAAGGAGGGCACGAATTGCATGGAGCACTGGGTGTGCTATATGCAAACAATGAATCATGGAACAGTACATCAGAAACTAATGACATACTGTATGGTGACTAACATACACAATTAAAAAAATACATAAAGAGGAAAAAGAAAAAAAAAACATGCCACTTCCTCCAGGGGGACCTTGGTCACTTGGGCCAGTTGAGTGAGAGCTAAGTTAGCTGGCCTCCATGCACTCTTAGTCTCTGACATAGCAATCATGGAATCCATCTTGCTTCTGTCCCTTCCCATCTTTAAACCCTGGAGTTTTCCTTGTTTTGTTGTTTCATTTGATGGGAGCTCATCCATTTTGATGGTAGTGATAGGTGAGAAAGAGGGTTCAAGAGCTACTGTTTGATTTCAGGTGAAACAACATGAAATAACCTGGGTGACATTTCGGTGCAGTTTCCCTTTCCAGCCTGCTCTTTTGCTGAAGAGAAAACTCTTTTCCCAGATAGTGGTCCAAAGAATCAATGGAAAAGATTTGTTCATTTTAAAGAACTGGGTGTAACTTTATTATCAAATGGTTGCTTCTGTATACCCATGGCCCATAGAAGCAGTCATTTGATAATAAAGTTAATATATGTGAACTTTTCTGGGATGTGTCACATTAATAGTGACAAAATTGAGTAACCATGCTGTTTACTGCTTTAAAGTATCAGAAGCTGCTACCTTGACATGGAAAAAGCATTATATCCTTCTTCTTGTACTCCCCACCCACCCTAAATTGGAAGGGAATGAATAGTAAAACTTATGTTTGTTGTTTTGTTTTTTCCCCTCTTTATTTCAGGTGAAGTATTCCATATCACTGCTCCTGATAAACTTACCTTTGAGGAGGCTGAAGAAGAGTGTGAAAACCAGGACGCCCGGCTGGCAACAGTGGGGGAACTCCAAGCCGCTTGGAGGAATGGCTTTGACCAGTGCGATTATGGGTGGCTGTCCGACGCCAGCGTTCGCCACCCTGTGACTGTGGCCAGGGCCCAGTGTGGAGGTGGTTTACTTGGGGTGAGAACCCTGTATCGTTTTGAGAACCAGACAGGCTTCCCTACCCCTGATAGCAGATTTGATGCCTACTGCTTTAAACGTAAGTGTTTGATACCTTTTTAAAAATTACAGATCTTAAAAAAATACTTCGAAGACAGGCATTGGTGTTCATCTAGCAATGGGAATGGATTCCATGTCTTGCAGTGTACACACAGAATGGAAACAGTTCAGTGACTTTCAAAAGCCAATAAATGGCAGTGATACAGTTAAAACAACAGGAAGTTTGACAGATGTTCTTTTAGAGGTGGTGAGGAATGTCAAGTTAGGGTCTTAACTGTGCTCCTTTGTACCTAGAACCACAGAACATATTTCTGATTAGTTTTTTTGTGTTTCTTTTTAACATGAATTGCAGTCCTTAAATGTAATTAGATTGTTGGTGCTGTAATTTTGAGGCCAACTGTGGCTGAGTTGAATCCTTGAATTTTGCTTATTTTGTTTTTGGTATGTCTTTCTTTGAAATGGTGGAGAATTCCAGTTTCAGTAATTGCAGGTAAGTACTTGGAACAGAGATGGATAATCATAACATTCAGTTAATACCTAACAGGAAACCATGCTATAAATAAGTATCTCCTTTTATCTGATTTTAATTCAAGTAATGAAAATATGTGCCTTCTAATCACCAATTCTCTAGTATCATATTGAAGTACGGTCTGTTTTCTTTGAAAGGTGTAATGTAGGCTATCTTCAGTTAGGTTTGCTCTTTAAAAGTGATCTTAAGTAACATCTCTCCACATTCATGATATAATTATTTAGAATTTTCAGATGTCCTTAAATTATTTTAGCAGTAGTAGTCACATGATATAATATCGTGCTTTGTAGGATGCTTGATCAAACAAGCGAGTAATCCAGAGTCTCATTGTGATTTTTACTGAAGGATCTATATTGTTGTGACAGCTAAACAAAGATTTCCTAGCATTTGGGGTGAGTTATGTTCAAAGTAGAGCCACGTTATATTGAAATATAGTAAAAGGTTTTACCAAGTTTCCAATATACTTTGTCGTAGCAATACGTAATAAATGAATAGAAAATATACTAGCATATTATGTAGTTGGTTTCTAAAGTGAAATAAACAAGCATTCTTTAGATCAACAAAAAAGTCACAGCCAGGATGTCTGAGTAGAATAGGCATTAGTGCGGCGGAAAAGTGTGTTTTCACGTGCCGCTGCCTCCCTTCTGAGCTGCCTCTGCCCACATCCCCTCCCATGGACTCAGCTTTCTCAGTGTGAAAGCTGAGTGTTGGGTATCAGTGCAATACAAGCTGGCCATAAAAAGCCACTTGAAAATACTGACTTTTGTCCCTAGACTCCGAAACAAAAGAAAAGCTCTTCCTTAGTTATTTTCAGCAAAAGAAACATTAAAAAGGAACGCCTATCTCTAAAAGTAGAAACATAGACATTCTTTTAACAGTGACTCTCAAGTAGTTGAAGCTCTAAAATCAGTTTTTCATTAAGTGACTATGATTAAGAACGGAAGTCAGATTGGTTTCGGGGGGACAGGGTTAGAGAGGTTTAATTAGGGAAGGAGTGGAATTATCCAACTTGACTACCTTGCTCAATTGTGCTTGATAAAACTGGCAAGAGAGAACTTTTAAACAACACTTTTTTTTCCTCCCTGAGGGTAAAACTTAAACCGAAGGCTATCTGTAGCCACAAAGAATTCATCCTGATGTGTTTTAAATGATTTATTTAAATGAGGAATTCACATGAACACATGAAATGACATGATACTTAGTTTCAAATACAATAACCACCTGCTAAAAACCTATGTAAAATCTGACAAAAGTTTGAAAAGTTTAGGTCCAGTTTTTTTTCTAATTCATTTGAATCTATAGAACTTGGAAATATATAACTTCCAAATATCATGGTTCAAATTTTGGTTTTTTTTCCAAACCAAAGCATAATCTAAACTAATCTAAATCTAATCTAAGGGTTAGATTCTTGTTTATTTCTTCCCTAAGGCCTATTATATTCAAAATGTATTCAGCATCTAAAAGATTTAGAAGGCTTAGTCATAACATAAAAATATTTCTTAAACCATACACAGTGCCAATAGCTTCCCAAAATTTCTTAATTCTGTTTCCCAAGGATTCTCTTAGTGTATATCCTTAAAGGAATTTAAAAAATATTCTCAAAATGACTTGACTGTTATTCACTTTTGCCACATAGTTGAGTGGTGGCTAAATACTTAGGGTAAAATGTATGAGTTGTGACCTGAGCAATAGCTCCAAATGCGATTTCGGAGATATACTGCTGGTTGGTTAAGTAGAGGAATTTAGAAATAGAACCATATTTCTCTTGCTTGCTTTTTACCGAATGTAGAAGGGGCTTTTAAAGACACTTCTTGGTGAATGAAAAATACCAAACCTCACTTTGCTTTCATTCTCTTTTCCTTCTACCATCACTGAATAGAATATTAACAATAGCCAAGGACAAGCATAATTAGAATCTATTCATGTCAAGCAGAATGAAAAACAAGGAAATTAGTACATTTGTGAAATGAAATTTTCCTGTGTATTTACCTGTGATGATTAAACTTAATTGTGCACCTTTGATTTTTCTTTGACTTCAGAGTTAAGCAAGTTCTGTCAAAGAGACTTAGGGCTTTGAAAAATCATCCATACATCCCCAAATTTAAGTGAATCAGAGCCACTCAAGACTCAGGGTAATCTCTCATGTTATGTTATTAATGCTCTCCAGTACAGGGAGATAGAGCATGTTTCCTAGAAAACCCATTCTCATATTCTATTACCATCGTCGTTGGATAATTTTTCTAATTATCCAAATTCATTGCATTGGACTTAGTGCCCATTTTTCCTTTTTAAGTTGGAGACCAAACTCTAAATAACACCTATTTCTATTATTGAACTGAACACAGTTGTTCAGTTGTCCCTCAGCATCTTCCTCAACTGAAATAATTTTCTTGTTTTGAAATTCTTATTTGTAAGTGTTTGGTCATCTATGTGATCTAGCTTTGAACCCTCAATTTTTTTAAATCCCTCTGTTTGATTAAGGTAGGAACTAGAATTATGATTTAGAGAAGGCTAAATAATTTCCTGCCACTTCATATGCTATACTTCTTACATATTTGTTCACTTTCAAGTTGACCTGCCCTTCTAACCTATGGTGTGCTTGTGATCCTTTTTTGTGCCCTCGACCATAATCTGACTGTAGGCACCAAAACTAATCCTTCCCTAAATGGTATTTTAAATATGTTTTCTGTTTATTGAATTTCAGTCTGTTGGCATTCAATCACTCGTAAAACTTTTTAATAAGAGTTTGCATCTAATGCCATTGTTCCAGCCTTTACTCTGTATTTAACAATGAAGTCCAAATCAACTTATTGTAAATCCACTCTATTTGTGAATTCTTATGTTTACAGTTATTTACATAGGAAACCTTTTCATATAGAAGAACTAATTTGAAATTAGTCACTTTCATATAAAGTGGGCGGTACGGGTGTGTGTTAAATCGACTATCATGCTGCTAACAGGATCTTTATATTTTATTGGGAAAATCTGCCTCATGTCTTATAACAGAAGCAAAGAAAAGAGAGTCCATAGGACATAAAATACCATAAGTACAGTGATGCAAAACATCTGTGTGGCAGACAGCTGCAAAGATTGGAAGGGAGCTTTTGTGGGAAAAGAAATATGCTGATTTCTGTTGGCTTCCTTAATAATGAAGCTAAAGGAACACTGGTAGTTTTCCAATTCAAAAATTTCTCTACGTGAATTCTTTTGGAAGGACACTTTTGGCATAACTTGGAGTTGCATGTTCACCTTTGTAATAGTCACCATTAATATATTAGCATTTATCCTTAAGATATCTCTTTGTAGATACTTGTGGTTTTTAAAATTATTTCCTTTTTTTGGAGTGGTTGAAACAATGATCAGATATTCTGAGTTATGATGGAAGTCAGCTGTTAAGTTGACGAAAAAGCCACCCAACCCCAAGGAAGTCTGAGGTTTTCCATTCCAAATAGTAGAATTAATTAACTTAATTATAAGCAGACTTTTAAACAGAGCTCTAAAATTATTAAAAACCCTTATTTTTGATTTTTGAAAACTAAATCACATAAATCCTGACTTTGTAAGGGGGATTCTCTGAGACATATTGCTGTCACTTTACTATGTTCCAGGACTAGACAAAGGCAACACCAACGATACAGTAATAATCGGCAATGACGATTTAGATTTTAAAATCTAAATCCTTTATTTTTAAAACATTACAAAAGTATTTTCACAGCATTGTAAGAAGATGCTAGCCCAGAACTTGGATTGGAACGTGGGACAACCTGATACACAGGCCTTCTGTTTGGCCCTAATGCCATATTATCTCCTTTTAAGTTAATTTCATCAGCCATGGAAATAAGAGGAAAAAAGGAAAATTAGCTCTTTTGCGGTTATTAGCAGTAATGTGATTATTTTTTCTCTAATATGAAGTGTGATAAGTGATTATGTTATGTTTCCACGGGAACTTTCTCTGTATGTACATTTTACTATTTTCCCAAAGAAAACTGTTAGAAGACGGACATAATATTTGGCAGTGAAATGAGGTAATAGTTGTGGAATTTCAGAGGATAGAGAATTGAATTAAAAGAGAGATATCAGCCACACTTTGGTTCCTTAAGTTGTTCATGTCAATCAAAATAGACCAAATCTTCTTCCAGGAAATGCATATAGAAAAAGATTTTCTTATGAGGAGAAAAAAATTACTTAATGTTTCTGAAGAGTCCAATTATTTTTGTTTAGTTTTGTTCCAGCATAAAATAGTATCAGGTAAATAGTGCAGACTTTGGAGAATATTTAAATGATACCATAATGTAAATGGCCACCAAGTTTTCATTCTAAAATTAGTAAATCTGGGCTTCAGAATGGTCTGGGGAATGACCACAGCTAATAACAGCTCATCCGAACCAAAAATAAAGAACCTGTTATAACTCAAGTCTGATTTACAACAAAATCACATCATTTTGTCCTCAAATTATTATGATAGATGTTAGTTTTTAAAGCAGTTTTAGGTTTCAGAGTAGTTAGATTTCCTATGTACCCCTGTCCCTTGTCGTGCACAGCCTCCCCTATTATGAGCATTGCCCACCAAAATGGTGCATTTGTTACAGCTGATGAACACATGTGGGCATACCATAAATCGAAGTTCATAGTAGGTAAAGTTTTATCCTTTGTACTCTACGTTCTGTGGGTTTGGACAATTACATAACAACATATATTTATGATTCTTGTATCAGACACAGCAGTTTCACTGCCCTAATATAATTAAGTTTTAACAGGATAGGTGGAGTGCAAAGATACCCAGTTTAGTTTTCCAAGGACTACTGTTTGGGGATTATTGAGAGTTAGACACAGATATTACAGATACTACAGATGTGACAACTCTCATCAGGGAGAACAGGTATTCCCCCATACAGCTAGTTTTAAGTCATACTGGATGTGGTGAGACAATGACTACAGGTTTCTTTAGAACAGTTCTTTCTGAGTTTAGTGGTGACTAGTTAAATTTTTGAAAATCTAATTTTTTGGTAAGAAACAAAATCTCTGCATGCTAAGCTCTGCTGCATTCTCCCTATGTTGAAGAAGAATCTTGTTGTCTACAACATTGTCACTTAGCTACTCAGTTTAAATTTCTTTAAAAAGGAGAGGCCATCCTCTGTAAATCTGGAGGTATTATAATGTAGCATTTTATGATGACATGTTACTTTTTATTGCCTGAGCCCATTCTTTCTGATGCTCAGGGTTGTTTCCAGTGATTTGTAATTACAGACCTAAAATACATCATGTGGGTACTTCACTTCCTGTTCGACTTTTGAGTTTCATGCTAAAGTAAGCCTGGAACCAAGACCCTTGTAAGAGTTACAAACGTAGTGTGTAGAACATAGAGCAAAATGTGAATCTATCACAGATGCCAAGCAGCCTCTGCCAGAAATGTCTTATTGTTTATTAGAAACCCAAGACTACACTGCAGACTTGAAATGAAGGTAAAGACAAATGTCCCAACACCTGGACTCAAGTGAAGGGTGGTACTAAAAAGTTTAATATCCTGTTTTTATGAAGCCTTCCACGTTATGGACAATGTAATAGTTTATGTGTAACTCGGGTACATTTGATGTGGCTTTTTTGTTGTTTTGCAATCTGAGGCACTCCCTCTCCCCTGAGACAGAGCACAACTTGAGAAGGAGGGAGAAGAGGCAGCGGACAGAAGAAGCCTTCAGAACAGTATTACCACGTTTTCCTAGTAGGCCCCAAGTTGCTGCTGTAGTTTCTGATAAGTAACCTAGCTACTGTTTCCAAACTCTGCGTTTATATGGTTTTGGACTTCTCCTTGTCTTAAAACTACAACATATTCATTTTCCTTAACCGAAAGCAGCCATTCATCCTTATGGGTGAAAGCAGTGATAAGCCTTACCATGTAAAAAAGTGATGAGTTTGTGACTATGATATGTTCAAATGTCTGCCCTTGAGTTAATGTAATTATAGTTTCTAGATGCCCTTCGTCACAGAACACTTCTGGGTCACCCCAATATACACAGCAGCACTTCACAAACACTGGACATACAACTTTTTATTAGTGACTTGTCTAATCAACTCTTTGAAATTATTTTTCTAGCTAAACAGAATATATCAGAGGCTACAACCATCGAACTGAATATTCTTACAGAAACTGCATCATCCAATCTTTCCGAAGAACTGCAAATGGTACCCGAAAGAACAACACCGATCATCCCTCTAATCACCGAGTTACCTTTCATTACAACAAAGTCCCCTCCTGTAGGAAATATATTCAATTTTGAGCAGAAAACCATAGTTCAGGCTCAAGCTGTCACACACGGATTAGCCACCGAATCATCCACACTTGGGATTACCATGAAGCCTTTGGATATGGACTACTACTCACCTTCAGCTTTAGAACCACTTGGAAAGCCAGACATACCTGAAATTCAGAAAGAAGTACCCCAGAGTACAACTCTCATCTCCCATCATGCTACCGATTCATGGGATGGTGTCAGGGAAGACATACAAACCCAAGAGTCAGTTACACAGATTGAACAAATAGAAGTGGGTCCCTTGGTAACATCAGTGGAAATCTCAAAGCACATTCCTTCCAAGGAATTGTCTGTAACTGAAATACCATTTGTGTCTACAACAATGACCCTGGATTCCAAAACTGCAAAGAGAACAGTAAGTTCTGTTTCTGAATCTCTGACCACAAGCCGCTATGGATTCACCGTGGGAGAAGATGACAGTGAAGACAGAACATTTACAGTTAGATCTGCTCAGAGCACCTTGACCTTTAGCCAAATACCTGAAGTTGTTACAGTGTCAAAGACTTCAGAAGATACCACCTCCATTCCACTAGAGGACAGGGAGCCATTATCAGAGTCTACAATTGTTTCACCTGTAACTATGCCTGACGGTGACAGATCATCCACAGACAACTGGGAAGAGAAACAAACTAATGGAAGGATAACTAAAGATATTTTGGGCCAGTATGTGTCCACCACACCTTTCCCATCACAGCATCATACAGAAGTAGAATTGTTTCCTTATTCTGGTGATAAAAGATTAGTCGAGGGAATACCTACAGTTATTTATCCCTCTCCACAAACAGAAATGTCAGAAGGAAGAGAGAGAACAGAAATACTTAGTCCAGAGATGAGAACAGTTACTTACACTGATGATGAGATACAGGAAAAGATCACCAAAGATCCATTTATAGGAAAGATAGAGGAGGAAGGCTTCTCTGGAATGAAGTTCTCTACGGCTTCTTCAGAGGAAGTTCATCTTACAGAGTCTTCAGTGGAAATGACCAGATCTTTTGATTCCCCAGCACTGACAACAGCAAAGCTACATGTGGTGCCAACAGAGGCAGGAGATGCGGAGGAAGACTCTACAACAACACTGGTTGAATTGGACACAGATGGCTATCAAGATACTACAAAGTATGATGAGGGTATTACAACACTGAATGTGAGCCACAGCACTGTAACTGTGGAGGTGGTCACTGTATCAAAATGGGCATGGGATGAAGATAATACAACAGCGAAGCCTTTAGAGCCCACAGAAGATGAAGGTCCTCCAAAATTGCCCCCTGCCTTACTCACCACTACAGAAGTGAGTGGGAAGGATAAGGAAATCCCAAGTTTCACTGAAGATGAAGGAGATGAATTTACTCTTATCCCAGATAGTACTCAAAAGCCATTAGAAGAGTTTGCTAAGGAAGATACAACAGACATGCATGGGAAAGTCACAGTTGGATTTCAGCCAACTACATTAATTGGTATTGCAGAAAAGCCGACTTTGAGAGATTCTACAACCAAGGAAAGAGTTCCACCTACCACAAGTGTGGAAGGCCAAGTTATTTATGCAACCACAGAAGGAAGTGCTTTGGATGAGGAAGATATGGATGTCTCTAAGCCAGTATCTGCTGTCCCCCAATTTGTAGACACTTCAGACGTGGAAGGATTGGCATTTGTTAATTATACTAGCACCCAAGAACCTACTGCTTATGTAGACAGCTCCCATACCATTCCTCTTTCTGTAATTCCCAAGACAGAATGGGGAGTGTTGGTACCTTCTCTTCCACCAGAAGGTGAAGTTCTAGGTGAACCCTCTCAAGACATACATGTCGTTAATCAGACTCACCTGGAAGCAACCATTTCCCCTGAAACTGTAAGAACAACAATAGAAATCACACAGGGAAGAGGTCAGGAAGAATTCCCTTGGAAAGAAGCAACCACAGAGAAGCCAGTTCCTACTCTCAGTTCTACAGCTGCCACAGCTGAGGAGGCAACAACAACAGCTGTGGGTAAACAAGAGCATGACGGGCCACCATACACAGTCTCTGAAGACAGGTTGGTGACAGCTTCTGATAGAGTCCCAGTTGTTGAAACAACTCCAGTTGGAAAAATTGAGCACAGTATGTATTATCCACCTGGTGCTGTCCCTGAGCACAAAGCAGAAACAGATGAAGTGGTAACCCTAACACCAAGCGTAGGACCAACGGTGTCTTTGAGTCCAGAGCCTGAAGAGAAGTATGAGACAGAAAGTGCTAGTCCAGGGGAATTTGTATCACCGTTCAGCACCCATGTTACCCAGCTGATAGAAGAAACCACTACTGAGAAAAGAGAGAAAGCATTCCTAGATTATATTGATGTAGGCTCAGGATTATTTGAAAAGCCCACAGCCACAGAACTCCCAGAATTTTCAACAATTAAAGCCACAGTTCCAAGTAATATCACGGCTGCTGCCTTCACTTCAACAGAAAGACCCCATACCACGTCAGCATCCAAGCCATCCCCAGGACCCACTGAGAAACCGCCTCTCATTGACAGGGAGCCTGGAGAAGAAACAACCCATGACATGGTAATCATTGGAGAATCAACATCTCATGTTCCTCCCACTACCCTGGAGGATGTTGTAGGAAAGGAAACAGAAACTGATATTGACAGAGAGTATTTCACAACTTCAAGTACTCCCTCCGCCACACAGCCAGCAAGACCACCCACTGTGGAAGGCAAAGAGGCCCTCAGACCTCAGGCAATTTCCACTCCAGAACCCCCAGCAGGGACAAAATTCCGCCCCGACATTAATGTTTATATTATTGAGGTCAGAGAAAATAAGACAGGTAAGTCTTTGCTTTCTAGACATGCCAGTCAAGGCAATCAGCATTTTATCTTGAAAATTACTTTTGGGAAAAAAATCAACATGCCAAATGCTGCCATTAGAAGATAACTGGAGTGTGAAAAAAAATTCTGTATTTTAGCTTCATAGGTTTGTACAAGAATTGGAAAAATATGTTATTTGGAAGAATGTTAGATACGATTGTGTTTTAAAAGTCCTAAGAAGCCCTGCTTTGTCATCTAATATAACCAATCATCACTGTTACATCACTTCAGAACATGCAGAACAAAGTGTTTTAATTTCAGTGTCTTTCCATGCATTACTACTCAAGTGTAGTACTAGACTGTGTTAACATTCCATTGGTCTTTAACTATTAACCTTCAGTACTTACACTGTGGACAGCTAAAACTGTATTGCACATGGCTTGGGCTGGTAGAAGGATGTCTAAAGGTTTGCTTTGGGTTATTTCTTTCCCAGGATTTTTTAGGTTTGTTGTATAGCTTGTCTGTAGTTGAAATGTTATAGGTTTGTTGTATAGCTTGTCTGTAGTTGAAATGTTATTTTAATACCAGTTCAGCATACTGTTAAGCTGTTGTCCTTGGGTATTTTAATGAGGCTTTACATGTTTAGAACAAATGCGCCCTAGCTCAGTCCTAAAAAAAAAAATAAAATGCTGTAGTTCATTGTGTCACATATAATTTCAGATATGGGTACATCAGCTTTACCTCTGTTCCCTAAAAACCAGGCTGTTGATGCTATTTATTTTATGATTTAATTGTTTTCATCTCTAGGAATTTTTGCGATTGCCTTATATTCTGCTCAAATATTTTATTTTTTTCTCCGGCAAAAATTCTTAAAAACTGCTGCTTAACGTTGAATAATATTTGCAATTTTCATTATCGAACATAACTTATTCCTTCCTAAAGGTCAAACCACACCATCTTTGACTTTGGTAAGCTGAGCTGAGGACACATAGTGAATACAGTTTAATAGATCAATTCAGGTTTGTATCTTTTTAATTTAGAAGTTGAGATCACTGTTTAGTGAAGTTGCTATATTCTAGTTTGAATATGTGAATTGAAAGAATGAATAGTTATTTTTTTCCTTGACTGGGGTTTAAGAGGTTGGGCTAGAAGAATTTTTTTTTCTTTCTTTCTTTTTTTTAAGCACCACATTTTCTTTCTTGTTGTTGGGATTTTCCTTTAGGGGTGTCATTTTCTTAAGAGTGTCGCTCTCCTCATTAGAGTGTTCAGGAGTGCACCTGTTGGAAACAAACAGGTAACTCTGTTGTCATGTCTGCTGGCTTCCAGTGTTGTAGGTGGAAACTTCATGCTTCTGGTATCCAGAATGTGCTCGTGTAAAAGCTCTTGCGGAGCAACAAATAGAAGGAAATACATTCCCAGAGTATTACTGTTAATCTCCACTTTCTCATATGGTTGAAAGAGACCAGGATTGGACAATACTGTCCTGCTAATGAAGGCGTTTCTTGGAAACTGTATCATGTCTCCTGTCTCTTACCTTCCTTTTCCACCTCTTGAAACTGGGATCAGAGGGAGAAGATGAGTTGACAAGTAGTGGAAATGAGGACTGATGTTAGTAGGGTTGGAAAAGTGACAAGATAATATTACTATGAAAAACAAAAAGCCAAAGTGAAAGGGAATTACTGCTAGGACTTAATTTTAGAATTTTTAAAAAATGCTTGAGTGAATGACTGCAGAAGTTTTTCCCAATTTAGATGACTCTCAAGTTCGTGTAGATACTAAGTTGATTCAAATAGTAGAGAAAACAGTAAAAACTAGTCTGCATTTAAAATCTCTTAAAATGGGAAACTGTGTGATAAGGTTAAGGTGATCAAATTATAAAATAGAAGATGTGCTACTTGATCTCCCTGGAAGCATTGACAGTCATCAGAAAAAAAAAAAAAAAAATCTAAGTTGGTAAATGGTGACTTGAATGGAGGGTCTGAGTCACCTGATCCAGAACCCATTTATACAAAGGTGCGTGTTTATATTGGAGTTGTTAACTTAGTTCACCTGGGTCTGAGAAACATGCCTAGGTATGTCCTCTTCCTTCTTCCACTTTTAAAACATGGGATCATGATTTGCTTTCAAACCAGTTTTTCGTCAGTGTTGATAACAGGTCAGAAAACTCTGTGGAAAGGGAATTGTTGGGTACCCCCATCAGGACCAGAGTCCAATGTGTGTATGGTGGGGTGCGTTGGTATAGAGCCTGTATCTATCTAGATCTCTCCCTCATTTCTCTGTCTCTCTCTTACATCTGTCATTTTTGTATATTTTATATATGTCATTCTTCTGAAGACTTAAAGCGCTGATTATTTCTTGACAAGACAATGAGGTTTACTCAGAACCAGCTGCTTACTTTTACAAATTTTACTTGTTTTCTATGAGAAGTTTAATTTTTCAAGCATCTTGAACTTTGGCAAGGGAAAACGTTAAAGCAGATGTTAAATTAATGGGTTCTAAGGCAGGTGTACATTAATAAGGAAAAATATATATGTGCCTGGAAACCAACTTCTTTATGTGTCAAGGCACATTTTTCCAGATTGGAAAATCCTTGGTTCATGTATGAACTTGTATAAATCTATTCACAAACATAGAACCGACCTCTACATATACTGTATATCCAAGCAAGCAAAAATGCCACCCATGCTACACTACACCGAGGCATTCATAAGTTTTTGCTATGCTCAGCAAGTCTCATAAATCTTGACTTTTTTTTTTTTAACTATCATGAAACGAAACATGCTACTCAAGAAACGTTTATGTTATATTTGCTGAAATGGATCTTAATAGCAACTTAAGGTACTGTTGCTGGAGGGCAACTGTAGTTAGCAGTAAAAAAAAAAATCTGAAGGAACTTTTCAGCTCATAAAAGTTTTATGAGCTGAAAAATGCTATGGGGTGTGTTTAACAGTGGTTCAGGGGATACTGAAAACATGACTCCTGTCTACTTCAGGAGTAATTTGCACACCTGCATTTTGAAAAATTATTGAAAGGCTTTCTTTGTGAACACATATGAAGTCTACAGGATTTAGTGGTGTGGGAATAGTTTCTTCAATTCTTTTTTTTTTTTTTTTAAAGAACGGTCCTCTAAATCATTAAAAATGTCACATTAGTGTGACAGAACTGTGAATGTCTTTAAAAACTGGTGTGCTGTTATCATTAAACCAAAGAATTACTTGGAAATGTACAGATATTAAATTCAAACATTATTATGCAAATGCTCATAGCTATAACCTTAAAATAGATGGTTTATTAGTTTTTTTTAATGAGTTCATATATATTCCATATTATTTGTCAGGCCAGCTCGATGTTATTTGTTTCATCAAACATTGGTTTTTGCTAGTTTATAATTTATATCTAAGTGCAGGGCAGGTGTAAAGCCAATACTAAACTAAAATGATACAGATATTAAAATATTGATGAAATTATTAATATAATGATATTAGAGATTAATGAGATGTTGAGAAATAATTTTGGCCTCTATCTTAGAATTCATTTTGCTCAGTTTCTGTATCGAAAATTATGGTACCTTATTGCTTATATCATTGAGAAATAACACTTATATGATTAATTCCTCCTGCATTTTTGTTTGTACTTTGGAGAAATGTACATAAAGCTGAAGGCATTGGGGAGAGAATGAAGAATAAGGGCGCTGGTTCTGAGAACAGGAAATAGACACCTGGCAAAATGGCGGTATTTATCTCATTGCGTTCCCAATCATCGTTTTTTAAAAGGCAATGTTTATATGAGATTGCTTCATATAATTTTTCAAAATCACACATTTTTCATTTTGATAGAATGGATTATGTAGAAAAATTACTTTAAAATTTTTTAATTATAGGAACAGATTCCTTTCTTCAAACAAAACCTAACATCTTGAGGAGATAAAAAGTGGCTCCCCTGGTTAATATCTGACAGGCAGCTATACTCACCATTATACCAGCAATGCTGCATTGTTCTGGTTGATGTTTGCAAAAGGAGATCAGGACCCCCAATTTCTTGGGACTTCTCTCTTAACTTGTGGTAGTTTCTAAAATAATAAGTACCTCAGTCCACGGCTAGAAAAAGAATACTGTCATCTAGCTAATTCAAAAGCAATCATCAGCAATTATTCATTCTTGAATGAACTGATCTTTTTAATGTAAAAGCATTTTTTAAATTGGTCTGATTATCAATATTTTATCTCACTATCATCATACGCATCCATTGATATTTACCTTTGAATAACTTTGTATGATGCTGAATAAAGCAAATTAGGCAAATCTAGGGTTTGTTTTTTTTTTCCCCAAAGATGTTATTTACTTATTTGAAAGAGGGAGAGAGAGAGAGAGCATGGGCACAAGCAAGGGGAGAGTCAGGCAAAGGGAGAGAGAGAAGCAGGCTCCCTGCTTAGCAGGGAGCCCTATGCAGGGCTCCATCCCAGAACCCTGGGATCATGACCTGGGCCCAAGGCAGACACTTAACCTACTGAGTCACCCAGGCACCTGCAAATCTACTTTCAATCTCACTGATGCCTATGTGTCATCAAGGTAGTACATAGTTACATTCCAGAATATCACATGCATGTGCAGAGCTCAGTCATCATGAAGCTTGCAGAGCTTGATACTTTCAGGGCAGGATTTACATCTGTTTTCATGTTTAAGCTTTGGAGATCGGTTGTGAGACAACTAGGGAAAGTATTGCCAGTGGGTGAATGGAGGCATGTGTTAGGTTTAGTTTGCTGCTAATATGGGGGACAACGTATGCTGTTCAGATACCTGCTGTGTCAAGAGAACAGCACCCTGAAATTGGTAGGCCTGGGTCTGGGCTGCTTCTTCCCAGTAGAATTTTGGAGCACACCCCTGAAATTGGTTGGGGTTGGTGCTTGCACACATGAGTGGTTCTTTTTGCTGGGCTTCTGCTGTGGCTCCCTGCCAGAGAAGCACATTTCTTTCTGCAGGTAATTAGGATGGCTTCTCCCATCCCTCCTTTACTGCCTGAAATCTAGAAAAGGATTAAGTTCCTCTTCCATTAGTCAAATAAAATGAAAAGGGAAGAGGCTATATTTTCCCTTTGTTTCTACACTTTGAAGAAAAAAATTGACCCTAATGTTTATAAATGATTAGTGAGTTTAACCCTGTATTGCAGATCAAAGGTTACCTTTCTAAAAAGTCCTTCTAAATGTAGTATTTTGTATGTGTCACACATAATATGCACACCACTCACATGTAGACACACATACACAAGCACACAATAGACCCTCAATTTTTAAAATGCTCTATGAATGTTTGATTAACCAACCCACTCACCTCAAGGAAAAATTGAAGAAACCGAAATTGTTTCTTCACAGGTTGAAGTTTAATAAAAGACATGTTCCATAGATAGCTAAAAAGACCTTTGTTATCTTCCTAAAATGAGTTTCTTCTTTCTGAAAATAGCATTTGCAGTTACAACTTAGGAGTTCTCAAAACTACTACGGAGGTGGGACATTATCTAAAGACAAATTCCACTTAGCTGTCACTGGCAATGAACTCAGGGAAAGGCACACACTGTCTTCCAGCAGAGCACGGTCAAGCAAGATTTATCTTTAGTTAAAGCTACAGCATTCCTAGTCCTTTGACAGATATTAAAAGAGACACAAAATAAACATAAACCATAGGCTCTGCTCCCAAGGACTTTAAACGCATTCTGGGAAGCCAGCATTAACACAATCAGGTATAATTACAGTACAGAAAAATACAGTTACACACTAGGTAACGTGATACCAACTATAAATGGCAGTTGAGATCCGCGAAGGAAGTAATCAATGAAGACAGGAAGCCAGAGACTATTTTATGAGAAGGGAGAAACTTCAGCTAGTCCTTGTTGGAGAGGAAGATCAAAAACAAATGACTGGAAGCCAGTTATTAGCCAGCCTCTTGCTGCCCAGCAGAGACTCATCAGTGGAGCTAAGGAGCCACAAGCATAATCAGGCTTTTTTCTAAATCACACTTGGATGACAGAGGGGCACGGCCCACTCCAGAAGATGAATGCCTTCTTAGTGTTCACCTAGAAACCTGTGCAGGTGGGTGAACACCAAATATTCAGCCAACTTCTTCAGGAGGGAATGCTCTCATAAGACTTTCCTGTGTTTCAGTGATTCGTGCTTTTTGACAAATACAGCATCTCCTGTAGGTTAAGTATGTTTAACTTTTCAAAATATATTCCCATGAAGTATCATGGTTCAGAGTTACACTTATAACTTGTAAAGTTAAATGGCATGGAACTGCTTTTTAAAGAGTGGGCTGTGTACTCTAAAAGGTGAGCTAAAGGTTTACGCTATCTTAATTCAGTAGTATTACAGAAGCAAGGGCTAGAAGTTGGCGAGTCTGGAGTCAGTCTCTCCTTGGCTTATCTGCAGTGTGGACCCAGAAGTTTCTTAGGTTCACCGTCAGAATTTTTTTGCCAGTAAATTAGACCTAATGGCTATTACTGTGTAGAAGGAATGTTTCCTAAACTTTGACACATACTCTTTTTTCCAAATCGCAGGGACCATGAAACAAGATGATCACGCGTGTATATGTACACACACATACATGTATACACACCTATACACAAAATACACAGATAGATGTTTTCTCATTTATTCAACAAGTAGTCAAGTAATGACCACACATAAGATTCTCCACTAGAACTAGATTCTTGAAGCCCATTCTGTGATTCTCTGAATGAATGTGGATGGGTGGTCAGTTCGCCCCATAAAATCGATGGCAGAGGTAGTTGACGTCCTGGAAGGAGCCTTTGGAAACAGGCCTGAGTTCATTGTCAGCATTGTGATTTCCATCTGTTTGGTCTTAAAGATTGCTTTATCTCAGGAGGTCTCAGTTGTTATAACATTTAAAATGTATAATAATACCACAAACTCACCAGGTTTCTTAGAGGAGGAAGAGATCTCTTCGAGGGCTTGTCGGTCACTGTGGTAGGCACATCACACAAATATTCCTGAGACAACAAAGCACTCCGTGTAGTGCCCGGCACATGGGGACTACGGAGTACAAATTAATCCCCTCTCTGTGTTAGCAGTTATTTTATTCTGGACTTCTATGTGTAGGGACACTTACAGATTGTTTTGTACTGGAAAAAGGTAAAAAAAATTAAATTATCTTAAAAATTTCAGATTTCCATTCATAGGGAGCCAAATATAACTTACTGTAGTATTCCTGTGACTGTAAGAGCTTGTTAAAATTTTAATCCTCTATGAATTGTGTTTGTCTAGGGTGATGCCATTTTGGGTGCAAATCAGAGGCAGCTGCAACCCTTATTTAAAATTTAAATGTAGTATTGATTCTACAGCACCTATATGTAGAATTTATTAGCTTCCTGCTATTTCTTCATGTGTGAGAGTTGGGCTTATGATTTTGATAACCACCCATTTAATTTTTTTTTCCAAAGCAAAAGATCTTTTCACAAATTCTTTATAAATTTTTTCCAGGTACTAGGCCTAGTCTCTTCTTGCATATTCATGGAATGCATGGGCATTCCCTGCTGTCTTTTTGTTGTTGTCAAGGAAACCCTCAGTTCTCTACACAGGGATTACATTCTTCTTTCTTAATAGCTCTTAGATCATTCATTTGTGCAATGAATAAAAAATGTATTCAAGGGCCCAGCCAGTGTTCAGAACATTTCTGAGGGAAGGGATGAAGCCAAGGGGAGAGACGTGCGTCGTGAAAGGAGCAAAAGGGATAAAAGAAAAGGAAAAAGAAATGCTCTCCGGTGTTTCATTTTTATGACGTAAAGCTGAAAATTGTATGTTTTTAATAAGGCATTGCCTATTTGCATCAGTTTACAGAATGTGTGACATTACACCTCAGTGAGGGAGGTCAGTCAGGTCTGAGAAGAGTTGCCTATTCAGCTGCTTCATTGGTCGAATGATTCCAAGAAGGGGGCATTGGCCAAGAGGTAGGGATTGGGGATGTGTTTTGGTGAAAACTGTTGTATATATTTTTTCATTTGTATCAAAATGCTTTGAATTGTTAACACCATAACTGAGGTGATAGAAAATGTAAAATAGTCTTTCATCCCAGAGCATCATATGAACAACTAAGAACCTGTTTTATTGTATTAAAAATGATGTTCCTTGGAGAGGTATGTGGGTGTTTAGACTTTTTGAGTACGGATCAGGAGTAAAACACCTGTCTATTGGTAAGAAGGCTGTAATTGTCATAAAAAGAATGATTCGACTCTTGGGAGGAAAATAAATTATGATAAGCCTTCTAAATACTTGTTGGAATTATTGTAATAGTGGACAAAGTATTTCTCCATAAATAATTTAAAGTGTAAGTATGAAAGGAAGACTCTCTAGAGTGAGAGGGAAAGTTTAATTATATTTCAGCATCTGTGTCTGTAAAAATTTGACCTATTGTGTCATAATATTATGTCCAGATGTGCTTGCACACGTGCATAATTGACCGGCTTCTGGTGGCTTCATCTTTTGGCTTTGTCCTGTAGTCTTCTTGGTTTCTCACAGGGTGATTTAGTTGCTTTGGCCATGTGCTGCAAAGAGTAGGTTTCTGAAGGTTTTGGTTTTCCTAGGTTGAAAAAGGAAAAGGAAATATATTAAGGTATATTTCTGTAGAGTATAACGGAATATACTATAGTTACCATTTTTCACTATGCTGCACACTCACCTTACTCTGCTCTGTAGGGAAGCCATTGTACTGTCTGCGGATGAAACATTCTCTTCCCATCTCTTCACACTCACTTCCAGGAAATAATTGGAGGTGTTGAAGTAAAGTCATTCAGTCAAGCTATTGTGCGGCTGGAGAAAAGAAGATAATGCAATCTATTGCTTAACAGGGAAGGCAACTTGAAATAATTAGTAAGCAAAAGCATATAATAAAGACTATTTGCTTGTCTTAGTAAAAAGAGAAAACTGGACATGATACAAAATAAATTAATAGAAAAAGCATCTTTAGATTTTGCTTCACAGGAAACTCTGGGCACTCATTCCCTTACTGAGCAACCACTCTGCTTGCCTGGGAGGGCCCAGAGCTACATTAACCAGGCACCAGGCAGCTAACCAAAAGTGACGCCATTCTAAGCACGGGGGTTTGAGAAACACCAGGAAATGGCCCAGTGCATAAATATTGCCAACACCACCTCTCAACCCTTGCTGACTATTAGAATGACCCAGGAGCCTCTAAGTAAAAATGCCCATGTCCCCATCCCTCATCAGACAACTTGAATTTGGATTTCTAGTGGGAGGGCTCAGACATTTGTACTTTTGGTGAGTTTCTTTTCTTAAATTTCCTTCATTTATTTTTCATTACTAGATATCTGTATTTTTAAAAGCGTGATTTTGATACACAGTGAGTGTTGAGCATCAGTAAAGTAAAGGCTTTCTGACCTGCAGACAGTTGGCTGAAGTAGGCAGTCCTGCAGAAGGGGATGCTTTAAGCTTCTGCCAGTTAAGCTATACTTGACCAGTTTTAAGGAGAAAAAGAAATATGTCTGATTCAGTCTCCTTTGAGTGAAATGGTGTTCTTTGATCACGTTTTGGGAAAGGTAGATTTTGTCATAAGTGTTAAAATGAATGTTGGCATCTTTAAGTAAGGAAGAAAACAGAATCAAATGTCATTAAAATATATATGTGGGTTTTTTTTTCCAATTTTTTAAAAAAATTTTATTTATTTGACAGATAGAGAAAGATCACAAGTAGGTAGAGAGGCAGGCAGAGAGAGAGGAAGGGAAGCAGGCTTCCTGCTGAGTAGAGAGCCTGATGCTGGGCTCGATCCCAGGACTCTGGGCTCATGACCTGAGCCAAAGGCAGAGGCTTTAACCCACTGAGCCACCAGGTGCCCCTAAAATACATGTTTTTTTTAAAAAAAGTTTCCAGCAGGGACGCCTGGGTGGCTCAGTTGGTTAAGGGGCTGCCTTAGGCTCAGGTCATGATCCCAGCATCTTGGGATGGAGTCCCACATTGGGCTCCTTGCTCAGTGGGGAGCCTGCTTCTCCCTCTGCCTCTGCCTGCCACTCTGTCTGCCTGTGCTCACTCTCTCTGACAAATAAATAAATAAAATTAAAAAAAAAGTTTCCTGAATAATTGTAATTGAATTAGAAGTAATGGTAAGGGGTGGAAAATACATCTTGAATTACCCAGACTGCATACCTCACTTTGCTGTATCCATGTTACCTTCTCTATATCAACATGGAAACTATAAGAAAATACATATGGTTATGGCTTAGGGATTCTTTTTTATTTTTTAAGATTTTATTTTCTTCTTATTATTATTTATTTATGGGAGGGGGAGCAGGCTCCCCACTGAGCAGAGAGCCCAGAACCCTGGGATCATGACCCGAGCCAAAAGCAGGAGCTTTAACCCACTGAGCCACCCAGGTGCCCTTGTCTTAGGGATTCTTTTGACTCTACTACCGAAGTGACTTTGTTCATTATATATTTACATTAAGAAAAATGGTGATTACCACGCTGATATAAGCCTATATGGAATACTGGATTTGGAAAGAAGGTGAATGATTAAAAAAAAATTTTTTTTTTTTTTGAAACCCTGTCTTCCCATTTAGATTATCTGGATTTTTATATACAGAAGAGTCTTTACTGTTTGCATTATCAGTATGATTCTTTAGGTATCTCAGAATTCGATCTGCTACTGCAATCAAAGGACAGCAATTTCTTCAGCCCAAAATTCACATCTTTCAAAGGAAGTATCAAACTGTAATAGAATGTTAACGTTTTCCTTCTTGATGATAAAAAACTGAGCAGACATTCTGCCAACAAAATTCTCAAAGAGGGGTTGAGTGGCAAGAGTATGAAGGTCATTCATGTTTAATGGATCTCTCCATGCAATTTAATTACAGAATACAGAATTTAGAATGGACAGTGAGACAAAAATACAAACACAGCTAAGGAATCTATACATAAGAAATGATATGACCTAAGTCCTGTGGCATACAAATCAAAGATAAAACCAGTTTGGGCTGAGGAGTTTTAGAGAAGATGTCCTAGAGAACCGAGGGCTTAAGCTGGATCATTTATAAATGCAAGGTCAAGTTCAAAGGAGGATTTAGAAGCATTCCAAGTTGGGGGTCGGAGGGCTCTTCTTGAACAGAAGTTGGGCCAGGAATGAGGAGTATAATAAGATGGGGACATGGAGTTGCTGGGCTCCAAGGCAGCACAGAATTCTAACAGAGAACTGAAGGAAGAGGATAAATATGGGACATATTTATCATGGGACCGTTCAAATGCCCTGTTGAAGAAGTCAGATAGAAGAGGTGAGCAGAAGCTGCTATTGACTATTAAAGAAAGGAGTAACATAATTAAAAATAAAATGGTGTCTGGTAAAGTTTACCTTACCAGTGATAATTTAGAGGTCTTAGAAAAGAAGTATAAACATATTTATGAGAGGCATTTGTTTTACTTTACTCAAAGCTTTTACTTAAATTTTACATCCTTGATTCTGACCAAAGCATTTTTCTGGTGTTAGGATATTTGGTATCTATCTATCTATCTATCTATCATATGTCAAAGACTTTCACAATGTTGGAGAAGTAAAGTGAAAAGGATAATAAATATACTGCCTATGGTTGGTTCTTATTGTTATATTTTTAAGCAACTTTGAAACCTAAATAACCTGGCTTACTTCTCTTTCATATAGTTCTTGATCTTGTCTCATTGTTCAGAAATGCTTGAAGGTCCCAAACTTACTTGATTGTTCTCCAGGAAAGCCCGTGCTCTTTAAATATTGGAAGTTGCAAACTCCCCTAGGGTTTTTCTGTAAGTAAGAAGAGCTCACACTTGGTGATGTCTCTTTGAGCACACTTAGACCAGATGACTCTATCTAAACACATTCTTTCCGCTTGAAGGAATAGCATTATTAGGGGATTATCTCAAGTTGGGGAAAAGAGATGATTTTTATCATCCTCATAATATGTCTGCCTCTTTAAAGTGAGGTCATCAGAAATGCTTATGTTGTTTATACACATGTTTTACTCTTTGTGGGTGTAAAATTCATGAATTAAAAAATATCAAGCTCCCACTCAGCAGGAGTAGGCTGCCAGTCTACGGTAACATGCTTGGGAGATGCACCAAATGAACCTCAGCTAGCAGAGTTAATAGGGAGGTATGGGTCACAGAGTCCAGTGCTGGTCTCCCAACGTTCAGATTAGTCTCTCTTATCTCTGAGGAGATTGAGTATTGAAGTAAATATCTCTTGATTTTCAGTTATTGAGGTAATTAAGGGTTCAAACATATCTGAAGAGATTTGGGGAGGGTGTTTATACCTCAGTTACCAACCTCAATTTTTGTAGCATATTGAGTCAGCACCATTTTTAGTGTCTCAAATTTTGAGACTACTGGGGGATTTAGGATATATGAAACAATCTGATTGAAATTTCTATTAGCTGGAAGCACCTGGGTGGCTCAGACAATTAAGCATCTGATTGCGGCTCAGGTCATAATCCCAGGGTCCCCGGATCAAGCCCCATGTTGGGCTCCCTGCTCATCTGGGAGCCTGCTTCTCCTTCTCCCTCTGCCCCTCCCCCTGCTTGTGCTCACTTTCTGTTTCTCTAAAATAAATAAAATCTTTAAAAAAAGAAATTTACATTAGGTGATTTTCTTTGCTTCCTGAGCTGCCAGCATTGTATTTTAAATTAAGAACACATCAAATATGAAGAAAGTTGAGGCGTTTTTTTTCTGTCTGGTTCTTGGACCTATAGATAAGTGTCAGAAAACATATAAACATCTTAAAGAACTTCAGACTTTCTCTATTTAAATTCTGTAAGTATTGCTCAGCCACTTCAGTATGGTTGCCTATTTTATTTTTAAAATAAGGGAACAAACTATTTTTGTTGCACATTAAAATGAAATCCATTTTACTAAAGAAATGTGATCCTACTATATCTCTGCTGAGTAAATTGGTATATAGTTATATTTAATTAAAAGCTCTTAAACTTAAATTGTAAAATTCCCCGAAGAGAATGTGAACCTTAGCCAGCTGCCTATGCATCTTAGCAACAATGTTTTGTGTCCACTAACAGCATGACTGGAAGATTGTGCTATGTCCACAAAATTCTGCCACGAAGTACTTAAAAATACTTGGTGAATAATTTGAGGCCAGCTAGCAATTAAGTGTTTGTGAAATGCCATTAAAAATTCTATTAACTGTGAAACTAGTATATTCAAGTCAAGCTGTTAAAATACATTTGTATAAACATAGAACAGATTATACATACACTGTGTAGAGTTCTGTGGTTTGACTCTTGAAATCCAAATAAAAGTTATATTATCCTTAGAATAAAATTCTAAAATAGAGAGTCTTTTATAAGGACTTGTTCATCTAAGAGCTGGGAATGTTAATTACTCCATTAGGTTGCACTGTTAATAGGAACTAGAGCAGATCATGATTTTGGAGTAAGATACCTGCTTTTACAATGCACAGGTGTCTCCCCACCACAACCTACAAAGAAACTTATATGGTTTGCAATCATGATAGTACTTATAACTGTCTAATAACATGGGTGGTGGGTGATGGTAGTAACAAGAAAGAGGGATGAAGAAATAATTTTAAAGACTGAATAATAAAAAGGAGCAAAGGGGAATCTGGGTGAGATGTCCGGTAGCCATAACAGGAATGTAGGATGATGGCAAAGAACTCGCGCATCCATGCTGGGTAGATTTCAGAGCTCCACACCCCCTGTGAGATTTTTAAAGTATGGGAACACATTAGCCACACTGACAGAATAAAATGTAGATTGATCTGTAGAGAATCTGTTGGTGGGAAAAAAATATGTTTAAAGCCCTAGAAAATGAACATTTCCCTCACCCTCAAAACAATATTAAGAAATCTGATGAAAGCATTTGGAAACTGACACAACTTACTTAAACAATGAATATTAATCACTTAGTTGTGAGACTGTGGAAAAAGGAAACAAAATAATTTCAACTGTTATTTTGTATCGGTTTTATTTAAGAATTCCCCTCTAGTAGATCAAATGAGCACATGTTAAAATCTCTCTCTTCTTCTCAGTCACTGTTTAGTGTAATGTGCTGATAGTTCTTTGGTGGTCACCAGCTTCATGGTATAATGAGAAGCAAAAGACAAAACAGTTTAAGATGTTTCTGTGTTTTCTACTATTCTGAGCGTAAGTCAGATCAGACACTTGGGAGGCAGGTGCAAGAAGGAATCCTAGGTTAAATGTAATGATTGGTACATTTGCAATATGTACACCCCCAAATTTTCCTTTTCAAATTAAGAGAAACGAGTGTAGTAAGGCCATTTTTTTAACCTCTTGGAAAGAGCGTTTGTTTGAAAAAGAGAAAGAGGCAGGCAGGCAGACAAACAGACTTGGAAGATATTCTTGGAGGTTCTAGGTCTCTACAGAGTTTCAAGCATCTGCAATACAGTCTGACACATAATAGGTAGTACATTTTATGCAGTCAGTTGTCCTCTGGGAAGATAATACAGTTGGGTGGCGTGCGTGGTTGTGATAGTGAATTTAATTTTATGTGCAAAAACCAAGATGCAAAGGCCAACTCTGCTATGTTTGTATTGCTGTGATAGAAATATTGTGATATTTACTTAGGTTAGAAAATTGAATATATTGCATCTAACAGTTGAATCTTTGAGTAAAATATTCTGATATGATGGTCTGAAGTGCTAAGGGAGGTCCCCATAGATTCATGTGCAATACGAAATGTGGAAGTTCATTATCTAAGTGGAAACTGGACTAAAACAGTGTTACATTTTGTTCATTGGAACTAAAATTAGAAAAATATAAAGTAAATGCCAGGGTGTTTTATTAATTGAATTAAGTAGATTTAATAAGAATTGATAGTCAATGAAATTAGGATATAAATTGCTGATTTACAATTATAGTTCTTCTTTGTTTTCTATTCTAGGGGAAAAAAACATTTTATTTTAACTTATTCATTCCTTTGTAAAACACTTAAGTGAACATCATGACATGTCAGTTCCTTTGACACGCTGAGAGTTAATGCAGTGACATATTTTAGTGTCTCTGTCTCTCTCTCTCTCTTTCTCTCTCTGCTTTTCTTTACCCCACTTATTTTTAGAGCTACCACCATCCTTCACTGATGGGACCTCCATTTTTACTCACTAAGAAGGTGATGGGATATGTTTAAGTCGGTTTTTCTTTTTTTACTAATTTTTAAAGTAAGGAATTTATTTAGAACCCTATAAAAACCTATGCAGGCGATGAGTATTATTTACCCTGTTCCTGGCCTAGGAGTTTATAAATAAACACTATCAAACAGTCATTTCCTTATTTATCCTATGTTTGTTTGGAGAAGCTTGGCTGAATGGTTAGTGTTACCTTCATTATTTATAAAACAGTAAAAAATGTGGTGGGGATTCTTTCTATGCTTGACACAGACCTGTGTTTCTTATTTAAAATTCTTTCCATATTTAAATGAAAGATTCTGTGTGAATTTAGTGTCCATGCATGTGATACTTCTTGATGTGAATCCTAGTTTTATTTCCACCTCATGAAACCTAATGCAAAAGGTTGAATGTAAAATGAGAATATTAGCAGTTGAAGATAGGCATACTTTTGAAGCTCCAGTTAGATGCTATAAAGTTGTACAAAATAGTTTTCCTGAGTCTGGCTTACCTTGAGTATGTTAAAATGGTATTAGCAATGAGAGACTACTTAATTTGGTGATTAGATAAAATTGCTGATATGATATTTGAAAAGATTCATTTGTACAAAGGTGTTTAAAATGTATTCTCATATACATATATGTACATATGCATATATAATCACTTTTTTCATAGAGAAGCAGTGGGCTTCATTGCAAGCACTATTAAGAGATGTTATCTGAAGATTTAAAAAGTGTCCTCTTCTAAAACATACACACCATGAGACACTGCAAGAGCACAATAACAACTTCGGTGATGTAATATTGAACAAACTTATGCTTCTAATTATATTTTCTGAAAAAAGTAAGGCATTTAGTCATGTTCTTGTTTGGCAATTAGGAGTTGCTGCAGCATCTGTGGCAGAAATCATTTGTCTTCATTTTATATTTTCATAATATGCTAGAGTTATGTGTTGATCTCATTTTTCTTATGGTAGAAGAATTTTTTATTCATTTGAATACCCATGAGCCTTTGTTTCCGTAGTTGAAAGGCAGAATGTCTGAGGTAGAATGAGAGGGAGATTTGGTTATAGGACATATGGTTAGGGTAAGAATAACCCAGCCTTATACAAGTGCTATTTTATGGAGATTGCGCAGTGAAGATGTGATGGGATACAGAGAAGAGTTTTGTTTTGTTTTGTTTTGTTTTGCTTTTAGTAGGGTGAAAGGGATAAACCGTAGTTAAAAACATAGAGGAGCTTCTTAGAGTTTTTATTGGTAGTTCCTGTACTTCTGAATTTATTTTGATGCATGAGGAATACAAGCAAGACCCGTTTTTTCTCGTCTAACTTTTTCAGTAAATGATTGATGTTGATCTTTTCATACATGGAAAGAAGTGGCTTCTTGCTCCAGGAACAATCTTCCTACCAAAGGGCGACAGGGCTGGCTCCGTCATAATTATTCTTTCTGTAAGCTTCTCGGTTTCACCTGAGTGTATGTGGCATGAATTGGGGCTCGGCTGAAAATTAATTCTGCAACAGTATTCCTGGGGTGGGAGAGTGAGATACTGTGCAGTCCTCCATGCTGCTCTCTGTCTTCTCACGGGCCCTTGCACGCACAGGTACCTTTTCGCACTCCCGTGACACTGGGACGAGGACAGTTGCACTGGCAGAAATCTTTCCTAGGACAACTGAATTACACTTTGATAAAAGTGATGGCCCAGAATTTCCTCCTTCCTGGTGCCCAGACAAGGCATTAGGCTGGTGTATTTCTGGAAGCACAAGAGTCCATTGAGCTTAGTGGTTGGTACCTTATAGCAATTTACAATTTACAAGAGAGTGTTCTCAGGATATGTGTTATTTAAAGTGTGCTAGTTCAGATGTTTAGATGTGACTCCTGAACTTCCCTTGGAGAAATGTTAATAAAAAAAACTGTAACTGACCCAATCCAGATCACCTCTCATGAAGGACAAAGGTGTGAAGTGTGGTGGGCCCTTCCTTCCTTCTTGGTGTTCTCAGTGAGCTCTCCCTGCGTGGAGCCTTTATGTATGGCCTCCTGCCCGTGTGTCTGGCCCATGGCTACAGCGTTTGCAGCTAAATTTTGTCTCACTGTTACACTGGGGAGGGGCTGTGGTTGCACTGTGAAAGATCTGTAAAGAAACCTCTCTTTTACTTTCCTGAAACCAGTCTTCTCTAGGACAGATTATGGCAAGAGAAGGAATCTCTTCTCATTTCCTTATCGAATTGAGGGTGTCTCAAACTCCCCCTACATAAAACAATAATCGCTTACTTTTTCTGTATGATTTGGTGAAATGGTCTTAATTTTTCTTTTTTTTTTCAGTTCACATGAATTCCCACATTTCACAATTACAATGTATATATGTGACTCCTTGTTTCATTTTAAGGGCCTTGCTTTGTTAAACATGTTGAAGAGTTCTCATAACCTGTTCCTATAATCTTATATTGGGTTTATTTTTCCGATTGTTAATGTGAATCCACAGATTTGGAGACTGAGAACCACGTGTAGAAGGGTAGTTGCACTCTATGTGAAAAGATTCGAATTCTTCTTTGTGTGCATGATCAGCCAGCCTTGCTGTCGATTTCTTCTGTCGTACACTGCCAAATCTTCTATTCAAGTATTGTGAAAACTCTTTGTTTTTTTCAGGTCGAATGAGTGATTTGAGTGTAAGTGGTCATCCAATAGATTCAGAATCTAAAGAAGATGAACCTTGTAGTGAAGAAACAGATCCAGAGCACGAGCTAATTGCTGAAATTTTACCCGAGTTTATTGAAATAGATTTGTACCACAGTGAAGAAGACGAAGAGGAAGACGAAGAGTGTGCAAACGCTACGGACGTCACGACCACCCCATCAGTGCAGTACATTAACGGGAAGCAGCTAGTTACCACCGTGCCCAAGGACCCAGAAGCAGCAGAAGCTAGGCGTGGCCAGTTTGAGAGTGTTGCACCTTCTCAAAATTTTTCAGACAGCGGTGAGAGTGAAACACATCTGTTTGTGATCACCGAGACTGGATTGTCTACTGCCGTGCAGCCTAATGAATCGAAAGAAACAACTGAGTCATTTGAACTTACATGGAAGCCCGAGACTTACCCTGAAACACCCGAACATTTTTCAAGTGGTGAGCCTGATGTTTTCCCCACAGTCCCGTTCCATGAGGGAGAAGCCACAGAGGGGCCAGAATCAGTCACAGAGAGAGGGTCTCAACTTGATAATCTGGTTCATGAACATATGAAACCTGTAACTCTGTTTTCTGAAGAGTCTTCAGGAGATGCTGCCATTGACCAAGAATCTCAAAAAATCTTTTCGAGGGCTACTGAAGGAACATTTGATGAAGAGGCCGACAAAAGTACTTCTATCGCATATACTCCAAGTATAGTTCCAAGTTCTGTGTCAGCAGATGTTTCAGAGGAAGTATCAGTTGCCTTCACAGGAAATGCCTTCCCTGATGGCCCATTGTCCACTGTAGAAAGCTGGGTAGAAACAACCCCTAGAGAAAATGTAGAGCTCTCAGGAAGTCCTTCAATTCCATTTCCAGAAGGCTCTGGAGAAGCCGAAGAAGATAAAAAGAAAATGTTCACTTTGACAACTGATTTATCACAGAGAAATACTACGGATACACTGGTTACTTTAGACACTAGCAAGATCATGATCACAGAAGGTCTTTTTGATATTTCTGCAACAACCTTTTACTCCGTTTCTCAACAACCTTCTGCAGAAGTAGCACCTACCAAATTTGGAGGGGAAGCAGACACTTCTGAGTGGGTCTTCAGTACATCTCTTGAAGGAAAGAAAAGGAAAGATGAGGAGGAAACCGCAGGTATAGCTTCTACAGTTCAGGTATATTCATCAACACCAAGATCGGATCAATTGATTTTACCTTCTGAATTAGAAAGCTCAAGTGAACCAACATCTAGTGATTCAGCGTCTGCTACCAGGAACAGTTTTATGTTCTCGACAAATCCCACAGAGTCTGAAAATGAAATGATAAATTCTACTCTTGTCTTTACAGAATCAAATGTTTTAGACAGTCTGGGGGCACAGACTGCTAAGCCCAGCAGTAGCAGTCAACCTGAGGTTCAGGAGGGGCTATCCACTATTCCAGGGAGCCCCGCCTCTCTCTCTATGGAGCCAGGCTCTGGAGAAGCTGCTGCTGACCCAGAAACAGTCACTGTGTCTTCATTTTCATTAAATTTAGAGTCTGAAAGTCCAACCAGGAAGGAAGCAGCTGGCACTTTGTCTCCCCATGTGGAAACTATATTCCCTTTTGAGCCAACAGGATTAGTTTTGAGTACTATAATGGACAGAGAGGTTGCTGAAATTGTAAGCCAAACATCCAAAGAAATCTTGATTTCAGAAGTCTCAGGAGAACAAAATCCTGGGCCAGGATTAAAGGGCTTTTCTACAGATTTTCCTTTGGAAGAAGATTTCAGTGGTGACTTTAGAGAGTACTCAACAGTAACTTATCCCATAGCAAAAGAAGGAACGGTAATGATGGAAAGCTCTGGAGATGCAGCATTTCAGGATACCCAGATTTCATCATCTGTAATACCTGCTTCAGATCACACCAACCACAGAGCTGACTCAGAAGGACTGAGGAGTACCTCGGTCAGCACTTCCACCTTCCCTTGGGAAGAGTTCACAGCCTCAGCTGAGGGCTCAGGGGAGCAGCTGGTCTCAGTAAGCAGCTCTGTGGACCAAGTGTTTCCTAGTGCTGTAGGGAATGTTTCTGGTACAGACTCCCCATTCGTTGACCAAGGATTGGGAGAAGAAGATGCTATTAATGAAGCTAATGAAAGGACCACGATTTTACCAATAGCAGAAGCTGAAGGTACTGAAGCCACAACAGAAAAGGTGGAAATGACAGTCAGTGGCACAGTTTCAGTGAACTTTCCCCAGACTATGGAGCCAGCCAAATTATGGTCTATGCAAGAAGTCAACCCTGTAAGGCAAAGAATTGAAAGTGAGACAGCATCAGAGGAAAAGATTCAGGAGCCAAAGTCTTTTGAATCCCCTCAAAGTCCAGTTGCACCAGAACAAACAATGTTTGATTCACAGACATTTACTGAAACTGGACTCCGATCCACAGATTATTCTACACTAACAGTGAAGAGGACTGACAGTACTACTGAGGAAATGGAGAAGGAAGGCATTTCCTTCGCTGATTTGTCTACTCCAGATCTAGAGTTAAAGGGCTTGGAACGTTATACTGCTCTCCCTGAAGTTACTGAAAAATCCCATTTTTTCTTAGCTACTACCTCAGTGACTGAATCTGTATCAGCTGAAAGTTTAGTTACAGGTTCTCCAATCCAAAAGGAGGAAATTATAAAACCTTTTCCCAAAGTTGTGAGGCCAACAATGATAGAGTCAGATGCTGATCTTTTATTCTCCGGACTGGGATCAGGAGAAGAAGTTTTGGCTATTACAGCATCAGTGAATTTTACTGAAATGGAGCAAATCATTACCACATTCTCTCCCCAGGCTTCTCGCATGGAGAGTTTAGAAACTGGCCTCATAAGTGATAAAACAGAAGACTATGAGAAAATGGAAAATGTAGCAAATGAAGTTAGACCACCCATTTCCAAAACAGACAGCCTCTCTGAAGATGGTGAGACAACGTCCACAACCTTACTAAAAATTTTAAGTGACACCAGAACTGAAGGACCTTCTATGGCACCTCTCACTTTCTCCACAGATACTGAACATCCTCAAAATCAGACCCACGGTTGGGCGGAAGAAATCCAGACTCGTAGACCACAACCAGTGACTGAACAAGTCTCTGATGAGAATTCTTCAACAGTGGAAACAAAAGAAACACCAGTCCCTCCCTCTGATTTTCTGGCTAGAACGTATGGTCTTGAAACAGCAACAGGATTTGTTACATCAGCACCAAAACCATCTGACTTGCTTTATGAACATTCTGGAGAGGGATCTGGGGAATTGGATATGGTTGATTTAGTCCACACTTCTGGAACTACTCAGGCAAGCAGGCAAGGAAGCACCACATTTGTTTCTGATAGATCCCTGGAAAAACATCCTGAGGTTCCAAGTGCTGAAGCTGTTACTGTTGATGGATTCCCAACAGTTTCAATGTTGCTGCCTCTTCATTTAGAGCAGAATGAAAGCTCCCCTGATCCAACTAGCACACTGTCAAATACAGTGTCATATGAGAGGGCCACAGAAGATGCTGCAGATAGTTTCCAAGACCATCTCAGAGGATTTGAGGATTCCACTGTAAAACCTAACAGAAGAAAAACCACTGAAAACATCCTTATAGATCTGGACAAAGAGGACAAGGATTTAATATTGACAATCACAGAGAGTACCATTCTTGAAATTCTGCCTGAGCTGACATCAGATAAAAATACTATCATAGATATTGATCACAGTAAACCTATATATGTAGACATCCTTGGAATGCAAACGGACATAGATCCAGAGGTACTATCAGGACCACTTGGCAGTAGCGAAGAAAGCACTCAAGTTCAAGAGAAGTATGAGGCAGCTGTTAACCTTTCTTTAACTGAAGAAAACTTTGAGGGTTCTGGTGACCCTATTCTGGCTAACTACATGCAGACAACATATAATGAATCAATGCCTTCCGAAGACAGAAGCCACTTAGATCCCATGGGCTTTACCTTCACACCTGGGCTCCCTCTTCCTAGCACAGAAGCAGAATTAGATATTTTGCTTCCCACAGCAACATCCCTGCTCCTTCCTAGTACATCTGCCACAGTTAATCCAGAGATTGAAGAACCAAAAAGTGAAGCAAAAGTCCTAGATGACATCTTTGAATCAAGTACTTTGTCTGATGGTCAAGCTATTGCAGACCAAAGTGAAGTAATATCAACATTGGGCCATTTGGAGACACAGGATGAGTATGATGAAAAGAAAAATGTAGGTCCTTCTTTTCAGCCAGAATTCTCATCAGGATCTGAGGAGGCACTGATTGATCCTACACCCTACGTAAGTATTGGTACTATCCACCTTATGGCTCAGAGTTTAACAGAGGCACCCAACCTGATGGAAGGATCCAATCCTTCGGATTACACTGATACAACATCAGCAGTTTCAGCTTCTGAAAAGTTATCCTCTCAGACACCATCATCTCTTCTCACTGTCTACTTGGGCAGTGGAGCCTCTGAACACACAGAGGACCATGCAGCAAGTACTCTGCCTGGTACAGATGCTGCCACATCTCAGAAGTCTCCAGGAAGTCTGGCAGATATGGAAGTGACTTTCACATCATTGAATGAAGAGCTCCTTCATATAACCGAGCCTCCATCCTTATCTCCTGACACTGGATTAGAACCTTCAGAAGATGAAAGTCATCCTAAGTTATTGGAACAAATGGAAGCTTCTTCCACAGAACTGACTGCTGAAGAAGGAACTGAGATTCTCCAAGATTCCCAAACCCAAGCCAATATTCAACTTTCTGGAGAAATAATGACAAGCAATATTAGAACCCCTGAGCCTGGAACTATGGTCACAACTGCAGGTGAATCTAAGTTAGAAGGTGCTACACTGTGGCCACATTCTACTTCTGCTTCTGCGATTTATGGAGTTGAGGCAGATGTCATGCCTCAGCCTAGCCCACAGACTTCTGAGTGGCCCACCGTTCCTTCCTCTCTGGAAATAAACCCTGAAACCCATACAGCTTTGATCAGAGGGAAGGATCACACAGTACCAACATCAGAACAGCAAGTAACAACAAGAATTCTTGATTCCAATAATCAGGCAACAGTAAGCATTGCAGAGTTAAATACTGAGCTTCCAACACCATCATTTTCCCTTCTGGAAACTTCTAATGAAACCGGTTTCCTGATTGGCATTAATGAGGAGTCAGTGGAAGGCACAGCAGTCTATTTACCAGGTAAGGTCACAACATTGATAAATCTGTTTCCAAACTTGGAAACAGTCCCTGTTTCCTGACACATCTATGCATATAGTTTTTATTGTGATATTAAATCAGTGGAGATTGTTATATTATTCGCATAACCATGGGACAGGCCACATTACTGAGTCCATAATTAGAGGCAAAGAAAATAAGTATAGAGTATTTCTGGGCTTTATAGATATTCTTTGTATTCTTCTGGGTTTTAGAAACAACATACAATTATGAAATAGAAAAAGTGAAATTGTTAATGGTATAAAAATTCAATTTGGTTTTACCTATAACTAAAATATTGCTTTGTCATATGCCCTGTAGTTACACATCTTAGTTTAAAAACAGAGGGGGAAATCCCATTTTTAAAAATCTCTCATTGACAGGTGCTATTATGGCAATATCAAAATCTGTCAGGCCTTTAAACATTTTTGAGTGGTAAATAAGTCTAATAAACACCCACATAGTTTGTGCAATATCAGTTATCAGTTCATACTTTTGTGTAATGTCCTTGCTCCCGATAATCTGTATAATGCTTCTAGCACAGTGCCTAGCCAGGGGTGGGGACGCAGAAGGGGAAGGGGGTATATATTTGCATCCTGCCTGTCAAAAGAGGACCTTTTTTTCTTTTAACTAAATGGACAGCAAGCATGAATTTGATATTGGTTCATACAGACTCTCTTACATGATCTTCACAAAAATGCTGTGTTATTATAATCATCATCCCCATATTATTATCCCTACTTAAAAGGGTGGGATGTGGATGTTCAGAGAAGTTCTGTAATTTGTTTGGGGTTGCATAGCCACACATACCACGACATTGGTGGGATTTGGACCCAGATCAGCTCCACTCCAAAGTCATGGTCTTTTCATTGCTCTTTGCTGGTTACCAATTAATATAGTATAAAAATGAATAATTGATATTTAATTATTGATAAGCTAGATATCTTAGAATATTTACTTTGTAGAATTTATTGTCCTTTTAATCTAGCTTGATAATGCTGACAAATCTTCTTTAATGGGGTATTTTCTAATAATGTTACTTAAATAACAATGTCAGTGGAATTCACAAATAGCCCTTCCCACCTAGTGACCTAGTGAAAAAGAAAATAAATAAAAATCCATACTTCAAGGGCTGTGTTGTTGAAAATATGTTTTATTTTAATGAATATATTTTACAGCATGGCAATACTTGGAGTTATTCTTGCCATCGTTTCAATGTTATCTTTTTGCCACTAATGGTTCTCTGTTTGTTGTGCTTCAGATAGACTAAAATAATCAATCATAAAGTGCAACTTTTATAAATGACTTAGAGTATTTGGTGAATACAGTTAATTGGAGGTGGTTGATGGATTTTTGTTGTTGTTCCTGTCATTCTATATTTAGTCTGTAAATGATAACCTAGTAATCTGGCCAATATTTATTCTCTTATAATTTAGTTGAAAGTTCCTCAGGTTGATGAAATACAATACAGAAATCATGGGTAAGCCATAGAGAGTTAGGTTTGACTGATGGATGAGAAATTTGTGCCGGTAATCCATCCAGACCACAGGATTTACCTAGAATGAGAGCCTGCGTCTTCATTGCAAAGCAAATTGTGACCTTAGGCGAATTCGGTAAACAGTAGCTCACATTGGATTGCCTGGTTTCTCTCTCGTAGGTTCAGCTTTCAGAGAGTAATACAAACTGTTTAGGGAAGAACAGAATTCGTCAAAACAAAACTTTTCTCTTGATCTAAACTACTTTGGGTTCACAGAGGACCCACTCTTTTGCCAAGTCCTTGTCATAGTCTCAGCACGATGTCTGGAGTCTGTGGTGGGAAAAATGATAATACTTCACATTTGTGTGGCACGTCACAGTTTTATCAAGCACTGTCACATATGTGTCATTTTGGTTTTGCTTCGAGGGCAGCGTGTAGATGTGTTGTGGATGGTGTCCTTGACAGAGAAGCAGTGTCCTTTCAAAGGCAAAAGGCTAAAATGGCTAGGGAGATTTTGCATATTTTTAGAACTATAGGAGAAAGAGTCTTAGAAAAATTAGTGGTGTAGGTGTAAGCATCTGAATCAACCTGATTATAATGTTGAACTCAAGCATGTGAATGCCTTATCTGTCAAGTCTTTCTCATAGTCCAGAATTTACTTTACATTCAGATAGTCTGAGTTTGACTCTGTTGTGTGGAAAGGTTCAGTTACCTTCTAGAGCAGTGCCTCCTTTACTTGAATGTTCCTTAAGTTTGTGCTTCATAAGTAGATATCTTTTTTTCATGTGTAATTACTTCAGGGTTTCAGGACTGAAGATTCATGAAAATATGGTTTTTATTCCATATATAACCTATTTGTCTCAATTATTTTGTAAGACTTTCGACTCTCATCTGAATTTTTAAACATTTTGAAACAAAAGCAATTCTGAAAAATTCAAATAATAAATAGAAGCAACTCATTTAAATACAATTATCCAAGCAATACCACAGAATAATATATGTGCTTGAAGTATTGTAAAAATATTTGCCTTTAGGAAACATATCTTAAAGTGTTTCTCAGAAATTTGTGTCTCTGGCCTTTACATTTATCTTCTAGGAGTGTCGATTTTATTTGTGTTCTAATAAGAAAAACTGTAATAAAAATTGGGGGTTTCAAAAAATTGGGGGTCTCATTTTAGGTGAGATTTTTGTCTTTGGGTCTGTTTTTATACAGTAGAGCTTAATTTATGTGTTGCTTTTCTTCAAGTATAGTTTAAAGGAGTACATTTGGAACGTGTTTTTGGAAAAAGCATATTAATGTAGCAGAAGAGACTTCAGTGCACACTTTCGAAGAAAAACAGTTTCTGAGCATTAAGTGGTAAAAGGCAATAATAATTCAAATGACGATAACAAGCCAAACTGCTAAAAAGAATGCATGTTTTGTGTATCCAACCATTTCACATGAACTAACCTCGTTTAAAAGAATACATTTTCCATTCACTGTGCACATATGTGTAATCATTTTTGACTAAAATCAATTGCCATTATCATGCCGACTAAATCTGCAGTAGAATATATTAGTTGCCAGATACTGTACAAAATATTGCTTAGAAATAATGATGACTGAATCCCAGAAATGAATAGATGCAATTTGTAATGATTAGTTATAATGCCAAGAAACACTCCAGAGAGTAAAGTTAATGTTAATTTTTATGCATAGTATCTAAATTGCTATGGTAAAGCTTATATTATGGTAGCAATCAGTGGCAATTTATGCTGCAAAACATGGAAACCTGGATATGAGCCTAATTGCTTTTCTTACTTTCCTGAATATGGTAGGACCTGATCGTTGCAAAACGAACCCGTGCCTTAATGGAGGCACCTGTTACCCTACTGAAACTTCCTATGTGTGCACCTGTGTGCCGGGATTCAGTGGCGACCAGTGTGAACTTGGTAAGATGTCTTGTCTGTAAGAGTGTAATGCTTTTCCAGAAGATATATTGGGCAGAATTTATATTGCTCAAAGGATTTCAGAGAAAGCCATGTGTAAATGAATTATTTGTTAAATAACGTTAAAATCATAGAGTAATGTAAGTGGAGTCTGGGAAATGGGGACAGGTGTTTGCTGAATTTTGTTAATACACCCAAAACTCAGTGAAGCTCAGTGAGGTGAACAGTGTCTTTTTAAAGTTTCTACAGATAGGCTTTACAAATGTCTAGTTGCCTAAATAGTAAGGAACTATTTTAATCTCTTTCCCCAAATCTGCATATCAATAATCAATTTAAATACACAAAAAATTTTAGAAAGCTGTATTTAAAAATGAAGGCGTTTAGTTTTTGTGTTTTGAATTAACTTGCTCCTCTGAGGTGGGATGGGCAAGATCCTTCTCTAGTTCTCTCCAGAGGCCAGCCTAACGCACCTCTACCTGCATAAGTTTTGAGGTTGTTGTCCTCTTCATTTTGGGTTTCAAGGAGTATCATTGTCTCTTTACTAAATCAGTTCCTTTTACTCTCACTTTTATGTAGGTTTCCTTTTCTTAAAAAAAAAAAAAAAAAGCTGGTGGGACTAGACTTACACACAGCAAACAAAGGCACAGACCCCACAGATGGCAGAATACATTTAGGTGACTGCGAGTGTTCAGGCATGCCTATGTATGGGTTTGTGGGAGAAAGTCCTTGAAAGGCGGGTGGATATGGGTAGGTCTAAGAAGGTTCTGAATCCAATGTACAGACGAATTTACTTCCTACTCTAATAGAGGGATTTTTAAGACTTCAGTGGGCATCAAAATCATGGGCAGGGCTTCTACAGTACCAGTTGTTCCCATCCCCGCGCCCCAAGGTCTGATTCTGTAGGTCTGGTTGGGGGGCCACTGGGAATGTGCCTCTCTGACATTCTCAGGTGATGCTGATTCTGCTGGTCCAGGGACTACACTTGGAAGATCTCTGCCCTGGGCAGTTGGGATCTCTTGAAGGTTTGAAAGCCAAAGAGTAAATGATCATGTCTGGGTTTGAAGGAGATGACAGTCAGCAGAATGAAGGATGGATTGGAAAGGAAAAGGTCTAGTCAGGCCAGTTACATATCTTCAGTCTTCCACAGGTAGGGTAATCAGAGCATTAGCTAAGATTGAGGGTAGAATGTTCCAGGGATTTCTTTGTCAGTTCTAGGATTCATGTGCCCATCTAAAAGCAATGGAGAAAATGACCCTCCTATGAGTAACTGAAATTTTTTTAGGGTTGCCAGATTTAGGAAATCAAGTGCAGGAAGGTCAGTTAAATTTGAATTTCAGGTTAAAAGAAAAGAATAATTTTTGAGTGTAAGTAACCCTAAATACAGCATGGGATATATTTATACTAAAAAATTACTATTTTCTTTAAATCTGAAAGAATTTAAAGAATTGACATTTAACTGGCTCTTCTTTCTGTTCTTTATCTGGCAACCTAACACTAACTGGGGTCCTTGACCTTTTCTGAAAGTATTTTTGTGGCCTTTTATGATTTTATTTCAGATTTTGATGAATGTCACTCTAACCCCTGTCGCAATGGAGCCACGTGCGTTGATGGTTTTAATACGTTCAGGTGCCTCTGCCTTCCGAGCTATGTTGGTGCACTTTGTGAACAAGGTAAGAGCTCATGCAACATCTGTAGGATGAACAGGATAGCTATTTCATTTCAAATGTTACTTCTGGATGTTTTTTTGGCACAATTATTTGGATGTTTTCAGCAATGTTGGCCATACGGCGTGTTTTTTCCTGCAAAGGAAATTCACAGGTTACCTAAGTACGTTCGGTGTCCTTATGTGTCCATAGCCCATGGAAAACAGTGTTTGATTTAATCACTGCTGTTTTGCTGATAGAGCAAAATTGCAGACAGGCACACTGAGCTGAATTTAAGGACATCTAGCTCACAAAAGGAACCTTGTTGTCCATATTCTTACTGAGGACAAAATAAGCATTGACCTTAATCCATCTGTGTAGCTTGTACCAAGGAGTATCGAATTCAGTGCTAGCTGCCTTTATTTTCTCCTCCTAAGCACTTGGGAGTCAATGGGCTTATTTTTCATCATCAGTCATCTCTGGAGAATGCATTGGTATAGTTGTTAGAATAAATTAGCTTTGGCTTGGTAAATGTTACATAAAAGGTAT
The DNA here is from genome assembly GCF_009829155.1 of Mustela erminea. Taxonomy (NCBI): domain Eukaryota; kingdom Metazoa; phylum Chordata; class Mammalia; order Carnivora; family Mustelidae; genus Mustela; species Mustela erminea. The sequence goes on along the minus strand of NC_045616.1, from coordinate 56,699,982 downwards.
TGTAAGTCTGCTCAACGGGGAATTTTCCTACTACAAGAAGCATCTGCTTTTTCTGAATGAAACAAAGTCCTGTGTTCGTGATTGCTTGAATCTCATGATCCCTGTAATTGGTATTTTATGGCCAACCTGAGAATGTATTTTAGGTGGTTAATGGTAACATTTCTTAGTCATCAATCAGAAACAGATTGCACGTTCAGCTACACTCAGCTTTGAAATTTCGATTTCCTTTACTTAAAGTCATACAGTGGTTTGGCTTCGACAAAAATACCCAGTGCCAAACTTCCATTCCACCAGACAGAATGAAAATGCATTAGACACTCAGACACATTGGTCTGGCCCCACATTCTGCTTTACAGTGTTAATCCAAACGTCACCACAATTAGAACAAAACCGAAAGCAACACCTATTGAACTGCCAATCAAAAAGGGTAGGTAATGGCTTCATTTCTAGGTTTTTTTTTTCCCCTAGTTGCATAGGATGAGTCTGTTTAGCAAATTTAAAAGGTAAATATGAAAATGAACCAGTTTCATCCTTTTCTTAAGGAAAACAGTAAGAAAGATGCCATTTCTTTTTATTTTATTTTATTTTTTTTAAGATTATTTATTTATTTATTTGACAGACAGAGATCACAAGTATACAGAGAAGCAGGCAGAGAGAGAGGAAGGGAAGCAGGCTCCCCACTGAGCAGGGAGCCCAATGCGGGGCTCGATCCCAGGACCCTGGGATATCATGACCTGAGCCAAAGGCAGAGGCTTAACCCACTGAGCCACCCAGGCGCCCCCAGAAAGATGCCATTTCTTAAAGAAAACATGAGGGTGAGATCCTTGAAGTATCACATATGCTATAACGGTCCTGGCTTCCCTTAGTTCCAAGTCCGACCAGCAATTCAAAAAATCACTCATTAAGCAAATGTTTACGGAGCACCTACTGTCTTCCAAGTGCTATCCTGGGTACTGGAGGTAGAACTTGGAGCAAACTAGACAAGATCCCCAGTCTGGGTGACTCAACTTAATTCTTGGCAGGGAATAAAAAGAGATGCTATTTGTTGAATGCCTTATAGTTTATCAAATGTTCCCAGGTGCATCATTTCGTTTAGTTGACAGTATCTCTGTGTGGCTAAATGGGCCAGAAATTGAGGCTCGGAGAAGTGATGTATTCAATGTCACACAGGTAGTAAATTAGAGAGTAGGAAAAATGAACCTAGGCTGCCTTATAAGGCCCAGGTTTATCTCAGTATCTTCACACTTTCAAAGTAACTCTCACAGATAAGCATTTTATTTACATGTGTATTAAAAAGGTTTTGCTTTTCTTCTCTCATTTGTAGTACCACTTTTCAGGTACATTCTGTTTTTTCTTAAAGCGAGTATACGTTCATCACCACTATTTGCTGAGAAACAGCTTTCCCGGTCTGTTTACCCAGCACAGCTGTGCTTCTGTGATTTATTGCCAGGACCCTGAAAGATTTTTTTCTCCTCTTTGCAGGTTGCCTAAGAACAAATGTTTTTTTCATTAACAGCAGCATTGTTGTCTAAACAGTTTTCTATCCAAATTTCAGCAATGACTGTGTTGTTGTTTCTTCAGCTGACCTTTTCTTCCCTGTATTAGTAACTTCCCAACTCCCAGCAACTCTGGAATAAGGGACCTATTTTGGTAGTGATAACCAATATAAACTCTAGAAGGGGAATCTTGGAATAGTATGGAGACAATTCTGTACACACAGGTTGCCCCAAACCAAAGTCGGGGGTAGGGCTCACCAGTGAAAAGCACCAAAATGTTAACAGTTTCTTAAGGCTTGACAGCTCTATGTCCCGGATGTTGAAAAAGTTACCTACATGACATAAAGAGAATACATTTTTAGTAAAACTGTTTAAAAGTGATAGTTTTGGCTTCTGTAGTAATGAACGGGAGCTGTCACACCTTCCCTTACAACACACACAGGTAGCCAGCACACAACTAGATGTGGGTCTTTGTGATATAACCTATGCATTATAGTAGTCTTAAAGCGTAAGAAGTATTTCCCTATGTCAGATGATTTTTACAAAAATATCACCCATAAGTGTTGCTTTTAATGAATGAAATGTGTATCGTGCTCTTTTTAGGTGAGATTGGAAAAACATACTACTTCTAATAACTGCTATCAGAATAGCATCCTAGAAGATGCTGTGGGATGCCTAGTCCTTCATTACATATTTAGTGATTTCATGAATAATAATTAAGTAAATCCACGTGGATATTTGGCTTTTTTTCAATAAAGAGTCACTTTGTTAAGTAGTGTTTGTGCATATATTCATAATCATTAGGACCGTAAGTCTATGGCTTCGGTAGGATAGATGAATAAAAAAAAATTAGCAAAAACCAACAGGCAGTTCCATTTGGACCTGTGTTCTAATAGGAATATATGCACCTGTTAACTGAAGAAGGCATTATAGCAATGATGTGGTGATGCATCTGAATTTTATGATCCCTTGGGTTTTTTGGTATAAGAGAAAAAAATACTTAATGATAATCTGTTTTAATGATAAAACACAAAGAAAGAAGACTGGACTAAACCATTGGGTTAATAGAGGATATGAGGGTGTAGAAGAATTTTTTTTTCCTAATGTCTTATTCGGAAAGGTAGGGATCCTCTTGAATTTTAAGCTGTGTCTTAAAATATTATTAATTTCCATGGTTAAGGCAAGCTATGCTGCTATGATATCACATTACTGACTTTGGCAGTAGAGTTTTCTAAAAAATCTTTCCAGTTCTCCTTCTTTATAAACTAACTCCCTCAAATGTGAAGATCCATTTCCTCCCCACCCCTCCTACCTCACCTCTAAATCCTTCCACGGGGAACATCGCAAAAGGAAATTTACAGCATCTAAGTCCCCCTACTGCACTTCATCCTTGGGGACTACTTTAATCCCAAATCATCTAGCTGTGCCTTGATTCTTTTCCTGTAAGATTTGGTGGTCTCCAGAAACACTTTAGTAAAACTCAGACTTCCAGGGCGCAGTATCTAAACCAGTTAGTCAGCTGGCCATAACCAAACAAGAAGCCGGATAGACTAAACTGAAATAAAGCCCGCTCTCCGAGATAAGCTGCATCTGTTGTATGACGATGGTCAAAATCCCTGGAGCCAGGAAACATGAAAAGCTCTCAGAATGCATACTTTCCCACAATTACAGAAAGAGGAGCAAATGGTGTGACAGACAGGAGTCGATCTGACTATCAGTTTGGCCCCCAGGTCTAACGTATACAGAAAGCATGTATTTCATCTAGAAGGATTTTGTTTCCTTCATCAACCAGGAAGATTAGGGTAAGGGAGGGCAGTTCCTAGGTGATTTGGAAAGTTTTCTTGGTGCCTAAAATTCTATAAACTTTGCAGTTCTGTTAGTGTTTGCATGGAACTAGTGCAGTGGGTTTGTGAGGTATGTTTTGTGATAGTCAAAAGTATTTCCAGTGATCATCATTGAATACGTACCGTTGCGCCAACTGCTTTCCTGTAAAAGTATTTAAAAACTGGCATGCTAGAATCTAGAAAGTACAGTGGAAGCTTCCTGTCAGTGTAAAATTTAGATTTATTTGAAAAATGTTGACATCCTGCCAGGACACTGGTTATAGTGTACACATATATAAATAGACATATATATATGAGTGTGTGTGTATGGTTTGGTGGAAGGTGGGGCATGAAGTTGAAGAACTTAAGTTATTTAATTCTTTTTTTAAAAAAGATTTTATTTATTTATTTGACAGAGATCACAAGTAGGCAGAGAGGCAGGCAGAGAAAGGGGAAGGGAAGCAGGCTCCCCGCTAAGCAGAGAACCCGACGTGGGGCTTGATCCCAGGACCCTGAGATCATGACCTGAGCCAAAGGCAGAGGCTTAACCCACTGAGCCTCCCAGGCACCCAAGTTATTTAATTCTTAAGAAACTTAAAAGAAACTTAAAATCCTGACGCATTTACACAGAGAGTTCCTTATATTTCCTCTCCCTCAGAGAAAGGCCAGCAGTTCTAGCTATATCCCATAAGCTGCCTACTGATGACATTTTTTTTTTCCTCTTTGTAAATCTTATTTGACAAGATCCTGTGGCCACCCAGCGGATCTCTCTGGGAAGTGGTAAAGGAACTACTTACTGAGCCTTTGAAGTCCTTATTCAAATAGGGCATTCATAATCCTATTAGCCAGAATTCTTATCTTATCACTTGAATGGCTCTCTTCAGAAAAGTTGTGTTGGTGAGGATTTAGCCCCAGTTGCTTCACAAGTGAGTCATTAGACATTGCGTCCTGAGAAGTTTTGTCTGGCCCCTCTGCCAGTTTTCTTTCCTGCTGACACTGGCTCTAAACAAGGAAACTGCAGTTAGATGCTGCCTCTTCCGTCCAGAGATGTACAGCCACCCACTTGGCAGGAGTCAGCGAGCTGGCTTTATCATACTTTCTTTGTCATCATGACCAAATTTATTAACATGTAACTTCAGGGACATTGCACTGATACTGGCTTAGGTCTTCTTACCAACGCTCAGATCCATGAGGCTAGATTGAGTGACGTAGGTGAAGTTACTAAGCCCCTGCCTTGTTTCTTCCAGACACAGAGACGTGTGACTATGGCTGGCACAAATTCCAAGGGCAGTGCTACAAATACTTCGCCCATCGGCGCACATGGGATGCAGCTGAACGGGAGTGCCGTCTGCAGGGCGCGCATCTCACAAGCATCCTGTCTCATGAAGAACAGATGTTTGTGAACCGTATGTACCAAATAGACGCAGGATTCCTGAAGCTTCGCTCTGTGTCCCTATCTTCTTCCTTTTCTCTGTATCTAACCGAACAGATGTAGCTTCCTCCATGGCAGTTCAACTTATTAAATCCCTCTTCTGAACTACTTAAAACCATCTCTCCTACGTGAGACCCCGACTTTGAGAAACACTCATCTCTAACAGAGGAAAGCATTTCCTGGTCTTCAGCAATAGTGGGTGAAACAGCCTGCTGCAGGTGGAGTCCAATGACGTTACTCCTCCATCATTTTCTGACTTATGAAAATGGCCACTTCTTATGGTTCCATCTCACTCTTGTCACGGCTGCCTTCGTAGTTCTATTTTGAAGATGTGCACATGTTGTCCAGAGTTAAGGAGAAAATTGCTTTCAGTTCTTTTTATCCCACTCATTAAAATTGAATTGTCAATAGCAACCTAATCCTACCCTCTGCATAAAATTGGTTCTCATCCATGCTGATAATGATTTTAGGCCATAGAAAGTGGGTTTCATATTAAGAACATGAACAAATGGAGAGTGAAAGCGAATGAAACTTTACTACCAGCCCTGCTGAATAACTTATTAAACTATAGCAAAGAGAAGGGCAGCTAGCTTTTATGTAGCAAATATGTAGAAGTTTTTTTTTTATATAAAGCATCATTCAATGCCCTATTAAATATGTTCTCATAATGCCTGCTGCCTTTCAGAAGTTTGGTTGTTAGGTAGCAATCTGTACAGAGGTTCAATTAACTTTCTTGCATGGTTTTCTTGTCAGTGACTCATCTCATGATGAAATTAATTATTTTTGAAGACAATTTTGTAGAACTGTCTGGTCTAGGTATTCGCTGTTTAAAATGCTTTAAGAAGAAACATGTGGCTTCCAAAGTGAGGCTAGCATGGGAATGATCTGTCACATTTTATTGGGTCACTGAATTTTTGCCAATGGCATAGCTTAATTTTTAAAAAATGGAAAGTTTTTTTAAATCATGAGTAAGGAAGGAAAAATATTTAATTATAGTAAACTGCTAGGGAAATTATTTTCTTATGTCTGATATTTTAATGTTTCTCAATGTTTGTGAATTAGCTTTTTAGTTTAAAGCACATTGGGCAGAAGAACAAAAGATATCTAGACCATGAGAGATTTTTATGAGCAACTAAATAAAATTCCAGCCAGAAAAGAGGATGCATGATTCACTCTGAGAATAGTTTTGATACATTTCATCCATCTATGGGTAAAAATATCTGTTGTTTCCCTTCTCTTAGGCGTGGGCCATGACTATCAGTGGATAGGCCTCAATGACAAGATGTTTGAACATGACTTCCGTTGGACTGATGGCAGCACACTGGTAAGTTGCTTATGAAAAATGACACCAATTCTGGGAACTTAGTAGCATGTGCTGATTGCATTTTACAGGGGTCGTATTTGATTGAGACCTATTAAGTGACTTGCTCAGGTTTACTCAGTAAGATAGATGAGTGTTAGAACAGAGTCACTGTGGCTCTCTTTGAAAGAGGAGTGTATCAGAGTCCATTGAACTGGAAAACCACATCAGCAGCAGAATTGCCTCAGGTTTATCTTTCAGATGCTTTTTATGGCTTAAAGAAAAGGGGGGAAAGAATAAATGTAAGAGAAAAGGCCTTGAAAAAAAAAAATCTACCTTTCCCTCTTACATAACTGCACTGGAAATCTATGGGGCATGGCTCATTTTTATCCAAACCAAGATGCTAATTTTTTTCATCTTAAAAAAGATTGCTGAATTATGATCTTGTGGATTTTCTTCCATTCAAACTCTGCTGACTAATTATATATTTTAAGCTTTTTCTGCCTCTTAAAGAAAGAAGTAGAATGGTAACACTGGCCCCAAACTTGAATTGGCTGACATAAGATTCTTGGGACAGCTGAACCTGTTTTGAGTCACTACTCTGAATAATTATGAGTATAATTTTTTTTTAATAGTTCAAGTGTGGTTAGCTATATACTAGTGGTTCTAGGCACTGGCTGTTCATTAGAATCACCTGGGAACATAATTTAACAACTGGTGCCTAGGCATCACTCAAATTCATTAAAGCAAAACCTCACTTTGCTTTTTAAAAATTATCACTAGAATAAACAAAAGAAAACCCTGGTGGCTGGCTGTATTTTCCACGTGTTCTCCAGGTGACTCTAAAATGCAGACAAGTTGGGATCCATTGGGCTGGACAATAAATATAAATTCAATTCTAAATTAGATAAATAACAGGAAGAATTGAAAATAATGTTTAAGCTCTTTGTGTGAATTTATTTAGGTGCCTAAATTTCATTCATTACTTGCCACTCATGTGGATTCAATGAGTTTGGCAAAATGTAGAGTTCATCCTTAGAACAGATGCCGAAGGAATTTCTGCTTTTGGATGTTCTACTCTGTCTGCTGAAGCTTTTCTATGTTCTTACGGACGTACTGCTCAGTTCATCTTTGTGTCGGTTGCTATACTCAGCACCTTGCATTCCATGTATTCCCCACAATAACCTGTAAGAGAGGTATGAGTGTTTTATAGGTATAGAAAGGGAAGGTCAGTTATGCTGGAAATTTTTGCCCAGAGTCACAGTGCTATTAAGTGTTGAAGCCAGTCTCCAAAGCCATGCTTTATTTTGGCTGGCACCTCCTTGACTTGAAATTATATCCCTTATTACATTTTGCCTTTAACAACCCTGAAATAAAATCTGGCCTCCCCTCTCTGTGTCATCACACCTTGTCTTTAATCTGGACTGTTGTCACTCAGGTCCAAATGTAGGTCATTTGGCAAGATCCAGAAAAAACAAGGAAGGTAGATTATCCATGAAATACATTCCCACTAAGATATGTGAACCACATCCTCTGGATCAATACTCCTTGTTTTATAATTGTCCTAAATGGATGGTATATCTGCAGTTGTAGCATCTGCTTATTTTTATTTTGCTAAAATGAATAATAATTTCAGGGGGCATAATTTTGGTCAGTTAGATTAATAGGTTGGTAGGCCAGGAGTTCTTCTATATTAATTTTAATTGAAGGTGGACTATTTTGCTTTTATTAATTTAATGTATATGTGAACATAAAAACTAAAGGATTTTTTTCCCTGTATGTTAAAACTGTTTTTATAATTTTGTTGATGTGTTTTTATATAGTATAGACATTTGTCGAGTTTTCTTTTGTGGGAAGAATATTTCATTCCTATGGGATTATTTGGGTCTGAAGACCCTCTATTGATCTTCCTCCCACACACTTTCCTTTATACATAGCCCGCTGAAAAGTGCGGGTTCTGTGAGGTCCCAACCGTATTACAGAAGCTAGAAAGCCAAGGACTCAGGTAGGGCTCTGGTTGGTCCTTACTTGTGCCGTGCAGACCTTGACCACAACTTATCTCATGGTGTCCATGTATGTTCTTGCCCTGAGCCTGGAATGGCTGCATTTGGCCAGATATAATGTATGTGAAGTCTGTCATCTGCTACATACCACTCTGATTAGACAAAGTCCCCAACTTCCAATATGTTGTTGATTATATAGAATTGATTTGTTTTCACTCATGGCATTTTTGTATGTTTCTAGACATTAGCAGTTCAACTTTTCAAAGAAGTGGTTCTCGTGCTTGCTTTTCTTTCTTATGGTATCTGGCACAAGGCCATATACTACCTATGAGCTTGGTTAATGACACTGAAATCGGCTTGTAGCTGGTAGCTGTGTCGGGGTCTCTAAAACATCTCAGGGAACATTTCTCTCCTGCCAAGTGCCATTCAGGGGAGCTTCACTCATCAAATGTCACTATTCCACTATGCCAAAGCAAACCAACTCAACGATTTTTTTTTCTGTGTTCATTAATTTTTAATGGACTATGAAAAATACTGTAAAAAAATAACTTCATTGCCATTTCCATGGTCTAGACTGGTCCTCAACTTAGTAAATAAGCAAGCATTACACTTTGCAAAAAACAAATCTTGATCTTCCCAGGAAATTTTCCAGAGGAAGATAACATCCCTCGTGTTCCTGTGAACCTTACCCTAAATTAGTTTACATTTTTACATTAAAACCCAAAGGTTATGAAGAGAGCATCAAGCGAAGCCCTCAGTTTGAAGAAGGCAGCAGATGAATTACATAAACAAGGAAAATGTATCAAAGAAATGACACAAGCAAATCCAGAAAGCACTCTAACAGACCCTTGGTCTCTTTTTAATTCCCTCTTTGTGTCAAATAAAAGTGTGCTAAGGAGTGTCCCTAACTTTGAACATTTTGGAACAGAAAAGACCATCTGCCCAACAGCCTGTCTCCCTCCCATTTGACTGATCTCTGGCCCACTCTGCTTTTGTAACCACCCTGGACTGCCTCTATCCCTTCCTTTCTGAGAGGGCCTAGGTGTCTCTTAAACTCGTTTGTAGTTCTTTCTGCAGCCACCAGCCCCTTAACAGGTTCCATATGTTTGCAGGCTTTGAATAAAATAGGTCTTCTTTGTTTCGCTGTTTACTCCAAGTGTCTTTGCCTTTGAAAAAATCCCTAATGGTAAACGCTACGTTTTCAAGGGAAAGCAGTATCTGCTTACACTTGGAAATGGTGTTACCTTGACTGTGTGCAATTTTAAGGACTTTGTTTATGTTTTAAAGTGATTTCTCCCCTCTCCCCTTTGCCCCCATTTTTTGTTTGAAAGATTTAGTAGAGCTTATTCTCCTTGGGAGGTAGAGCAGTATTAAAATAAAAAGAACCTTTGATAGTTACCATATATCATCTTTTATTATTCGGTCCTACAATTCAGTAAAAACAAACTAGTTTATATTAGGTTTTTCAGTCTCAATAATTTCTTTTCTTGAAATAATAAAACTGTGCTTCCAATAAGCTTGCAGTGTAATTATATCATATTTACATGATTATGCTTTCTAGCTAGTCTAAATCAATTTATATGCTTATACTGAATTAATAATGTCATTTGGCTGAGTTATCTAAATTGCCTTGTTCTTCAGATTCTGATGGACCCATTCCACATTATTGGCCCATATAATATGGTGCTGATAACATGCCATATTCCTGCTTTTGTTGTATCTTTGAAGTCCTTTTTTATTATTATTTGGGGTGTTTACCCAATAAGTTTCACAAAAGTGTACTCAATGCAGAGACTGGGTCTAGCCTTACCCTTGTGATTTCCATTAAGGTTATTTTCTCCTAACACATTTCAGTTTTTATTTTGTTACTTGGTTTTCAAATAACTAGTCACATTTCAATTTGTCCCTTGGTTTTCTACTAATGAGTTATTCTTTAACTTGACTATTGATCTCTTAACAGTGAAATGCCCCAAGTGCTTTATTAGAAACTGACAAATAGCTTCAATAATGAATTAGTTTACTTGTCACCCAAGTAATGTCTTCAAAGACACTAAGTTAAACCATCCAAGTTAAATACACATTAAAGCTGGCAAACTTAAACAAACATTTCTTATCTAGCTTCTATACTTTTAGCTGACTTTTAAGTTCTCTCTTTAACCTAATTGTTAAATGAATGACTAGTCTGAAGTGTTTCCCCCAGATCTGGTTTCCAGTGCCTATGACCTGCCTCTCCCTGTGCTATGAACTCTTGTTACTCTCTTTTTGAAATTTTGTATACCCTCCTCTTGCCTTCAATATAAAATTCTGATTATTAGTGTGCTATACCAAGCCCAACAATTCCACCTGCCTTCCTAAGCTATATCATCTCAAAATATTCACAGTTCCTGGGATGAGCCGTGACACCTAACTCCTGAAGTTCTTTGCATAGCCTTGCCCTAGTGCTTAGAATGTTCTTATCTCTTGTCCTAATTTTATTTAATTAATGTTCAAATGCCATGTTTAGCTGACTCTCCTTCGTCTTGGAAGACTACCCATTTGGGTGTGACTATGAGCTCCTCCACTGTGTTCCAGAAGCCCCTTGTGTCCCTTTGCCATCTTACCACCATCCCCTGTGGGGCTGACTTCCTGCCACTGAGCTTTCTAAATCAGGGAGTAACTTTCATCTCTATTTTTTCAGCACCTGGCAGAATTGTTGACAAAAATAATACTTAATAATTTTTTAATGATAATTAATATTTATACATTGCTTAACCAAAACTTACTGTTACACGTTGAGTCATTAAATGGCCAACTTACTGTTACATGTTGAGTCATTACATGAGTCATTTTAGCAGACTCTCTTTATGACAATTCTTGTTCATCTAAGTTAAATATTTTATTTAATGTTGTACCAGTATGAAAAACTTAAAACATAGTAGGTGAGATTTCAAAAAATGGTGAAAAGAAAAAAAACGTTCTCCCCAGACAGATATATACTGCTGGGTATAATACATCTTACAAAAGTTATTAACCCAAAGGAAAACAGATGTTCCTACTAGAAATGATGACAGTCTTGTCCATGATTGTCCCAAGAATACATTTACAATAAGCTCTGGGAAAAAAAAAATGGGAAGCAAACTTTTCAGCCTCTGCCACCCCTGCGGGTTTGAGTTATATCAGGACAGATTTTCCATGAAGCTTTAGGAAACCAACAATTACCCAAAACTTAGAAGAGGATTTTTTTTTTCAAGATAGGCACACATTCTGTCATTGCACTTTCTAAAGAAAAATGACTTAAAAAACAACAAACAAACAAACAAAAAAAACCTTGTTATACAAAAACAAGCAAAAGAAAATTTTACTGCTGAATGTTATCAGATCATTTTATTATAGATTGGTCAACCAAAAAATGAATTGGTTGCCTGAGGCTGGACAGAACTTCATTTATTCACCTTCTCTCTGAGTCTGTTCTTTCAAACACAGAGAGAGGCAGATATCAGGAATACTTTGGAGTCATTTATCCTGCCCTGTCTATGTGTTTCCTAGCAAAATCATTTCCACAACTTTCTTTTCAACTATTGGCTATGGTGTGTCTGTGGATAGCACAATTAGGGACTAGACACTATTAGGTGCCTTCGTGACACTACTTTTTATAACAGATCTCTGCAGCCAATGGTTTAACATCAACCTGTGGCCCTCAGGTGACAACTGTTACTGTCTTGCTCCCTCCTCTCTCTGACCGTCAGGAAGAAATTCTGACAGGAGAATCTGGTCCCTTCTCTCTTCTCTTCAGTGAGTTTCTGCAGCACCATCAAAGCTTACCCCTCACCACTGGGGATTGGATGCTTCAGTGGATCAGAAGCGGTCAGTTCAAAGAAAAACGTCACCTTAGATAGTGTTGGCCAGAGGTTGAGGATTGAATGGAACTGACAATCCAGTTCCCTTTTAAAAATATTGAAGAACTTCCAAAGTTTGATTTGTTTGGTGAAAAAAAAAAAATCCCTGACTTTATTCTTAGGCATTAAAAAAAATTTTTTTTTTCTATGCCCCTTACACATTTCCTTCTGCCATCTCTATTCTGTCGGCGCTCTGCCTTGCCAGGAGAAGCTGCCTGCTGGTTTGTCAGCTTCCCAGGAAGTATCCTGGCCTCCTTTACTTTCCAGCGTACTGCTGGAGGAAACAAAAATTTCCTCTCCTCTGCACTTGTCTCATTCCACCCAGCAAGTTCTCAAATAAGTTCCTAATTCACAGAACCATAAATACCTTATTTTCTAGCTCTAACCAACTCATCTTACCTCCTGCTAGTTATGAGACAGATTACAAAAGGCTAATTGTTGGGTTTTTGCACTTAAAAATATCCCACTTGAAAGCTCTTTCTGGAAAATAAGTGAATTTTGCTTTTTTTTTTTTTTTTTTTTTGGAAAAGCATGGTTGAGCACTGGCAAGCTGCACACCTGGATTTTGGGACAATGGGTTACCCTCCTGGTTAGAGTTGATGCATGAGAAGAGCCAGATTTGTGGATTGACTTCAAATACAGACGTCCCTTTTTTCATAAATAAACATGTCAGTCTGTCACACAAAGTATTGTGAGAAAACCCAGCTTTGAAAAAAAGGTAGAAACCATAAAGAAATAGCCCTAAACTCAGGAAGAGACACTTAAAAGGGGCAGAGAAAAGGAGTAACAAGTCGCAGGTCATAAACCATTATTTTTCTTCTGCAGGACTGTATTATTCCCCTTTTATAAACACAAAGGTTCCTATCCTCCTCCCTTTCCCAGATGTCTTGGACATTGAAAAGAGAATCAAGAGTATGAACTAATTCCCACTGTTTTCCAAGCTTGTTTGTAGGTTTCTGCTTTTTTGAAAAGATTGCCCACAATTTGGCAGAAAACAATGAAAAACAAAAGCCCCAAACCAAAAACTCGAGTTTTACTTTTTCTACCTGAAAATGTTAGAAGACTTTTGAAAAATTATTTGCAGATGGATGTGTGTCCGCTGTGGTGTGGTTTGAGCTCCGAGTCCAATGCCACTTCTCTGTGAACAAGTCACACTGCATATCAACATTAATTTAATTATGTTAAGCCTCACAGGCTTCATTATATTAACCTAAAAGCCAAGGAAAACATATGCTGTTTCCTTATCCTTTAACACATTACTCATGAGTGAAAGAATTCTCAGTTTCTGTTCTGCAAAAGACCACTGAGCTCTTAATAAAAACTCGTACTTGTGTTGCAGTTCAGCTTGATTGGAAACCAAGAACTGGTTCTTGTGATTCTGCGTGTGAAATAAAACAAGTCACAGAGTAGTTCCAGAACACAAAACCCTCATCTCTGCCTTGCCTTTCCTTGAGTGTACATAGCTAATGATAGGTCAGGTAGCTGGAAGAACACTTACCCATCACTGGAAAATCATTTCATCATTGACAAGATTACCCTTCAGATAATTATCAATGCAGTAGTTCCTTCTCATGGAGGCTTTTCCAGCAGTGCTCTGTGAACCTCTAAAATCCCGTACAGAAATTTACATTTAATTGCTAATTGCTTTAGCGCAATTCACGGAAAAGGCAAACAAAAATGTAGAATGGGTTTTGGCAGTTTCCCACTGCAAGCGGATGGGATCCTTAGCACTTCCTGACTGAAGACCTTTGCAAACAAGCTTGGGGTGAAGGAACCCACCAGCACCATTTCAGATGGGGGTTAAATGCAAAGGGCTCCTTGGGGCTCTGTCTGCACCCCCACCCACCCACCCAAGTGCTCTCACAGTGGGAGGAACTCACATCCTTTGGAAAATGCTGTTGATAATTACAGCTTTGCAGGCCAGTGAGCTCACGCTATTACACGAGATTAGTGCTGGACTCGAGAGCTGCCAGATTGTCTCTCCCGCACAGACACTTGCCAGCTAGCAAAATAATGGGCATATTGGCACTTTAACAACTATCAGGAGACCCCAAGTTAGTTTTTCTTCCCTTCAGCATATTTAAGTTTGTAGGCTCCAACTCCAGCCTGCCAGCCCAGGGCAATGACACCAAAACAAATGTCTTTTTTTTTTGTCAAAGCTGCTCTTTTCCTTTTGGTGTGAAAGACAACAGGAAAACCGTAACCTCCCTGAAAACATAAATAAAGCAGGCCCCGGCCAGAGTAACCTTAAGCAAGTATCAGGATCAGAAGAAGTGTATCTCTCCTGGAAGGCAGGTCATTTGCCCCCAGGAGTTAAATAAAACAAAGTGAAATATACCCTCCACAGACTGGAAACAAACGCCTATTGTGTACCACAGCCATCTAGGGGGGACAAAGGCATTTTAAAGTTACCAAATGTTTTGATTTCTGTAATAAGTAGTCCTCCTAACTTCCTTGCAGATAACCGTTTGACCTCTGTTCTGAAAGGCTGGGGGTAACCCAGAGCAATTATTCTGAGTTCTGTATTTTGTGAAAAGGTGGTTTCTTATCAGCATATGTTTCAAATGGGGAAGCAGTCCTCTTGGGAAAGCGTTTTCTATTTGTGGAGTTTGCTTTTATACTTAGCGGTTATCTGTTTCTCCTTGGCATCGCCTGCCTGTGTTTGGGTGTTACTTGGAGCTGTGAGAGCACAGCCATGGCACCCTCAGTGCCAGGTGATGACAGACAGGGCTTTGCAGAGAGAAATCAGCTCCGAGTCCAGGTGCCACTTTTTGTGGCTAGTCTGGGTACGTTTTTGCCTAAAAACAAACAACATGTGAATCACACTGCAGACATTAATTTGCATGCACAGATAGGTATTTGTCTATGATCCGCCCTGCCGTAAGGATTTGGGGTGGAGAGTATATATTCGGCATTGCTTCCAGTGTAGTTTCACCACTGATGTAAACATAAATAATCTGGTAATTTTAAAAAGCAAAATGGAGAAAAATCAACTATTATAGATGAACTTTCCAATCAGATAGAAAATTCAGATTATAGCTGTCATGACCTAAAGCAAAAGAGAAAGCAATCTCATGGGTAAATCCTGTTTAGCTGAGGTCCGTCTTCTAGCAAAATATTCTCTCTATGTTTTCCCTCACAAAACTGAGAGGACATACCACAGATAACCCTTTAATCTTGCCACAGGAAGGAAATAATCCTGATGGAGGAGGGTATTTTAAATTTTGTTAAGTAACTTGGTTGGGAATTCATAATATAATAATGGATAGAGATCACCACCTAGTGGCCATATCGTATTTTGTGTTTCAAACCACATACCCAGAACTCCACTTAGATCTAGTAAGAAGATAGTATATTCCCCGTGAAGTAAGCTCCTGAGTAGTTTTGAGTGTAAAAATTCTAGTGTGGTCTGCATTATACTGTGAACTTAAGAGTTAAATGTGAAATTAGATGATTTTTCAAATGCACTGTGAGGCTAACACACGGAGCCACATGCTTAGTAAGTTCCCAACAACTGAGGCAAATACTGGATCCAGTCTTTCCCATATCTTCACTTCATACACAGTAAGAGAACGCAGTGGAAAGTTTTCCTTGGCCAGTTTCACTGGTATGTGAACCTAGAGGACGTCTTTGGTTTTCTTGTGAAACTTTTTACAGTGAATTAAATTAGCAGTGTTTGGGGGAGGGAGAGTAAGTAGAAAGCAGTGACTAGACCCTTCATGGAAAAAGATTCTAAATTATAGCTGGAAGACTTAGGAAGTTTTCCCAACAAGTACAATAATATATTATGTCACAGGACAGCTTCACTGGACAAATGTCAAGAATGGTTTTTATCAATGGAATGTGTATGATTTATTAAGTGTACTTGGCAAAATCCATAATAGTTCTAAAACATAGAGGCTTTAATTGGCCATTTAAGATAATCTAAATTATAATGAATTTTAAAGAATAAAAAGTGACTCTGTCTAAGCTGAAGAAGTATAGCTAAATATGTGGATAGGTGGATGATAAATAAATAGATGATAGGTTGATATATAGATAGACAAATAGAGTGTGGGTCCTTGGTGGCTGCAGATTCAAGATTTGCAGTTTCAGTTATAACAAGAGACCCTAAAGATCCACAATATGAAATAATTTGTACTTCTTTCTCAGGTTCAAACTTGAACCGTACTCAGTTGTTTACTAGTGTTCGTACTGTGTAAGAATTCTTCAATTACCTCTCATGTCTTTCTAGTAGATAGCTTGATTTTAGCACCTCAAGAGGTCTATTGCTATTTATTCCTCTATCAATTTAAACATGTTGGATCTTCTGTATTGTATTTATGGTGGAACTATCTGCCACATAGTTCTGTGGAAATAGGAGGCCTTTCTAATTATCCTAGATAAATCTTCTCTAGGGTCAAGAAGTACTGTATTTGTAGGGGTCTGTGTGTCTGTGTGTATCTGCATTTCTGTGTTTGTGACTGATAGTGTGGTAAATCTCACCTTTTTTTTTTTTTCACAAAAAGATGAACTTCAATTTTATTTAGTATCTGTGAAAATTCTGCTTTCTTTTTAGTAAAGAGGAAATCAAAAAATTCTAAAGAGTATCTAACTTTTTAGGAGTAATAATAGTGCCGCTGATTATTCTTTATAGTTATTTGTCCAAGTTAAGAAATCATAAAACTCAGTGAAAAGAATTTGAAATGGGTCAGATACAGAGAAGAGTTAATTATCAATGAAGTTTTAATAGGACCAGTTGCTTTGAAAACTTCTTTGTTTTAAGATGCTGATAGAAGGGATTTAAAATAAAATTAAAAATAAGAGTTCAATGTTTCTGGGATTCTTTCTCCACTAGAGGTTGAAAATGACCTTGTACCTTCAAAGTTTTGGTTTTTGAATTGACACTCTCTTGGAAAGATGTTTTTTTTAAAAAACTTGTTTTTTCCAAACATACTCTTGGGAATGTTGCATGGAGGGATAAGGCTAAGTCAGTCTGTGTTTCAAGAACCTCCCTTGCTCCCATATTTCCTTTTCACCACCTAGCTGTTAGCATTTTTCCTCCTAAATGGATTTGCTTATATATGTATCAAGTAAAGGACCAGCTGGGTTGTGACTGTCCCAGCAGTAACTGAGTAATACGGGATATCTTGTTTCTTTTCTTTAACTGAGAGCCATGCTCAAAGCTGAACCCAAGAAACTCCTTTTCTAAAGCAAAGCAAAGGACCTGGTTTATTTCTAAATCTTGTATATTTCTGAAATAATGCTTTTTTAACCTCAGAAAAAAAGGCATCTCCACATAAGGAAAAGGTCAATTTAGTCTCATTACATTTTTATCATCAATTTGTTTTGTTCATGCCTGTGATACCAGTTATCTGCTGAGATTTTAGGGCCATTGATCATGGCTACGTGGTGTGTATTTTAAAGATAAAAAGTGTGTCCGGTATCTCTGAATGATAGTTGGGACTCCTAGACACTATATAACCAGAGATTCACCTTGAAAGGATGTCAACCCTATCTAACTTGAGTAGGTTGCTAATAACTTTCCAAAGCAGAGACCCCACCTCTACCCCCAAACACACACACACACACACACTTTATCCTTCTCAGTGTGTTTATGGAATCAAGCTGGAGACTTGCAAAGCACTGGGAAGAGAAAATATCTCTTCAGCCATGCTGCTTGAGAAGAATGAGTCAGGTCCCTTGTAGGTCTGTGAAATTGAGGTCAGTTGCTGAGAGCGAAGAGTTTTGGCAGACAGGGAATTCTTGCGTGCTCCAGAGGACTTGCAGGTTAATTCTTTGGTTTTATGTTAAGGTGAGACAGAAACAAATTTTTTACAATAAAATACAGATTATTGGGAACAACGTAAGCTAAACATCTATAAAGTTTGATAGATTTTGGTGAATAACTTCGGTCTCTTCTGAGTTTTTCTTCTTGATATCAGGACTGATTCAAAATGAGTTCTCTGGTTTGTGGAGACAATTTTCATGTGAGAGAACCATGCTTTGCTGTTGGATTGTGGCCAGGATTTTTTGAATCATTTTATGCTTTTGGCAGTTGACTTGTTTGAACCCATTTGGGGGAAAAAGAAAGAGAAAGCAATAACTGAAAAGTTATTAAATCCGATTTAATTGAAATAGTTGTCTTTTTTGGCACTTTTGTTTTCTACAGATACAGAGAAGAGTCATTTAACTGGAACTCTTTGTCATATAATAGATAACATGAAGCAATTTCATACTGATACAAAATAATATACAAGTTTGTTATAGACGATGTAGAAATTTTTCTACCTTGAGGAGGCTTCTTCTATGTCAACTACTTGAGTCTTATGTCGTGATTTTCTTTACCGTAGAAGAGAATGAAAATGCGAAGTAATTTAGGGTTCTCTTTTCAGATATAGTCTTCATCTAATTCTGCTTTCTTGGCAAGGCAATGAGAGTTTAGGGTTTGGATTGGGGCACATGAGTCTCTGAGACACAGACAGACATTCAGAGGTCTGATCAGCATTTGTTTTTGTTGATGGTGTTAAAATGAATTCTCTGCAAACCATGCTGGCTTTTTTGGAATAATTCTTAGTTTGCCCATCCAGCCCTAGAGTAGGGTTGATTTAAGGAAGATCACGCAGGATGTCTGCTTAGAATTCCAAATGAAAAGAAAAAACATCAAGATGGGAGTGGGGTATTTTTCTCTGCTCATTCCAGGAATCTACATTTCTGTATGTATAAGACACTGCCTATATGAGAGAGGCTCTATTACGTTCTTATAACTCAGAATTGATTTCCTGAGCAGAGATCTCTATCTAACATTTAACTTTAGTGAAAAATATACATTTTTAAACCTGAAGTCAACAATTTATTTTTTATACCCTTTCCCCTGCAAGTGACATTAAAAATAAAGCTATAAAGAATTCAGGGAGAAACAAAGAAAGTTATTCAGAAAAGTGAAGTTTCCTTTACTAAGTTAGTTAGGCAATAGCATGGAGCAAAATCAAAGCATCCTAGCCAAAATAAATCTGCACAATGGAGCTATCAGATATGAGGTAATAGTGTGACATGCCTGTGGGTATCAGACATTCTTGTAAAAACCACAGACCCAAAGTTTGGTCCTGCACCATTAAGCCACAGTTCTGCCCAAGCAATGACACAGAACACAGGTTTTAAATCACTGTTGCAAGCCAAATGTAATTCCTACCAAAAACAATTAAATCTTTTACCAGAGGTCCGAGTCTGGGCAGCTTAAGCCCTGAGAATCACTTCAGTGGCATGGAATCTGAATCTCATTTCAGTGTGAAAATGAGACGATCATTGTTCAGATCAGGAAGAAATGTCAGCTGCAAAATCCATGGCAGTCAAGTAACTGGTAACTTGAAGTGATATTTGTTGAGGTTAGATCAGAAAAAGTTTAGCTAAGAATTTTACAAGTTCTTTCTGATTGCTGTATAGATCATTTTACAATGTTCATTTTTACCAATTCGAAAAATAATTTATGCTCACTCTAGGGAAGTGAAAAATGTATAAGAATATATGGAATAAAATATTATCTCTGTCTCATATTACTCAGAAACTTTGTCACATTTTGCTGCATTTCCTTTTGGTCTTTCACAGACATGCACATGGGCATATGTGTGCACACACACATATACACACACAGCTATATCTGAGAGTACCTGTAAAATTTGGATCATTGTGTATTTTTAGTATTTTGCTTTTTAATTTTAACTTAACACATCTTTTAATATTTTCTGTCTCCTTATGTATTTTTCACAGACAAGTAATTTAATGGCTATATAACATATTACTTGTCTGACCATAATTTATTGAATACATATTCACTCTATAGATTTTTACCCATTTACTGCTAGTATAAATAACATTTTGGATAAACTATTGTTCACACCTCTGATTACTTTTTAGGATAGAATTTTAGAAGTGGAATTAGGGGGTCTAAGGGTTGGAACTTTTTGAGGCTCTTGATATGTATTTCCAACTGTTTTCCTGAATGGTATTGCCTGTCTTGCCCAGCATTTGGTAGCCGCAAGCAACATCTTCAATTAGAAGTTGATATGAATAAGGAAGAAGGCAACACACGCTGTTGTTCATTATTCCTAAATATCAAATTACTTATTAAACAGTACCAGTGTGTGCAGGCATAATTCTCAGCACTAAGGATACAGTAGTAAACAGAAGAACCCCAAATTCATGTCTTTTTTTTTTTTTTTTAACATTTTTATGTATTTATTTGACAGACAGAGATCACAAGTAGGCAGAGAGACAGGCAGAGAGAGAGGAGGAAGCAGGTTCCTTGGCAAACAGAGAGCCCAATGCGGGGCTTGATCCCAGGACCCTGAGATCATGACCTGAACCAAAGATAGAGGCTTTAACCCACTGAGCCACCAGGCACCTCCCAAATTCATGTCATCAATGAGCTTACATTCTACTAAGGAGAAAACAATACAATGCATAAATTATATGGGACATGAGAAGTTAATAGTTGTTATGAAGACAAAGCAAGGAAGAGACATGAGCAGTGTGGGTAGGGACAAGGAAGCAGGGAGCATTGCATAGTTTGCACATTCTATTGAGATCTTCAAAAATGTTCCAACTCTGAGGACTTTTACTTGTTTCATGTAAGAGGTTAGTTAGAAAGTTACCTAGAAATTATTGAGCTCCAATATCCATAAGTATCTCAGGAACTCTGGAACCTTTGGCCATTAGAAAGTATTAAATACAGATCTTTGTTAGTTTCAAGGCATTCCTTTTCCTTTATTTATTAATTTCATTTAGTGTAAGAATTTTTATTTTGATCCTGCTTTAATTTATCTGCTAAAGGCCGCTTAGTTATATAGACCAGCAATAGGCTGAATATGACTTATCTTTCTTTCTTTTCCCATTTTCTTGTTTATTATCTATTTTAAAAGAATAGCAAAAAGAACAAACATAGGTGGAGGGTGAGGAATGAAAAGGGAGGTCAGTTAGCAAAGAGAAGAAAATGGAGAAATAATTGGAAACCCATTTTAGAGCAAATGTCAGTTCCTGGTCGCAGGGCGACCTGCCAGTCAAAAACGCTTTGGTCCTGTGAACAACCTTTCCAAGGCCAACTCAGTGGTACCATTCAGGCTACTAGAATTGGATTTCAGTCCATAAAATTCATGGATTTTCACCAGAAAAATAAAAACACCCTTCATTCTGTGTTTTGGTAAAAACAAACAAACCAAAAAACCAAAAAACCCACAAAAATACAAAACAAAAATTAAAACACCACAGTAACTTTATTAAGCTTATCTTTATTACTTCCCAAAGATTCTTTTTTACATAGCAGGAATCTCTTCTCTCCTATCTTAATTTTGGCATGATTAAGGAGGATTTTAAAGCAAAGGGAGGCAAAGAAATTGAAGGAAAAGTAGGTCTCTTAATCTGGAAGCTTTCAAACTTTAGATCTTCTCACAAATTATTTTATCAAAGATCAAGGTTTTTACCATACTTAATGGTCTTAAAAGCTATTTGTTTTTCTGAGAAGAAAGAAAAAAATATTGATATTCTCTAATCTCTTTATTATACATTTTTAAAAGACATAAAAGTAGCCATTGTGCTTTTTTTGTTTGTTTAGTTGGTTGTTTGGTTGGTTGGTTGGTTTTTTGACATGCCCTGAATTGGAAACAATTGCCTTACCCTTACATACAGTTCTTTCTTCTCTGACTTTATCTTTCCAAATACAGTCTTTTAATTATTGTTAGATAAAAACAATAACATTAAATAAGGCAAGAAAACATATTTTATAGTGATAAAGATGTAAAAGGAAGAATAAAAATCCTATTACACTATAATCACAACTATATAAAATTATATCTGTGCATAAGGCCCGAGAGAAAGCATGACGGAGTGACGAGTGATGGATTTTTTCTATTTCCACTTCCATTAATATTGTTACATCTAATAATAATAACATGATTACATTTCTAAAGTCAAGCATTGATTATATATTTAAACATCTAAGATAACCAGAACAAAATTCCTCAGACCTATCTTACTGTCAAAGGAAAAAGAAATTACATATTTGTTGAAGAGAGAATGAGATACAGATGTTTTCCACTTGGAGCATAGAAGTGTTTTTCTTTACCATTAAAATAATTTCAGTTAGGTGGTTTAAAAGTTGAGTCTTTCTAATCTGTTGTGATGTCACGTCTCTGTCAGTCTTATCATTTGCTACTTTTTAACTATCAAGTAGTTAGTTCTGTTCTTCCTCCATTTTCACAGCAATATGAGAACTGGAGGCCCAACCAGCCGGACAGCTTCTTCTCTGCTGGAGAAGATTGTGTCGTAATCATTTGGCATGAGAACGGCCAGTGGAATGATGTTCCCTGCAATTATCATCTCACCTATACCTGCAAAAAAGGAACAGGTAAGGATTAATTAATAAAGAACTTGATCTGCATTTTAGTTATCAAGTGAATTCAGGAAGAATAAACTTCATCACTTCAAGACACGAACTGGATATCATGCGCGGTATCTCTTGCTGCCTCTGGAATATTCCACTCTTCCAGTACATTTGAAAAGTTTATTTTCAGTAATGTCTTTACTTTAGATGTGAGATGCTAAGATAACAATGTAGCATTTATATTTAAAAAAAAAAAAAACTAAAAAACCTACCTGGCAATATCTTTCAGAAAAACAAAGTGCTGTCTAAGAGACTATCTACCTGCTTATTCTGATGAGGAGAACATTAAGAAAAATTAGTTGTCAACATTTAAAAATTGGGGTATATTGAGGCACTTGGGTGGTCCAGTGGGTTAAACCATCTGCCTTCGGCTCAGATCATGATCTCAGGGTCCTGGGATCGCTCTGCTCAGCAGGGAGCCTGCTTCCTGCCCTCCTCTCTGCCTGCCTCTCTGCCTACCTTGTGATCTCTCTCTCTCTCTGTTAAATAAAAACAAAGAACAACAAAAAAATTTGGGATATATTAAAAATAATCTGGATTTTTTACTTTTGTAAAAAAATAAGAACTGGTACCATTTGGTCCATGTGCAAATTTATGAGTGCTCAAAACCACCATCCTCCTTCCGTGGGGACTACAGTCTCCAGCTCTTTGCTCCTTGCCTCACTGTGGTTAAGTGCCTGGTCATTCTAGGCAGGCATTTGAATTGTTTCATCATTGCCTTAAGAGTTCCTTGGGTGTAAACAATAGCCCAAAACAGCATTGCTCTCTCTTTGGCTGAATACCTTCAACGTATGATAAAATAATAACACTTGAAATGTAAGTTCTGTAATAAGAATTACTCAGTTGACATTAAATAGATAAAATTACAAATGCTGATTTTTAAAAAGTCTTTATTATTGACCAGTATGTTTGAATTTCTAAGGCACACTGTCCCGACTTCTTCATTTAAAAAATGGGAATTCCATCACATTTTTTTTTAACCTGCTTACAATTGATAATGATCTTAGAACATGAAATTTTGCCTCTAACTTTACCCAGACTTTTTCATTGAGTAAGAATACAAATGCAAAAAATGAAATCCATTCGATTTTTTTGTCTTTGGATACAAAATAATCAACTAAAAATATACACTCTGTAGATATTTTAGGAAAGACTTCAACTCTAATAGTAAGAAATTCTATCAGAAGAAAGAAAACACTGAGATACACAGAGCTCGGATGAAACTCAGCTACCGGCTTGTCACTCTCTCTGCTCTTCTCTTACCTAAAGCAGAACCAACTCTGAATATCCTTCTGTATGAGCAGCTTCCTCGGCCACGTGCATTACTTCTGCACTTTTGCCATGGGACTCGTGAAAATAGCAAACCAAGTGTTTGCTGTTTTCCCTGTTCCTAGTCTAAGAAGTCTTTGATGAACTGTTCACCTTAATCTGAATGTCATGTTTGTCTTCTTCCATATCTAGATGTTCCCTGGAGTCATACTTTTCCCTTTGTGATCTGAGAGCATTCATCTATTTCCCCTGTTATTTTTTCCTAATGCAGGATTTCTCAACAGCATCACTGTTCAACTTTTGGTCCAGATCATGCTTAGTTGTGGGGGCGGTCCTGTGCATGGTGGAAGGTTTTGCAGCATTTTTGCCCTCAGTGCACTGAATGCCAGTAGCAGTCTCCTCCCCTCCAGACCCTCCTCCTTTGCTGTGTAATAACCATCAGTGTCTCTAGACTTTACCACCTATTTTTGGGGAGGGAGGGAGAGGAAAAGAACTGCCCCAGATTGACCACCACAGCCCTATAGCTACAAATGTTTCACAAAAACAGCACTATGGTTTGCATTTTCTGAGGGGGAAAGAGATTTGTAAAATAGGGACTCCACCTCATTAAAGGGAAAACAAAACAAAACAAAAATGATTCTTGTATTTTATCATCCTACTATCATTTTGGTCATAGAGACTTAACTCTTTATTAATCAATACTCTGGGGAATTTTATTAATGTCTATAGACTTTAATAAAAGACTTATTTCTCCTTTTAGATGATCTTAGACATCTTTAAACATACAGAACCAAGTAATTTTACTTGAATTAAATACCTGTAAAGAGGATTATATTTCCTAGTTTTACTGAGAGGTAATTGACAGACATCACTGTATAAGTTCAAGGCGTACCATGTGACGGTTTGATTTACATATATTATGAAATGATTACCACAGTTCAGCTAACATCTGTTCTCTCACGTAGATAAAATAAAAAGAAAAGGAAGAAGAGTAAAGGGGGAAAAATTTTTCTGCTTGTGATGAGAACTCAGGCTTTACTCTCATCCACTTTCCTATGTACCATACAGCAGTGTTAGTCATCATGTTACATTAAATCCTTACCGTTTATTTATCTTACAACTGGGAGTTTGTACCTTTTGACACTTTCCTTCAATTCCCCCACCTCCTACCCCCAACTCTGGTAACCACATATTTAGAAGCGGATTTTAGATTTGCTTTAGCTTCCACATGTAAGGGAGATCATATAGTATTTGTCTTTCTCTGTCTGACATACTTCCCTTAGTGTAATGCCCTCAAGGCCCATTCATGTTGTCCCTTTAAAGAGCATGATTTCCTCAGTCTTTATGGCTGAATAATATTCTATTGTACATGTATGTACATCTACCACAGCTTCTTTATCCCATCATCCACTGATGGACACTTAGGTTGTTTCCACATCTTGACTAGTGTAAATAATGCTGCAGTAGACATGGTGGATGCAGATATCTTTTAGTGTTTGTGTTTTTGTAACTTTTGTGTACATTCCCAGAAGCAGAATTGCTGGATATATGGCAATTCAATTTTAAGTTTTTGAGGATCCCACAAACCTCCTCCCTGCTTTCCTAGTACCTGTACCAATTTACAATCTCACAAGGGTTCCCTTTTCTCCGTATCCTGTCCAGTATGTTATCTCTTGTCTTATTGATGATAGCCATTCAAATAGGCGTGAGGTGATGTCATTATGGTTTTAATTTGCATTTCCCTCATGACTAGTCTGTTGAGCATCTTTTCACAGACCTCTTGGCCTTTCATAGATCTTTGGAGAAATGTCTCTTCAGGCCCTTTGTCCATTTTTTTAAACTCGGTTGTTTGGAGTTGCCATCAGCCCTCCTGGTCAGAGGAGTTGGAAGACACTCTCCATACCAGATGGGGCTGTGACTCAGCATCTTGTCTGGATGCGGGCAAGCCAGCCTCTAGCCTGGCAAAACTCATTTGAGGATCTGAATGAGGCAGATCTGTATCCAGCCAAGGTCCATGATCAGAGTGTGCCTCTGCCTGACCTCAGCAGGTAACCAAAACTGGTGCCTGGGGGATACTACGCAGTACAGGTATGAATTTAGTCTGCCAAAGTTTAATAAGTGCTGGTTATTTCAAGCCTCTCCCCCTTCACAGTCACAGTCGGATTCCCAGTGGCTGGACCCCCAAAATACCCCTGTAAGCCCTGCAGTGCAAGAGCAGAGTAGGGCTCCCACAACGCATCCCATAGTGCTGGGGCAGGCTGATTATCTTCCCCGGGTTCTTTTTTGCAACTGTGGGAACCAGCGGCTCAGGGAAGACCTCTGTACATGGTGCTGCGCAGTCCTGGGGGAAGAGCAGAGTGGTTTAACCCCTCTGTTTAACCCCTCTGTTATCTGCTAATGTAGTCTGTCTTGGTCTCTGTGGTGCAGGGGTTTCATCCTCACCTCCCGGTACTAGGAATCTCTCAGTGGTGTCTTGTTCTTGAATAGATACTAGTTGTTCTTGGCAACATCACCCTCAAAGTGCATGTGCGTGCGTGTGTGTGTGCGTGTGTGTGTGTGTGTGTGTGTATTTTTTATTTTATTTATTTATTTATTTTAAAGATTTTACTTATTTATTTGACAGATCACAAGTAGTCAGAGAAACAGGCAGAGAGAGAAGAGGAAGCAGGCTCCCTGCTGAGCAGAGAGCCCGATGCAGGGCTCAATCCCAGGACCCTGGGATCATGACCTGAGCCGTAGGCAGAGGCTTTAACCCACTGAGCCACCCAGGTGCCCCAAGTGTATTTTTTAAGAACACTGTGCATCCTGTCCACACATCTTTGGAGCACCCTGCAGGTCCCTTACAATCCCATTCCAATTGCAACCATAGATAATGACTTAATTCCCTCACTTTTCTCTTTAGTATTATCACACATACTTGCATTTATAAATAACAAATTGTTTTGTTTTGCACACTTTTGAATTTCAAGTAGAATCATCCTATATGTATTTTGTGACTTGCTTTTTTTTTCAGCATCATTTGTGAGATTTACCCATATTAATATATTTAGCTATATTTCTTCATTTTTCTGCTTACAGTATTTTATGTATAACTAACTATATAATGCTTCATTTACCACTTCTCCTGTCAGTAGACCCTGGGTTATTTTGAGTGTTTTTGCTACTATAAACACTATTTCTTTTTTTTTTTTTTTCCTTAAGATTTTATTTATTTGACAGAAGGAGATCACAAGTAGGCAGGGAGGCAGGCAGAGAGAGAGAGGGGGAAGCGGCTCCCCACTGAGCAGAGAGCCTGACGTGGGGCTTGATCCCAGGACCCTGGGATCATGACCTGAGCCGAAGACAGAGGCTTAACCCACTGAGCCACCCAGGCGCCCCTGAACACTGTTTCTATCCACATTCTTGAACTTGATCCCAGGAGCCCTTTGTGAGCTTTCGTAGGGTATTTTTCCAGTAGTGGCGTTGCTGAGTCATGGGATATATGTACCATCAAATTTACTAGAAAATGCCAGATTGTTTTCCAAAGTAGTTGTACCAATTTGCAGTCCCACCAGCATATGTGAGAGGTCCTGTTACTCCACATCTTCTCTAACATTTGATATTATTGGACTTGGAGATTTTTGCCAATCTAGTGGGTATAAAATGTTATCTCTTGTGATTTATTTTGCATTTTATTGGATGCTTTTCCCTGAATATCATTTAATATACTTACATGTCTTTCATTTATACCCTTTTGTGAAGTTTCTGTTCATGTGCATTCCTTATTTTTAAAAATTGATTGCTTCTCTTTTATATGATGATTTATCACATATCACATATCATCCTTTTTATATCCTAGTTTATAATCCTTTGACAATTATATATGTTGTATATATCTTCTCACAATTTGTACATTGTTTTTACTTTAACCCTGTGGTATTTATTGATGAACAGATTCTCCATTTTGTTGCAATTTCCTTTATGGTTCAAATCTTTTTGTGTCTTAAGAAATATTTACCTACCCTAAAGTCAGAAAGATCTTCTATGTGGTTTTATAAATATTTTATAGTTTTTGCCTTCTTTATTCTTATATTTAAATCTTCTAGAATTCATTTCCCATATATACTTTGAGGTAGGAAACCAAGTACATTTTTATCCATAATAATACCCAGTTGTCCAGGTGAAAAAACTACCTTTCCCCCACTTTTCTGCCATGTTGCTTCTGTCAAGTATTGAGCATATATATGTGGATCTATTTCTGGTCTATTTGCCTGTCCTTCCCAATATCGCACTCACTGAATTATTTTAGCTTCATCATAAGTCTTCGTATATAGTTTTGGAAGAAATCTATCCATTGATAAGTACAACTTTTAATTTGTTGGCATAGCACCGAATCAAGTATAAATGAGTTATCTAATTGGTAGTTTTTAACCTTTTGTATCTCTTTGGTTTCATTCTATCTGATGCTTGCTAGTATCTTGACCAGTTATAGGCTATAGATATTCCAGATTGGAGTTATCATTGATCCATATACATAGTGTAGTTTACTAATTGAAAATAACATCTTTTTATAGACATTGCAGTTTATCCTGTAGGAATTTGTGAAGATCAAATATTAACATACACAAATATTTTTAATTTCTTAGTTATAGATAGTATGACATCATAATCTATTTTTAGATTCTATCCTAGTGACAGTATCTTACGTGAATAAAAAGATATGCTTGGATTGTGTTTCCTTAAAGATAACTTTGTCATGAGGGCAATATGTTCCAAGCTGCTCTGCCAGGGAGAAGTAAATCAGAGGAACAAAATATTTAAGTGAAACCACATTTGTCATTGCAAAAGAATATAGTTGTAAACAGCTTTCTGACTACGTAAATAAATTTAATGTTTGTAAACTTTTTGATATTAGGATGCTGACATCCAAACATCTTAGTATGAAGGTTTCTGGTAATCATTTTCCCTTAGAAGACTTGCATTATTTCATGAGAGCGTATGACATGGGCTTTGTGATATCAGAATTCTCAAAGTAAACTGGAAAGGAAGTGCTATTTAGGGAAATTATATTGAAGTTAAGTTATACATTTTTTATTAGAGACATATAGCAAAACACAGTAACTTAATAAAAGTTAATTATTGAAGTATATCATTTAAAACAAATGCACTAATATTGAATAAAACTGTAAGTTTAAAACAAATTCAGTTAAATCAATTTTCCCAGCTTTTTGAATTTCAAAATTGCAAGGTTTCTTTTACTGCTGTTTCTTTTTTGTTATTTCTGCTTTGATACATGTGTTGATATTCAGAACTTTTCATTGTAAATTTGGAATGATGGTTATATATTCTAAGTTTTACCTTTATTTTACCCTTCTGAAGAGTTGACATTTATAAGTGAGTTATAAAACTGAGACATGGATGCTGTGTCCTGACTTTCCCCCTATTTCCAGGCAGAAAAGAGACAGAGAAAATAAGCATAAAGGGAACCAAGGATTTTTTCTTTCTGCTTAGAAATCCATGTTTTGTCCATATTTATCCATATTACAAAACTACATGTTATTATAGATTATAAGTTTTTTCAGGGATGTTACTGTGATAGTTAATTTTCACAAATCCATTATTGTTCCAAAATGGGTAGTAAATACAAACTTCAGGATGCTGATGGAGACCATACCAAAAAGCCACATGTTGGCATGAGACAGGTGATTTTTAATTTGGAATTTTTCAGAAAAGTAACCCTTCCAGATGAATAGAAGCATATATGATCATTTAGCCCAAAGGTTCTTTAATAAAACACAACTGAAGGTGATATAATCTGAGATTTAAACTTGGCCCAGAGCCTCAGTATTTAGTATTTCTCTAAAAATTTTCAGTTTTTTAATTCTAAATGATTGCCTTTGAGGAGGATACTTGGCTGGGTAGCAGAAAAAGGGAAAGAGGAAAAAAATAAAGATTCATACTCATAGAAATATTTAGATTATTTGGCAATAACCCAATTTACTTTTCTTTAGTTGCTTGCGGCCAGCCCCCTGTTGTAGAAAACGCCAAGACCTTTGGAAAGATGAAACCTCGTTATGAAATCAACTCCCTGATTAGATATCACTGCAAAGATGGTTTCATTCAACGCCACCTGCCAACTATCCGTTGCCTAGGAAATGGAAGATGGGCTATGCCTAAAATTACCTGCATGAACCGTAAGTGGTCCTTTAGAAAGAATGGACAACCGTGCTATAACAACCACTAGACACCCTCATTTTACGACTACGGTATTGGTAGTTTAGGGTATGGAGCAAGTAATATTGTTGTGTTTTCTTTCTTTCTTTCTTTCCTTCCATGTAGCGTCTGCATACCAAAGGACTTACTCTAAGAAATACTTTAAAAATTCCTCATCAGCAAAGGACAATTCAATAAATACATCAAAACATGATCACCGTTGGAGCCGGAGGTGGCAGGAGTCCAGGCGCTGATCCCTAAAATGGCGAACATGTGTTTTCATCATTTCAGCCAAAGTCCTAACTTCCTGTGCCTTTCCTATCACCTCGAGAAGTATTATCAGTTGGTTTGGATTTTTGGACCACCGTCCAGTCATTTGGGGTTGCTGTGCTCCCAAAACGTTTTTAAATGAAAGAATTGGCATTCAGAAGAAAAGCTAACAAAATGAAAGAAAATGAGGGCAGAAAGTCACCGTTTCCAGCCTATCTAATTTCTTTAGTTTTCTATTTGCCTCCAGTGCAGAGCATTTTATAATGTATACCAGCCTACTGTACTATTTAAAAAGCTCCATTTCAGCACCAATGGCAATGTAAATAAGATGATTTAATGTTGATTTTAATCCTGTATATAAAATAAAAAGTCACACAGAGTTTGGGCGTATTTAATGATGATTATGGAGCCTCAGAGGTCTTTAATCATTGGTTCGGCTGCTTTTTGTAGTTTGTTTAGGCTGGAAACGGTTTCACTTGGCTTTTGTCAGCAAGACTGAGGACGGCTTTTTCTGGACAGCTAACAAAAACGCAAGGTCTCGTAGGTCACTGCGCCATGTCAGCCATAAGGGCGATTTGCTTCCATGTGACGCCGAAGCCTGGCTGACAGGATCCCCACAGAACTAGGGACTGCACCGTGGAACTCTTCTTTGCTGCATTCCTTTTTCTTCACTTACAAGAAAGGCCTGAATGGAGGACTTCTCTAGGACCAGGAGCATTTTTTTTAGGGGTCAAAGTGCTAATTATTAACTCAACCAGGTCTCCTTTTTAATGGCTTTCATAACACTAACTTGCAAGGTTACAGATCAACACATTTCAAGTGGATACAGACCTAAGGGTTCTGGAGGGTGGGGGATTGTTAAAACAGCCACACACAGTCAAAGAAAGAAATTTTGTATATATAACCATTTTAATCTTTTATAAAGTTTTGAATGTTCATGTATGAATGCTGCAGCTGTGAAGCATACATAAATAAATGAAGTAAGCCATACTGATTTAATTTATTGGATGTTATTTTCCCCCAAACCTGAAAATTGACCTAGTATGCTATTTTTCAGTGTTAGCCTTTTTGTTTCCCCTACACCGTTTGGGACCATATAATCTAGGTATTTTGTCCTTGATTAAATAATGTGATGGATAGAATGCATCCAGTGTTTATTCTGAGAAGAGTGGAAAATGTATAGCTTTCAGCAAATGGTGTTTGCCCCTTCTGAGCAAGGAGTTAAGCGTGGAGTGTGGGTATTTCTTCCTGTTAGGTGGAGTGTACATGTTGACATTTCTCCCTATCTCTTCCTACTGTGTTTTCTCCCCTTTATTTGAATAAAGTGACTGCTGAAGATGACTTTGAGTCATTATCCACTTAACGTTTGAGGAAAACCCTATAATGGAAAGAAAGCATTTAGGAGTCTTTCCCCAGTTTCAGTTAGAACAACCTTGAGAAGAGTAGACAACGAATAAAATGCAAAAAAGAGCAAACCCAACACGGATTCGTTTTCATGAAACCTCCTTTGGCTTGGAAGGAGCAACAGTGGCTCCCATCATCCTCAGCATCTTTGAGCAAGTTCCCTTGGTTGCTGCACCAAGTATAATCCACCTCTGAGTGTTCCAGAGCACAGAACAATACTGTGTTGACATCTTAGGTTTCAATGTTTCGCCTTCATTACAATGCACATAATACGTTCCTGTATTTATATTATAACGTGTATAGTGTAAAATGTGAATGACTGTTGTTTTTTTTTTTCTTTGTGAATGAAAATCTAAAACCTTTGTAACTTTTTATACCTGCTTTTGTTTCACCAAAGAAACCTAAAGTCCTTCTTTTACTATACTGTGACTGGTCTGGTTATTTACAACTGTAAATGCTAATGTGCACCGACATTTTTACGTTCTAGTTCCATCACAAAGTTCAAGCTGATGGCTTGGTTGAAATGATTTTTGTGGCTAACAGAGAAGTGATTATATACATACCTGCGAACACTGAGAGAGTAATTCCCATGGTGTTTACATCTACGTGGTTAGGCATTAATCTCAAATGTGAAAGAGACATGCAGTAGGAGAAGTGATACCTCAATTTACAGAGTGTTTCCTGTGAACCAGGCCAAGTGCTTTATGTGTATCATCTCCCGACAGGCCTATGAGACAGGTGTTGTTACTGTCTGATTAATGAGAGACCAGCCATAGAAAACTCGAGTTCTTGGTCCAAAGTCACATAATTAGTTTGTAGTCAATGTAGGTAATCTCCAGAGCCTGCATGATATCCTCAAGAAAAATACAAAATTTGTGTCCCAATTGTTATACATTTAAGAGATTGGTTTACTGGCTAGAAGGTTCTATCTAAAAAGTGATCAGAAGATGTCAAAAATATCAAGTTTCTGTCCACCCAGATTTCCGTCCATTCCTTCATGTTGGATTCTTTCACTACTGATTGAGTACTTGCTACGTCAGGCACAGTCCTAGGCCCTGGAGATCCATCAATGAATGAGTTAGACAGGTCTCTGCCCACAGGAAGTTTTTATATTGCATGCATCCCATGGGGATTACTTTACAGCCCATTCTTCTCAATATGTTTACTGATAATTTGGAAGAACACATCCACGATATGTTCTAAGGTTGTATAGAAGATATCAGAAAGGACAAAGGCGAGTTGAAAATTATTTTGAGGTTTTTTTCTTGGAATGTCAAAAATATGTGGGAAGTTGGACATGAATAGATGCAGAAGAGATTCTTTTCCTTGCTGAGCTTGTCCTTATAATGTGCAGTCCAGTCTGTCATACCTTTTACCCAGAGCTTTAAACAGAAATTACCCAAGGGAGTGGACAAGAATTTTCATTACTTGTGCATATACACTCTTATTAGATGTTTATAAGCCCATCACATAAGTTTTTATTGATCTAGGTGCACATAATGCAATCTGTGGGATGTTCTAGTACCCAGAATACTGGAACAGAGTGAGAAGTTTAAGGAGGCTTGTTGCACTCAAAGTCAGCCAGAGGTGGTTTTCTGTTTCTAAAGGCTAGACTGCATATCAGGAAGAAGAATGTGTCCCTACCACTGAGGGCTATTGAGAAGAGGTAATCTTCCAGAGTAGCTAAAAGGAAAAAGAGGTAAGAGATTGTACAGGGAGGGATATATCATTTTAATGTCATAGACAATAGACCTTTGCTAATCTTAAGTGAATTTTCAATACAGTACAGGAAATAGGAACTGGGTTAGCCTTGAGCTAATTGTCCAGAAGTCGTATATCATGTACAATAAAGTTAGGAAGTTTGGAAATGGACAGAAAAGATGTAATAGCTTGCAAAAAGTCCAGAGTAGATTTTGTACCTAACCTGAGCATGAATATCTCCCAAGAAAATAATCTGCAAAGAACATATATATTAGAAAAAGAAATATGTTATTATCAAGTGGTTACAGACTTGATGATGTCAATGTGTTTTAATGCATTTCTCTTTGTGTTTCCTAATATTACAAATGCAGTGAGATGGTTTTTGAAGAAAAATGCCCACAGCAATGTTTTTGTACTGATATCTGGGCATTTTTTTTTTTTTTTTGCACAATTTACATTTGCTAAACAAACCAAACTTTGGGAAAATTCTTTTCTAAAACAAGTCTAAATAGAAAGTTTATAAAGGTCTTTGAGTGAGTCATTCAAGATTGTATAATCTTTTCCCATTATTACTCATTTCTGTATGTTTGGATCCCAGCTGGACAAGAAAGAGCGAATGCCAAACAAGAACAGAAATGGTTTTTGTTGAGGTGTTTACAGAATAAGCAAAGCTTGGGTTTTAATTAAAACTTAATTCAGAGTTCTGCCTGAGCCTATCACATGATCCCTGCCAAAGATTAAAAGTTTACTGCCTGAAAGCAGAAAGTCTGAACTGATTTTTGGTAGTGTTGCTTCTAAAATAAAATTTTAAAGCTTATATGCCCATCACATTTTAAGTTGTCAACAAAAACATTTTTCATCATAAAGTCAAACAGTTGTAAAAGATGATATATTTGGCATATTTTAAATATTGACATTCTAAAATAAACAAGTAACATTATTCTTAAATATATTCAGTGGAATCTAAATACCATAGTGGTTTCATACCTACTATTATCCATTTTTAAAATGCTTGAAGAATAAGACTTTTAACAGTCAGACATTTTTTATTTTTCTTTTCTTATTTTTAGACTTTTTTAAAAAAAGATTTTATTTATTTATTTGACAGACAGAGATCACAAATAGGCAGAGAGGCAGGCAGAGAGAGAGAGGGGGAAGCAGGCT
This sequence comes from Mustela erminea, assembly GCF_009829155.1. NCBI lineage: Eukaryota > Metazoa > Chordata > Mammalia > Carnivora > Mustelidae > Mustela > Mustela erminea. The sequence goes on along the minus strand of NC_045616.1, from coordinate 56,665,639 downwards.
GTCCACTGAGCAGAGAGCCCGATGCGGGGCTTGATCCCAGGACCCTGAGATCATGACCTGAGCCGAAGGCAGAGGCTTAACCCACTGAGCCACCCATGTGCCCCTAAACTTGTTTTTTAATTTCAGTTCCCCCCATGGAATTTTATACAAATATTATACATTTATATGCCTGAAAGTCTTCTACTGATTTAGGTATCAAACATATATAGACCAAAACTTAAATTTATGAAAATTAATTATTCTTGTGAACGTAAAGTGTAAAAGTTTAAAATCTTCTCTCATACTGAATTATCATTGTAATTTACTGATTATATAATTGATCAAAACAATATTACACTATTACAGAACTTGAAAGATAATTATACAAATTGTAAAATTTTATTAGAAATGTATCTCAGGGGTGCTTGTGTGGCTCAATGGGTTAAGCGTCTGCTTTTGGCTCAGGGTCCTGTGATGGAGCTGTTTCTGGCTCCCTGCTCAGGAGGGAGTCTGCTTCTCCCTCTCCCTCTACCTCTCCCCTTACCCCTCCCCCTGCTCATGTTCTCCTGCTCTCACTCTCTCTCAAATAAATACATAAAATCTTTAAAATAGAGAAATACATCTCAGTGAGATGATTGGGACTGTTTTTCCCAATTCAGATTTCTGTGAGTAAATACTACTTAAGAACTAGAAATATATCATGGCTTAGCTTCAGTTCTGTTCCTGTTTTGTTTTTACAGATTTAAACACTGAGACAACTTATTCACGTACAAGGAAATGATGGAAATCGTAGTTTTATTGTGCAATGTTACTCAGCTTTTTTACCTCTTTCTGAATTATGTGCCAAAAATCCCATAGCATTGTTCTGAAAGTTGTTTTCAATTATCTTTCAGCTGACCACTCAATGAAGTCATTCTTAATATTTTTGCAAACACCTGCCTTAAGAAAAGATTTGATTTGTACACTATCATTGGGATAATTAATTTTGGTTGGTTTTGTTTGCTCGTAGTTTTTCATGTTCCATGGAAATGCCTCCTAAGATTCAGGATGGATTAGAACTGTGTTTGATGTGGTGGTTGTTTTTTGTAAAGTGGGAAAAGGCTGATTGTCTGAAGCCTTTGACTCTCAAAGTTTGTTCCTGAAAAAACACCTTTAGCACCACCTAGAAACTTAAAAGAAATGCAAGACCCTACCCTACCTTACTTGTTGGTAATGAGAGAAATTCTGGTAATGGGAGAGCAACCGGGTTTCCACAAGAATTCCAGATGATTTGGATCCATACTGAAGTTTATGAGAACTGGTAAAGAAGATGCAAAAAGAGAACAAACAGCCTCTACAACAGACACCTTCTTAGGCAGATGAGTCTTAGGCAAGAGGCCAAGTAAGACTGGAAGTTTTGGAAATTGCTTCCCTCTTATGCCCATGTACCCTTTGGCGGGGCGGGGGGGGGGGGGGGGGGGGCGGGGCGTCTCTTGGGATCTTGGTAGGCAACCTGGTTTGGAGACCACTGCTTTAAGATACACAGTCCTTAAAGTAGTTGTGATTTTTGGTACATGATCTCTCCATATTTATGAGCATGCGTCCTATCAGTCTGGTGATGATTACTATCCAAACTTTGAATGGACCTCTGGTTTTACAAGAAAAAAGTGAGATAATCTTTCTCTACAGAAAACAAAAAATAAAAACAAAAAGAAGTGAATAAAGCAGCATGATTAAAAATATTTATTTCTTAAAGGCTAAGCCTGAAACGAAGTCTGAAATACAGGAATTAAAAACTACATTATTCAATGAATCATTCTGATGAAAAAGTTAAAAATTGAAAAATAGAAGCAAAGAAGATATATTGTAACTTCCCAGCAACTGAGTTGAGGAAAAGAAATTCAGATTCAGTGGGGAGCCCCCCAAAAATGCAGAAATGGGAGAATCCTTGGGAGTGAACTAATCTCAGAATAACTCCAGTTCCAAATCAGATCACCCTCTCCTGTGCCCATTAGCCAAACTGAACCCACCAGCTGTTCAATAATATGTAGCGAGGACTTAACCATATGCTGGGCACCGTGCTAGTTCTCCAGGAGAAACAAAACAGGCCAAGTCTCTGTCCCTGATGGGGCTTAGAGTCATGGGAAAGATTTGCAATGGCACTAAAACAGGAAAAGGTCTGATTTCTCAAAATGTTGTTGGCCAAAGCCTCCATTCTTGGCCGTCTCTTTGTGCTCCCCTCCATCTTTACCTGATTCTACCATCATCATTGCCATAACGACTTTCTACATTATGATAACTTCCATATCTCTTTCTTGTGTGTGATGGGTATGTATCCAGTTGGTTGGATTTTGTAGGCACATTAGCTGCATATGTCCCTAATTGAATCAGTATCCACCTCTCCCAATAACCATCTACACGTTTGTTGTTTTTTAAAGTAGGAGTCTAAGAGTCACTCTGCACTCATAATTTAATGCTCATATTCAGTTAAGAATGGAATCCTATTAATGTTACCTCTGCAAATTTCTCATATCCCTCACCTTCTCTTTCTCCCAACTGTCCTCAATATCTCAAAGAGTATTACTATCTCTAGATGCATCACTTTCAAAATCAGCTTTTAAATACTATAGGCATTCTTTAAGATATGCAAATAGAGCTTGGCATTCTCCAGCTCAAAATTCTTCAGAACCTATGACCTACAAAGTAAAATCTAATTTCAATGCTTTAGGAGAAACAAAACCAAAAACCCTGTTCTAGGTGTTATGTGCCTAAGAAGAATGGAGGAATTGATTTAAAAAAAAAAATCGTAAGTAACTCAATCATTAAATTTATTTTTTTCTTTCTATTAGATCAGCGTGGCTTCCTGTTCATTCTCTGACCAAAAGTCAGACTCCCTTTGTACCAGTTGTGTACAAGGCAGAAGTGGAAGACCAGAAAAACTATCTGACTTAAGGAGACATACGTTTGCCCCTCCAGATATGCTCTATACCCTTCTCCTCCTGCTTTGTGCCCTGTGAGACTCTGTGAGACTGTTCCTATCAGGTTCAGCCATGGGAACCAATGGTGGGTGATCACAGGGAGAGAAGGCTGACATCAGCGTGTGTTTCTTCTTGTCTTCTTCCCGACACTGTGGGATTTTCATAGGCTGCCCTATCCCTGCAATAATGTCATTAGCTTCTACAAGGTGCCCATCTCCAGATAACCTTCTCTGCCTCCTGGTTCCCAACTGTTCTCTCTTCTTGACCCTTCAAGACTGAGGCAGTAAGACCTCACCACTATTGGCCCACTAGTACTGCACTACCAATTGTGGTTTCCTTAAGCTGCCCACCATTATAAATAGTTCCTTTACTAAACTATCTTTAAGTTATCCAATTTGATTATGCCATCTGTTTCCTACTAGATTCCTGACTGGCAGAGTGTTTTAGATGCATTTCTTTAGAGAAATTATGGCAGCAATCCAGTTAATATCAATCATAGGATGGGCATGCTACATTACAGTCTGGAAGACTATGTGTCAGTTCCTCTTGATTTCTTCCTATTGTGTGCTTTTATGTTTAGTTATCTTTAGTTCCTTCCTCACAACTACTAAACACTAACCACGTAATTGTTGCAACTGCCAGTCTTCTCATTCGGGCCCCAGCTGTGCATAAACATAGCCACATCGCAACTGATTGGTCCTGAGGTTGTTTTCTCTGCCTTAAATTTCCAAAATAAAGTATGACACTCCTTAGCTTGAAATCATAAGCAGGTTTGGTTTTCAATGCTTGTCTTACAATTAGGAGTGAAGAAAAGAGTAGGAGTCAAGTTACACATGTGCGTCACAACTTTCTCTGAGGCTAAACCCCAATATATTTGAAAGTGTTATGGCCATATATGGGGAAAGTGTGAAGAGTAGGGAAGGGAGGTTATTTTAAAGCTGCCAACCCATCCTGTTTCTCTGGATAGAGGCAAGCCTTTATCCTTCAGAGAAGACTTTTTCCCCTTTGTTGTTGGAACACCCATTTCAGTAAGTCTTTGAGTTCTACAAGTTTAAGGATAAGCACCTACCTTGGAATGAATTGGTAAAAAAGAAAAGCTGGGCTGGTCTCCATTAAGAGGGTGATGTTACTTTCTTTTACAAAATGTATTTTTAGAGTAAATTTTTACTTTAAGAAATATTCTTCTTTTTTTTTTTTTTTTTTTTTTAAAGATTTTGTTCCTTTACTTGTCAAAGAGACAGTGAGTGAGCACAAGCATGGGGTGTGGCGGGCGGAGGGAGAGGGAGAAGGAGATTTCCCACTGAGGAGGAAGCCCAATCCGGGGCTCCATCCCAGGACCTCGGGATCATGATCTGAGCTGAAGGCAGCCACTTAACTAACTGAGCCAACCGGGAACCCCAAGAAATATTCTGTTCATTTTCTCTGGGGTCTTGATTCTAAGGAGTGGAAAATAATTGGTAGAAGGGCTTCCCTCTTCAACAGAGGTGATAGATGTGCTGAAAGGAAGAGAAACCTCTAGTGGAGTTCAGTGGAACAGCCTATAAACTCTGGAAGTAGTCCAGTAAAATACACAGTTTTAAGTGTTGCCTGACTGGGTCAGAAATCTTTCTGTTCCCTCAAGTCCTCAGCATAATTTTGTTAAAGCTTAACTGACCTTCTCAGAAGTAAAGGTTGGGCCATTCCCTCACTGGGGAGGAATAGGGAGAAATCAGCTCCAGTCCCAGTTCGCCACCTAGGGATGGTGTGATGCGTATGCATGGTATCGGACCTGCTGGGGTCAGAGTGACATGCAAGGGGGATTTATGAAACATACCGGTGTGCATTGAATGTTGGGGGAAAGGAGACTGCTAAAATTTTTCTGTATTTTTTTCAAGTACCATGTGGTCTTAGGAATATTGTTTTGGCGCTAAAAGGAGGTGCAATTTTTTTAAACCTACATTTAAAAACACCTGTATGACATAGGCTTTCTTATAAGTAACATCTTCAATGCTTACTACGTGGCAATACTTTTGATTTTTTTAACTTTGAGTCTTTTCTCCCGAGAGTATTGTGGAAATTAACAGATACTTTTATTTTGTACAAGGATGTGTAGAACAAAAGAGTACTTTGGGAATTTAAAAAGGAATGTCATGAGCAAAGCAGAAAGGTAACCCAGGAAAATAAATAGCCAAGTAATTTCTGCAGAATGAGAGTAACACAACAATGTCATGGTTTTGGAAAAGGATTTAGGAAAGGAAGATCATTTGCTGGGATTGTTAGAGTTGTACTAATTTAGGTAGAGCCAAAACGTGTCATTAAAAAGAAGGTGTTGTGGTTTGGTGAGGCTCTAATGAAAGGTTGAAAGAAGAAAAATATTAATTGTAACATTTAGCATCCATAGTTAAGGAAAATAAATACTACAAAGCATTTATGCTAAAGATATAAGATAGTTCCTCTGAAAAAACAATAAATAGTTGAAGCTCACTAGCAATAGGGCAAATAGTTGCCTGGGATTTTCTTGTTGTATAAGGACGAAAAAAATTTGGAGTGATTTTTTTTTTTTTTAACTAAATGCAGGATCAAAACACAAATATAACATTCTTGTCCATCCACAAAGGAGGAGGTTCAGGATAGAGACTAGACCAAAGGATGAGAGATGCTGAAATAACAGAAAAGCTCGCAGGGCTGAAAAGAGCCTGGGCAGTGGATATTCATGGAATCATTACCAGAACCATATCTGTCTCCAGTAGACACCATGAGGTATTTGTTAAATTATGTCATTGCTCTTTTTGTTGCTGTTGTTAATTGACTACCTAAGTAACCAGCGCTCATTGTAAACGTGTTGGAAAATACATAAAAGCACGACTAGGAAAGAAAATGTTCAAGAGCGTATTTGCTTGAGATCACTGTTTTTAACCCTCATGACTCCGAAGAGCACTCAGTAACTAAGTGCAGAAGGACTGTTTATTGGGAACCAGTCACTCTCCTAAGTGTATTTCCAACTGTTTCTTCTCACAATAATGTGAGCTCCATGAGCACAGGGACTTTCTTTTCTGTCTTGATCATCACTCTGTTCCAAACACCAGCATAGTGCCTGGCATGCAGTGGGCACTCGATAAACATCTGTTCAATGGATGACTAAACCACCTTCCTTAAGATTCACATTGATGTTATGTCATTCCTATTTACTGACAGAGGAACAGGAGCAGGGAGGTTACAGTGACAGCCCCAAGTCACTTGGTGCATAAGATAGGAGGTATACCCAGGAAGTTGGACTCTGGAGCTCATGAATACATTTGATTGTTACTCCTTAGGTGTGGGAGTGAAGGGGGGGAGCCTGTTGAAATTAAGGTCAGTGGGATGATGTTAATAACACCACACCGAAACTAAGACAGAAACTCGTTACCTCCTTGCCACAGGTGCCATCAAGAACTTATGTTTTATTCACTGAGCAGCTCTACTAACCAGTAGCTTCAGAAGCTGAGGACAAAAGAAAAAAAAGGTGAAGCTGTTTACCTCTCTGTCTCCCACCATTCTGCTCCAGGAATGTGCCATCCACGGTTGTCAACCACCTAAAGTAAGTGGCTGAATGGTTTAGCAGATGAGGATATATGGACTATTGGGACTTGTAGACTATCACAGAAGTGAATGTTTTGAAAAATACAGGTGCAATTCATGTCTCAATAAACCTATGTTGTCAGAGTAAATATCAGTGCCCTTTCTTGCTGGAGGTCAGTACGTTGTGACTTTCACTCTTGCCTGTTAAACCGAAGGAAATATTTGTCATTAGAACCGAACCAGAATTTGCTTTCCAGAAAGATGTGGGCAAATCTCCGTATAGCCATTTGACTTGATCCCAGAGATCAAGAAAGTATTGGAGGAAATTTGCAAGTATAGCCCATATCATAGCATGCACAATAGTGAAGTCCTGATACACTTTTACCACGTGTCCTGAGAATGCTTATGTAAGTATGTGAATATGCGAACTTTTGAAGTGAAAATAGAGGTCAAATAAAATATCCAACTTTTTACTTTCAAAGAAAAGATAACGAAAATAATTAGGGAAGTAATGTGCTCCAAGTTTTCATAACCCTTAGAAATCTCTTTAGGTTTAGGCTACCAACATAAAAGCAGAAATTGATTCATTTGTACACCAGTTTTTTCATTCACTCAACAAATATTTTTTGAGGAATGATTCTATTGACTTTCTTTGATTCATTTCTGACTTTATTACAAGGCTATGACAACAAAACAAGGTACCTCTGGCTTTTCAGTAGTTGCTCCTGAAAAGTTTGAAAGTTTTCAGCATTCTAGAAACAATTTGAGAACATTCTACATCTACAGTGACACACTGAAAATATATATCATCTCCTTCAGGATTAAAGACATTTTGGAACAAAACAGACTTTGCTGGAAACTAGAAATAGCCTGGGAGTTCAGAACGAAAATAAATGTTTGAGTGTGGAAAGGAAGATTTGTTTTCAAGCAGCATGTAGTTTGTGATAATTCTGTGGTAAATAAGAATCTTCTTGAAAACACTGTCTCAAATATTTCTCTTAAAGTCATGTCTTCTGCCATCTTGTAAGTTGATTTACAGTATACTGACATGGTGCCAAACAACGTTTTGGCCCAACTTGATGTATTTACGTCTGCCAGTTCCTTGCTTGGGAGTTGGAAACTGTGTACTCAATGCTCCAAGTGGATGGGGAAGCCCCCTTTGTGTCTGGAACACCACGGAAAGATCCTAAGTTAACTCCCCAAAAGGTGCAGGGGAGGAGGGATTGTCAGACCACAGGAAATAGTGGCAGGTGAGGCGTGGCAGGAAGCAGATCTGCCTGAGATCAGCACCTGTGGAAATGTGGGCTCCAGCATCTCCATCGAATTTGGAAGGGGCTTCTTGAGCCTTGGTTCCGATAGGACCCAGTTTGCTCCCAAAATATAACTGCTCCTACCACGACCTAAGCCGGTGTTTAGGATCTGGTGGTGTCTGATACATCCAAAGAGATAGTTCTGGGAAATCATGTACCTTGCTATGGGGAATTCTCATTTCGCTGAAAACTAAAGGGAAAGGTTTTTCTTTTCTGTTCCCATCTATGCTTACCACTGAAGCTGAGGGACTTTTTTTTTTTTTGAGAGACATTGAAACCAAGGCTTTTGCAGTGCTGTGGCTTTGGGCTAAAAGGAATGACGTGTGACCCATAGTTAGGGGGAGAAGAGCAGAGCAAATCTAGTGGCTCTGGCAGAGTGTGGACTTTAGGGAACATACCACAGTGTCTGTGAGAGTGTCAAGACTCCTAGAAAGAACCAGAGGCTGCTTTGGGATCTAGGGATACTGCGAGGCCCTCTGAGCATAGCCAGAAGCAAGAGTTGTACTAATTTAGTTATTTCAGCCATCATGAGGCTGTTCTAGTGAAAATAGGGTAGATGAAGCCCAAAGCATTTCGTGGCAGTAGAGCCCTTATTACAATGAGAGCTTATCGCAAAATGATGAAGGTAGAGCTTTGTGCGCTGAAATAGGAGAACCAGGAGCTCCCTGCTCAGCCTAGCGGGCATCTGTAATTTTTACAGCTCCTCCAAATGCTTCCGATTTGTAGCCAAGGTTGAGAACGATTATGTCAGAGTAGTGCTTCTCAAACTTTAACGTGCCTACCTGTCACCTGGGGATTTTGTTCTAATGCAGACTCTACTTCAGGAGGTCTGGGATAGGTCTGAGATTCTGCATGTCCAACAAGCCCCCACGTGGTGCTGATGTTACTGGAAGGAAGGTAAAACACGCTCTGAATGGCAAGAGCTTAGAGCGCTGGTTTTCATCCTTTAGGGCATATCAAAATCTGCCAGAGGGTTTATTAAAGCACTGTGTCCTGCTCTCAGCTTCTGATTCACTTGGTCTAGTGCGGGGCCTGATGACTTGCCTTTCTTATAAGCTGGCAGGCAGTGCAGCTCTGGACATGATCTTGTAGGACAAGGGTTCTCAAACCTGCCCATTGGGTACACTTACAAAGCATGCTGAGGCTAGGCACCTCCAGCCCTCCCCAGCCTTCCCACCTCCCCATACCCTGCCCTCACAGATCTGATCTGATCCCCTCCCCCAGCCCCATGGATCCTGTTGTCCAGTTGGCTGGGAGAACCCTGGATAAAAGGCCTCCTAGGTCATGCGAGGACTTCAGACTTGATTCCAAATACAGTACTGTGTACTGGAGTTGATGAAATCCTGACATCTAAACTACATGCCTCTCTCATGGTGAATAAGTCATCCCCACGAGGCAGACACTATCTTCATTATTATCTCTTTTATTATAAATTAGGGAGACTCGGGAAGGTTAGCCGGACAGCTTTCTAATTCCTGCAGAGAAATACATTAAAAGGCACACAAATTGGTTTATTTTGAAATCTACTCATGCCAAACTGGCTATGTAGTTTTGTTCCTGCTTTCTATTAACTTTGGTCTGTTCCATTATGGGTTATGTGGCAGAAGCTAATTACCGAGAGTCTATAATTTGAAGTGGCAGGTAATTGAAACTTGGGTTCTCTGTGACTATCCCTGTAATGCATAATACATTATTAAATACTAATTATTTAAAACACAAATGAAGCCAATTGAAGTCAGCCCCAGCAGTTAGTGGTTAAAAATAAAATTGAGACTACAGATAATTACATGCGTCCAAAAAAGCTCATTTCAAGTTAGCCTGCAAAAATTATTTTTTGTCATTTGGCATTAATTAGAGCATACTAATATATCTATTTTCATTTATTTTAAATTAATTTTATTTAAAATTATGTTTCATTTTATTTTATCGGCACTCACCTCATGTACTTGAAATAAAAAGCAGAACAAAGCTCTGAATCCAAGAAATAAAGAACATGATCTATCACATACTTTTATTAATATTTAATTTTCTTTACTGAATTAATACTCTGATGTTGCCAATGCAAACCGCAGTGGAAATGGTGACTCTTTCAAAAGAATATGAAATTGCATTTTAGTTTCAAATGGGATGTTATTATCTTGTAAAATGTGATCGCTTGATTGTTTTCTAAAATTTGGGGGTGGGGGAGCGGCAGAGGGAGAAAGAATCTTAAGCAGGCTCCACACCCAGTGAGAAGCCCAACACGGGGCTGGATCTCACAACTCTGAGATCATGACCTGAGCTGAAATCAAGAGTCAGATGCTTAGCTGACTGAGCCACCCAGGTGCCCCACACTTGATTGTTTTCTAAATGCAAAAATGTCTAATTAGAACAAGATGTACATACTAAAGTAAATATAATAAAAATATAACTATAAAAATAGACACTATACAATAAATATTTGCATAGCATATACATTATTTATCCATGTCTATATCTGTATCCATAAATTTTCATCCTGGATTTTTGCTTCTGAAATTGTCCACCTGAAAACTCAGACCCTGCATGGCATCATTTATAATGATGCATCTTGTAGAAGAGCAGAAAAAATGTGCAGATTTCTAAAAGTATAGTCCAAGTAATCACTATTGCTAAACATATGTCTATGAATTACAGAAAAGATTCCAGATTCTGTAGGGTGCACTTCTCCAGTAAAATTCACCATGCTGCAGGGAAAATAACAGCTCTAACTTCCTCTGACATCTCTCTGCACTGGGGGATTGGTAGCAAAATCCAGTTCTAAAATTGACAAAGACAAGGCTTTCCAAAGGAACCCCAGCCAAGGAGGACACAACGGTTGTGTTTTATGCCAGTAACATTTGATCCAGTTGATTATTCACTGATGCTTCACCTGTAAACACTGTCTGCATTTCACTTCCAGGAATCACATCCTCCTCGTTTTTCTTCTACCCCTTGGGTGTCTCCCTTCCCTGTTGGTTCATCTATGACTCAGCCCGGATGTCTTCCTTGAACTCCAGACTCACAAAGGCTGTTGCCCATCTTACATCTCCACTTGAATGTTACTAGGCATCTCCAATGTAACATGTTCCAATACGAACTCCTTCCCTTCCCTTCTGTCTCATCTCTCCGCTGTCTTCCTATCTCAGCACCTCCTTTGCTACATACTGGTTCAAGCGGCTATTATCTCTTGTCAGGATTATGCAATAGCTTACTATCTGGATTCATGGGTCCATCCTGACTCCACTTTGGTTTAATCTTATCAGAGCAGCTAGACTGCTAAAACCTAGGTCAGTGTATGTTCTTCCATTGTTGAATATCCTCCGGTGGCTCCCCATAGCTCTTGGAAAGGAGGCCACAAATGGGCCAAATTTGTGGAGGATCTTTGTACACCTGCCTCGATAATACCTCTCTAAATCCTTTTTCTACTGCTCTGCCTCATGTTCAGTCGGCTCCAGCCATACTGGTCTTCTTGCTGTTCCTTAAAGCATACTGAGTCCACTGTTCTGTTTGCCTGGACCTCTCTGCCTCAAGATACCTGCTTGGCTTGTTCTTTCATCTCCTTCAGATCTGTATTAAAATGTCACCTTTTCAGTGAAGACTTCACTGGACATCTACTGAAAATCCCAACTCCCTTGTTCAACACTCCTTGGCTCCCTTCTTTGATTTATTTTTCATTTTTAGCCTATCATTTGTTTATCAATTTTGTTTATTACCTCCATCTAGATTGTATGGTCCATGAGGGCAGGTATTTTTGTCTGTTTTGTTTACTACTGCAGTGACCAAGTACACCTGGCCTTTATGAACTAGCCAATAATACCCGTTGAATGAAAGAATGACTGTCTTCTTATATGCGGTTCTTCTACACTTTTGAGCAATGTGTGACGTGTTTTACAAAACTATTTCTTAATATACTCTTTCTCTCTATTCCTCGTTATCTGTCTGTTATCTTTACCAAAAACTAGGCTTCCATTTTCAGGTTTTCTCATCCATGGCTTACTGAGTGATGGCTATGTTTCCAACACTGTGTTGGGTGCCGAAAAATACTGTAATGAAACACACACTGTCCCTGGTGTCATAGAGTCTATCATACGGTTGTTGGAGAAAGACACTGGAAGAAAAAGGACACAAATATATGTAAACCATAGATTGTACTAAAAGATTATGAGAACAGAAACAGAGTAGTGTAATAAAAAGGAAAACAGTGTAGGGAGGGAACTCTAGACAGGATGAAATGTCCACCGTAGGGAGGTGACACTGAAGCGGAGGGAAGGTGTGAAGGATGAGGAGGAATGAGTAAAACAGGACATCAAATCTGGTGGGGGTGCATTTCAGGGAAAGAACACAAACCCATATGAAGTCCCCAGGGGAATAAAAAGACTATGACATTTCTGAGAAACCAAAAGAAAGCTAATGTGATTTAGGTGAGAGATTGGCAGTTCCTGTGGGTTCTACAACATCGTGTAATGGTAAAGAGATTGGAACTCTAGAGCCAGACCCCTGTGAGAGGCTTCACCTCTTACTTAACCTGTAATATTCGACAAGTTACTTAACTACTCTGTGCCTTAGTTTGCTCATCTGTAAAATTGGGATATTTATAGTGCCCACATCATATGGCTGTTGTAGTATCAAATGAGCTATCGCCTGAAAGTACTTAGAACAATATCTGCAGTGTTGGAAATATTTTAATATAAATTTGAACGTGTATTCCAAATTTAATTGCTTCTCATCACACCTACAGCGGCCACTCGGGTCCACCATCGTTTCTTGCCCTCAATTTGCCTTCTACGTTGGCTCTTAGTATTCACTCCAAACCCAGTATAATCCATTCTCCACCCAGAAATCAGGGTGAATTATTTTTTGTTGAAATTTAATCATGTCATTCACTTGCTTAAAACATTCTTAGATTTAAAGTAAATCCACTTAGAATAAAATACCAAGCTTTTTCCATGGGCCTTAAGGCCCTCCATGATCGGGCTTTTGCCTGCCGTTCTGGAATCATTTTCTACCAGGTTCCCGTCATTATCATGCTCTTCTGTCTCAGTCTCATTCTCAGCTCATGGTCTTTTGATGTCATGTTTTTCATATCCAGAATGTTCTATAGCTCTCTGCTCATCACTTCTCAGGTCTCTCAGCTCAAATACCCTCTTAAAAATGACTTTTAGGGGGTGCCTGGGTGGCTCAGTCAGTTAGGCAGCTCAGGTCTTGGTTGCTGCCTTCAGCTCAGGTCATGATTCCAGGATCTTGGAATTGAGCCCCGCATTGGGCTCCCTGCTCGGCGGAGGGCCTGCTTCTCTCTCTCCTCCTGCCTGCCACTCTGCTTACTTGTGCTCTCTCTCTATGTCTCTGTCAAATAAATAAATAAAATCTTTTTTTTTAAAAATGACTTTTAGGATTATCATGCCTAAACAGGCACATACTCTGTCCTCAGTCCCAATGAATCATTTACTGTTTTATTGTTTGCTTTAGGCTCTTTCTCAGCGAAATTGTGTTACTTATTTCACTGTTTACTTGTTTCTTGTTTGTCTTCTTTACTGGCTGTGACAGCCTATAAGTATTATAAGGGACTCAATGCCTATTGTAGAATAAATGGATTCTTTTACATATTCTGAAAAATGAAAGAAGAATGATTGAAGATGTTTTCCCAGAGGTTGTGAATTATTTCCACTTTCAGCCATACAGGTGGAACGGCATCATTTTAGTTGTTTCATTTGTCTCTCCTCTCTCAGGAGCTCTTGTCAGGTGCTGGAAACCCTTATTTTATAGATTTTCTCTGTTTTGTTGTTGTTTAAAAATGTAGAGTAAATCTGGTCCTCATTTCTCTGTCTTGGTGGAAATGAAATAATTCCACATATGTGACCCTTATGGCTCCAAATGACTGTTCTCTGTATGGACTTTAACAAACGGAGAGCATCTCGATAAAGGCAATTCATTTAGATTATTTTGTTTTCTCTCCATTTGTATCCCAGATCCTTGATATCCAAGTCAGTATGCTCCCTTCTTGGGATACCATGCACGATGTTGTATGGATGCAAACTTAGAAGGGTCTATTTAGCATTTCCTTGCTCTTGTCCTAAGCACTCATCTTTGTTATTTCAGATGTAGTTGGTTGGAGAATTAGGGCAGATCCCAGAGTAGATGCTTCTGGGAGACCCCAAATCCAACGTGTGTCTAGACCCTACATGGTGCTTTGAACAATTCTTGTTAATCTTTCCCTAAACCAGAGAGTGCTAGAAATGAAACACGCTAAGGTAATCTCAGTAAGAATTTAATTGTTCTGACAGTCAATACTAAAGTTTTTGTTGTAAAAAGAGTGCCCCTACCTCCCACCCTGGAAATAGATTTAAATGCTAAAATTGAATAGATGTGAAAATTTATCCAATCTATACTTAGATCTATACTTAGAGTGTTGAATATGGTTCAAAACAAACAAAAAAGAAGGTATTTTTTAATAGAAAAATCAGGCTTCTATTACATTGATTTCTAGGCAAACTATTTCAACTTAAATAACCTGGAATTGCCTTTCTACAAACTAAGATGTGGATAATTAGATATGAAGTCATCCACTAGCCATTATACTTTCTATTTTCATTTAGAACAAAAAAAATCCTCTCCATCAGTTAAAAGGCTGAAAATGGATAATATTATTATAGCCTAGAAAATTATTTGTTATTTAATCCTTTGTGTCATCAAAATAAAGAACAAAAAGAACTTGTTGTCGGTAATTGTTCTAGTATGTGATGCCAGTTTCTGCAGTCAGACCTAATCTGGCTCCAAGAAGTTGTGTTAGAAACATTTAATGTATTTTGTATTATATTTATAATATTATATTTGTAAGGCATAAAGAACATAATGATACCCTGGAAGGAGGGGGAAAAAAAAATCTAATTTAGACTGAACAACTAGTTCTAATATAAGTGGAGGATATCAACTAATGATTTTTTTTTTTATCACATAATTTGAATTTTAGATGTAAACAGAATATCAGGGCGCCTGGGTGGCTCAGCCAGGTAAGCATCTGCTTTGGGTCAGGTCATGATCCCAGGGTCCTGGGAACAAGCCCCCTATCTCTTCCCTGCTTCTCCTCTCAGCTGGTGCTCTTTCTTGCTATCTCTGTCTCTCTCTCTCTCTCAAATATATGAAAATAAAAATCATTATTTTAAAAAAAGATGTTAACAGAATACAAAGTGTACTCTTCCATACTACTAGGTTAACCACAATGGCCTGGCATTGGCACCCAGCATTTAGGTACTAAATTGGATTAAAAACTTCATTAAAGTATTTTGGTTAATAAGCTGCTTAGAAGGCCTGACTTGTGAAAATCTCATTCATCAGAAATCTCTGGGAGATACTTGCTATTATTGAGCAGGAAACAAAGGGAGAATTATGACAAGAAAGGAAAGGAAAAAATCGTTTTCTCAGTCAAGCCTCCATGGGCCAGTCCTAAATTATTGGTTCTAGATTCACTTAGGGGTACCTGGATGATTCAGTTGGTTCAGCATCTCTTGATTTCGGCTCAGGTCTTGGACTCTAGGTCCTGAGATCGAGCCCCACATTGGGCTCTGTGTTGGGGATGGAGCCTACTTAAGATTCTCTCTCTCCCTCTTTCCCTCCTCTCTCTCTCTCTCACTCTCCCTCCCACTTGAAAAATAAATTAATTAATAAATAAACTTATTTTTAAAAATCGACTTAAAAGTTTTTCTGGGACCCTAGAACAAAATGTGAATGTACACTCATTCATTCAAAAAATATGTAAATATATGATAGGCAGGAACAATGTTTCAATCATTGTTCTAGGTGATTTTTGGAAGCATCAGTAGACAAAACCAAAAATGCCTATAATTCCTGCCTTGATAGAGCTTAGGTCCTATTATGGGGTAGACACACAATACAAATTAACATAATAAATGAGTATATATCAATGTAGAGAAAATGATAATACTTTAGGGGAAAATAATAGGAAGCGTGGTGGGGGCAGGCAAGCTGCCAGCTGTGTCAATGGATCTGGGTAGATCACATGGAAAAAAGAATGGTTTGATCAAAAACTTGAAGGAGATGAGGCATTCAACTCCAGTGATATCAGAGGAAATAGTGTTCCATGCTGAGGGAGTGGTCAGCACAAAAGCTCTAAGATGGGTGATTCCTTGCGAGTGGACAACAGCAAGGCCATGTGCACAGCAGTGGGAGAGAGAAGGGAGAGAGGAAAAAGATAGAGATAATACAGAGGTAGACCTGAGAGAGATAGTGGATCCACAATGTGGAGATGTCTGTGGAATCACCTCCCCATTCTTAAAGGGTTCTATCCTCAGAGACCTTTTTTGCCCTCTCAGTCGAAAATTAATTATGGGGGCGCCTGGGTGGCTCAGTGGGTTAAAGCCTCTGCCTTCGGCTCAGGTCATGATCCCAGTGTCCTGGGATGGAGCCCCGCATCGGGCTCTCTGCTCAGCGGGGAGCCTGCTTCCTCCTCTCTCTCTGCCTGCCTCTCTGCCTACTTGTGATCTCTCTGTCAAATAAATAAATAAAAATCTTTAAAAAAAAAAAAAGAAAGAAAATTAATTATGTGTATCGGTCATTAGGGCCGACGTTGTACCTCCTCCTATCCTGAGCACCGACCACTTTCCTCTCTTCCACACAATCAGCAGCATCACTCACTTTATGTTAAAGAGTGACAAGTTTATGGTACTTAGTTAATGAAGAAATTAATAGCAGTAATAGTTTCATACATTGCCACAGTCAAATTCCTTTTTACAGTGAGCTAGGGCATGAGTCAGCAAGCATTTCTTCTGCAAAGGAGTCTGGAGTAAATACCGTTAGCCTCTCTGGCCATAGGCGGTCTCTCGGAAATACTCAGCACCGCTGTGATGGTGTGAGAGCAACAAGAGATAGAGCGGAAATACAGAGGCACCGCTGGGCTCCAGTAAAAATTTATTTACAAAACCCAATGGCAGGCTCGATTTGGGCCACAGGCTCTAGTCTGCTTGACTTTATGACAGAATATGGAGGCTATATTAGCTTTGGAGTAGGGCCAAGTGGGTGAGGAGGGGTGCTGCATGGTCCTGGCAAGGAGCCATCATTAAACTCTGGCATCAGACGGACCTGTCCTTCAGGCTCAATTCTATGTGCACAGTGCACACAGCAGGTGTTACGGGCTGAATGTTTGTGCCCTTCCCCCGCCCCACCTCAAATTCGTATGTTGAAGCCTAACTCTCAGTACAATAGTATATAAATGTGGGGCCTTTAGGAGGTAATTAGGTTTAGATGAGGTCATGAGGATGGGGCCCCAGGATGGGGTTAGTGTCCTTATAAGAAGAGAAACAGAACCCAGAGCTTTCTTTTTTCCTCTTTACCACATGAGCACACAGCAAGAGGACAGCCTTTACAAACCAGGGAAAGGATCATTAATTCGGAGGAACTGAATCTGCCGGCACCTTGATTTTGCACTTTCCAGCCTCCAGAACTGTAAGAAATAAATGAGTGTTGTTTAAGCCTCTCAATCATGACCTTGTTTTAGAGCAACCCATGCTAACTAAGAGAGCAGGTGTTCAAAATTACAATATGATATTTACCAGATATCAGGCTTCGAGCAAAACTTATCACTTCAGGATATAGTGATGACTTCGGAAATAAGGCAGCAAAGATGGTAGAATAGACTATTCCCTCTGAATTTTTCCTTTGTCCCCTTCTCTTACCCCCTCTTCCCAGTACACCAGTTACACAGATTTATCCCTTTTGCCTGTGCTGTACGTGTCTCTTACGTTCTGTCTTGTTTCCTTTTTCTTTTTATGCCTCTGTTTTGCATATTCTTATCTACCTGTCTTCCAGTTCTCCAACCCTGGCTCATATTGTGTTCTGTCTGCTGTAAAACCCACCCAGCGTTTTCCCAATTTCAGACTCTAAAATGTCCATTTGATTTTTT
The DNA here is from genome assembly GCF_009829155.1 of Mustela erminea. Classification (NCBI taxonomy): domain Eukaryota; kingdom Metazoa; phylum Chordata; class Mammalia; order Carnivora; family Mustelidae; genus Mustela; species Mustela erminea. The sequence continues at coordinate 56,647,943 of NC_045616.1, read as the reverse complement.
TATGTATTCCACTTTTTCTGCTTACTGCTCAGTCTTTTCTATTCTTTGACCAACTTTTTCCTCTAATATATGAATTACCTGTGGATCTTCTTTGCCCTCTCTTGGTTTTTAGCAAACCTAATGTGTCCCATGTATTAGCATGCCTCATAAGTTTGGATATCGTGGATTAAAAAAAGAACTGTCGAGGCTCTGTTATTTCTTTCAAAAAGAGCTGGTTTTTGTTTGTTTTTGGCAGGCAGGCAGATCCTGCTGAGGTGTGATTTTAGGCTTTCATAGGGCTAGACTGTTAAATTTTTTTACCTTATTTGACCTTATTTCTTGCGGGTTCCCTTTGCTATACTAAAGCATGCCCCTTCTGAAGCCTTGACTAAAATTTTATAATGTTTACTAATGCATGTCCTCCTTGGTAAGGCTTAAATTCTGTTTTCTCTGTACAGCATGCTGCTGAAATCTGTGATCAGATTTTTATCTTTCCAGCTGCTGTTTTCATCTGGTTTGGCAGAATCTCACTGGACTCCTGCACAGCTTAGACACAGCCCAACAGCTTGTGGGAAATACGTACATCAGTTTCTGGGCCCCTTTTCTGAATTTCTCTCACTGTCCAGAAATTGCTTCTGGCATGCCTCAGCCCTGCAAGACAGACACTCTCTACGTGGGCCCTATTTCCCCATGCTTGAAGGTGGAAAACTACCTCAGAGAAAAAGGCAGGGGGGAAGTGGAGCTCACATATTATGCTTTCTTCTCAAGGCTTACAGTACCTATATTGCCGGCTCCCCCGAGCTGTTGTTTTGTACCTTTTATCCAGTTCTTATGGCTGTTCCAGTCATAGAATCCCATACAAGAGACACTGCCATGGCGGGAACGAGCTCCCCATTACTCTTCAACTCACTGTCATGTAATTTCCATTCCGCTCCTCCTGTGAAGCTTCCTGCTGGGATGACCCGTGGCTTCCATGGTGTTTCTCCTGTGGGTACTCTCAGTCCTTATTCGACTCTCTTAGTAACGGTTGACACAGTTGAGCGATTCCTGTCTTTGGCTTTCTTGCCATACACTCCTGGAATTCCTGCTACCTCTGTGACCATTTTTTCTTAGTCTTATACGTTGACTTAATTTTCCTTATCCAACGTTTTCATGTTGGGGTCCCTCACACCCTCCGATAGCTGCTCTCTTCTCCTCACTCCGTAACCCTTTTGTAGGTGATCTCATTGAAATCCGATGACTGCCACAATATCCTGGAAACTTTCAGTCTATAGTCTCAGGCCAGGCCCCATTTCTCAGCTTCGCAACTTAGATCGACTTGGATGACTCACAGGGTTTCCAAATTTAGTACGTCTAAAGCTGAATTATTTCTGTGCTGTGTGCTGACCTCCCCCTCTTCCCGGGTTGTTTGTCTCAGTAAAGGACATGGTTCTCCCCAGCCTCCCTGCTCCGCCTGGTAGTTCTTGCCAGGCACTTGGGAATAACCTGAATTCTTCCCTCACATTACAGCAGGGTACCATAGCTCACCTTTTGCTTAGTCTTTCAACTTTACGAGAGTCCATCTTTTTGCTGGATGACGACCTCACTTTGCTCTGCTCTGGGCCAAGTGCACAGTTCTGGAGCCCATCAGGGTCTTTTTTGTTAGGGAGTTTGAGGTTTCAGGTGCTGTGAGCCTTGAAATCACACTGTAGGACAGATACAGAAAATCATAGGCAAGACCAAAGTCATCAAATATAGATTAATTTATGTGTGCTATGATTTGTGTTAGATGTTTAGAACATTTGAGATTAATTTTTAAATAACTTCTAAGGAACTTAGAAATTTGGAGCCTGCAATATGGTTTATAAGGTAAATTCTGTAAGACTTGTTTTATAGAAGACAAGCTGTCTTACAGAAATGCATTTGCGATTTGTGGAACTTCTACCAGCTGGGTGGACTATCAATTTATGTTCCACAGGCTGAAATTTTAGGCTTATTTTTACTCATGGATAACTGGGAGTTTCAGATTTATGCATGCCATTGAGTTTACTAAATGTCTCAAAAAAATTAAAATACTTTTTAAAAAGAAGAGTATGTTTTAGTTAATGAGTTTCTAGAGAGGTGATCTAAATATAATGATACTCTTATTTATTTTTTTTTAATTTGCCTCAGATCCCTGAAATACAACACAGTACTCACTGACCCTGGGTGACCTTGGGCAAGTCACTCACCTTCTCTGTTTTTATTGTCCTCATTTGTAACTTGGCAATAATCGTGCCTACATTGATTGTTATGAGGCGTAAGTAATTTAGTATTTATAAAGTGCCTAGAATAGCACCTGGTACAGGGTAAACATGATGATAACTAGTAAATAAAGTGTGCCTGGCTTTCCCTTTTTCATTTCTGTATTATTTTGTGGAAGAACTAAGGAGTTGGCAGCCCTGGATTCTCACCTTAGAAGTATATGTTTAACCTTGTGGCCTTAGTACACTTAATTTTTAGTATCCTGTTCTGTGTCTGGAACATAATAACACTAACTGGCTACTTCCTTTATGCTTCTATGAAGCACTTGACCTATATCGTGTCATAACTACACACCTGGATAGACTGTAGGATAATAATCTTTATTTTATCTGAGGCTTAGAGAAGACGATAACTTACCTGAAGTTACACAGCTAGTAAACATGGCCCGCAGGCAGCCTTTCTGATTGCAGAACTCAAAGCTCCTGGCCACAGCACTCAGATGCCTCCTCCTTTCTCAGTGCTGCTTGCTTCTTACTTACAGAGCTTTTAGGCATTGAAAAGCAGCCCAGATTTCAGCCAGGCCTCTGCCTCTGAAAACGTCTGTGACTTTGGCTGTGGAAATCCTTGAGACTGTCTCCTTAGGACAGAGTGAGACATCTCCATTGCCTCCTCCTGGTGCAGGCTCGGGGCCAGCCCACCTGAGCGGCTCACCAGCTCTCCCCAGAGATGTGGAGTAGTGCAATCTGGGCTGGCCTGCCTTCCCCCTGGGCTTCTGGCTCTCCTCAGTCTTTGCTTTCTTTTGAGAATGCATTTGCAATGATAACAAAGGAATCGTGCAGACCCTAAGCCCAGAGTTTTCTCTAAATCATGTCCTCGTTTCTCTTGGCAACCATGTAGCTTGACCCCCCCCACAAAGCAGGTCTCCCTGTAGTTCCAGCATTTCAGGACTGAATCCTGTTGTCAATAGAACTATTGGTTTTCCAGAATCTAGATGATCCTAAATCCACAAGGTATTACTTTATTTGTCATTCACTACCTTTGTGATCCTAATGATGAGAAAAACAGGCGAGGAAGGAAGCATCAGAAGGTGGAGGGTAGTGTTTTGGGACCAGCAGAGTCTTGCGATAACCTCTTTTTTTTTTTTTTTTTAAAGATTTTATTTATTTATTTGACAGAGAGAGATCACAAATAGACAGAGAAGCAGGCAGAGAGAGAGAGAGAGAGAGAAGGAAGCAGGCTCCCTGCTGAGCAGAGAGCCCGATGCGTGACTCGATCCCAGGACCCTGAGATCATGACCTGAGCCGAAGGCAGCGGCCCAACCCACTGAGCCACCCAGGCGCCCCACCTTGCGATAACCTCTTAAACCACACTGTATCTGGGCCAAGGGGAAGACTCATCTACTTCTCCACTCTGGGCCAGTAGAATCAACCGTCAGGGCTAGAAAGAATCTCAACCATAGAGTTGAGGTTATCAAGACCACTAGAGGCTAATTGCCTTGCTCAAGGTCCTATGTTACATCAGCTTGGCTAGATCAGCCCCCTGGACTTCAAGGCTCTGAACCCTGCACGGTGTCACCTCCGTCACACCAAACTCACATGTGTAGCAGGTAGGAACCCCAGACCACAGACTCAGGTGTGTGGACCCCTGAAAAAGATGTTCTAGCCTTACCTCCTGCAATCTGTGGATAGGAATTTATTCAGAAATAGGGTCTTTTGGGACACGATCGAAGTAAGATAAGGTCGTACTGGTTTGGGGGAACCCTAGATCTGGTGACTGGCGTCCTTATGAGAAGAAGGGAGGACACAAATGGTCACACCCAGAGGGAAAGAGACAGTGTGAAGGAGACGGCCGGGGGTTGTTGGTGAAGGGGCTCCGGACACAGGGCCCTGAAATAGGCTTCTTTAGCATAACGGTTATTTTAGGTTGATGAATTTTAAGCAGGAGCAGCCACAGGAATGCTCTGAAGCCTGAGTCAAAGTTACCCTTTTGTAAGAGACATTTACATTTACAAGGGCAATCTCTGTTTCTAGTGTCTTCCTGTCTGTACCAGGAAGAGGAGGATAACCAAATCTCTAGAAACTCTTAGCGGTGGAGAAAGCAAGGACGCAAATCCGCTTAGCCACACTCGCTCCTTTCGCTTACCAGGCTTTGTCTGGTCGCCTCTCATAACTGCCCCCCGCCAACATCTTCTGTTTTGAGCTGGAGATGGTATTTAAGGGCGTGGCTTGGGACATTTGGGGAAGTTACTCAATTTTCCTGGGGTATCTCCCATGTGCACGTTATTAAACTTCCTTGTGATTCTCTCATGTTACCCTTGGCTCTCAGCTAAGACCTAGAATAGTCCGGGGAAATTATTTTTCCTCCCGTACACTGGTAACCACTAGAAGCCAAGAGGAGTCCAAAAGGGAGCTTTCTCTATAGTTTTTAGAGGGAGCATAGCCCTGCTGCCCCCGTCATTTTGTGTTTCTAGCCTTCAGAACTGAGAGAATACACTTCTGTCCTCTCAAGCCACCCACTTTATGGTAATTCATTACAGCAGTCCTAGGAAACTAATACAAGGTGGCTATTAAATATACCTTTATTTCTCTGTAATCCAACATGAAATTTATTTAGTCCTTCAGTTCTTCCCCAGGGTAAACCCTTAAACCCAGTCCAGTTAGATTCTCCACACCTCCCAGGGCTGTGTGTTAACTGCGCTCCATGCTAATGCAGCTGTCGGGGACGTGCCTTGTCTCTGAGACCTTGGCCTCTCCAAATCCGATGGTTCTAGCAGTTTCCAACCTACCACAGGGCGTGAGACTCTCAGACAGGTGGTTTATATTTACATACACCAGTTGAGGTGTTATGGACATTTCCACAATGAATGCTTCTACCATGATGGCTCTGCCAGGGAAGAAACCTCACGGCCTCTCTTTCCATTGCATACCTGTCTTCTCTCAAATTTATCCCACCCCTTCCAGAAAAGAAGTAGACCCAGTTCCCTCCACCTCAATTCTGGGTACTTTTCCTATGCTCTTCCTGTATGCCCTGAATCCTCTAACTTCCTAACTTAGACTTTTGCTCCCAAATATTTTGGGATATTTGCTGATGTTCACAGCTTTCTGTTTCCCCACAACCCTCCCCTGAGCCAATAAACCCAGATTATTTATTACAAGGGAGGGGAGTTAGAAAAGTGGAAAATACTGGTGGAAAAACAAAGAATACTAGTTTATAAAAGCTATAATCTGGATGAATGCACTTTGGAAGAAAAATGACTTCCTGAAGCCAAAGAGACATGGAATCAGTTGTCGACAAAATGCTCCTTTCTAGCTGTAACTAGAGCAGGTTACAGACTCTCTGAGATTTTTTGTGTTCTCACTTACCAAAACAAGGAAGTAAAACACCTGCCTTCTAGAGTTGTTGTGGGGTCTACATTTAGGGAGATCACCTATGCAAAAGCACAAAGAGGATATCAACTAGCCAAGTCAACATGGTCACAGAAATGACCGAAGTCTGGGTCAGTTTCCCCGGTTCTCTCCCAGGAAGCCAGCCTCCAGGAAGACCTCAGCCATTTAGCCAGAAGTTGCAGTCTGCGCATTTCCTCCCACTACTAGGCAAGATGCTGCTGTGGAGGATTGCGGGCTCTTTCATGGCCTTTCTTGTGCTAAGTAGCCTGAGGATGGGAACTGGGTTTCCCATTTTTCCCTACCCTTATTATTTCCTACCTTTGGTGCCTCTGCTTTTGTACTTTCTTAAATTCAGATAAATACTCGGCAGATAGACAATCACCTTCTATTTCCATCTACTTGGCTGTGAAACTAGAACACTGCTGAACTTTTCTGGGGAATTAGGAGTGCTTTCGTGTTTTTTTTCAGGAACTGTTAAAACCCAGGCAGAGCCACTGTTGACTTTACCAGATTTTCCTTCTCTACGAGGTTGTCATTCAGATGCAGAGCCACTAGATGTCACAAATGGGGAAGTGTTCTGCCCTGTTCCCTGTGTTTCTCCTGCAAGGAGAGATGGTGATGTACTACAATCCTTCTTGAAGAAATAAAACAAATCAAAACAAAACATTTTAAACAGACTTAATTTTGCAGACCACTTCTAAGTTTATAAAAAATTGAGAGGAAGGTACAGAATTTCCCAACTCTCCGCTGGCCCACACACATGTGGCCTCTCCCAGCATTAACATCACTCACCAGAATGGTACATTTTTTGCTAGGGCTGAACTCACACTGACACATGATTATCACCAAAAGTCCATTGTTTACTTTAGGGTTTACTCTTGTTGTTGTATAGTCTATGGATTTGAACAAATATGTAGTGACATATATCCATCATTATGCTTATTTGCCATCCGTCTATCTTCTTTGGTGAGGAGTCTGTTAAGGAATTTGGTCCACTTTTAAGTCAGGTTGTTTGGTTTCTTATTGAATTATAAGTGTTCTTGTATATTTTGAATAAAAGTCCTTTATCAGATGTATCCTTTGTAAATATTTTTCCATTCGGTGGCTTGTGTTCTCGTTCTCCTGCCATTGTCTTTCACAGACTAAAGTTTTAACTTGTAATTGAAGTCCAGCTTAGCAATTATTTCTTTCACAGATCACGTCTTTGCTGTTGCCTCTAAAAGGGCATCACTATCCCAAAGGTCATCTGGGTTTTCTCCTATATGATCTATTAGGAGCTGTATAGATTTGCATTTTACATTTAGGATTGTGATCCATTTTGGGTGAATTTTCGTGAGGGCTATAATGTCTGTGTCTAATTCATTTTTTGCATGTTCAGTGGTTCCAGCAACATTTGTTGGAGAAATTACCTTTGCTATACTGTACATCAGTCCCCTCCCCCATATCCATGGTTTCACAGTCTGTGGTTCTAGTCAACCTGTCAAACACAGTCTGGACACAGATGATCTTTCTTCTGATGTCAGAAGGTCATTGGAAGCTTAATGCTACATCACAATGCTTATGTCATTCACCTCACTTCATCTCATCACAAAGGCATTTTTTCATCTACATTATAATCAGAAGAAGATGAATGAATATAATCAGAAGAGAGAGAGAGAGAAAGACCACATTCACATAATTTTTATTATAGTATATGATGATGATTATTCTATTTTATTATTCATTATTGTTAATTTCTTACTTTTGCCCAATTTATAAGTTAAGTTTTATCACAGGTGTGTATGTGGAGGAAAAAAACATAGCATATACAGGGTTTGGTAATTTCTGTGGTCTTGGGTATCCACTAGGGTCTTGGAATATATCCCCAACAGGTTAGGTGGGGGCGCTGTTGTACCGCCTTTGCTCCTTAATTAAAGATCAGTTGACTAGATGTATAGATGTTTATTTCTGGGCTCCCTAGTCGGTTTCCTTGGTCTGTCTTCCCATTCTCTTGGCAACACCACGCTGTCTCGATTACTGTAGCTGGAGAGTTAAGTCTTAAAGTTGGGCGACATCAGTTTAACTTTGTTCTTCTCCTTCAATATTGGGTTGGCTGTTCTGTCTCTTTCACCCTCCATATAAACTTTAGAACCAGTTTGTTTACGTCCATAAGATAACCTATTGGGATTTTGACTGGGATTGCACTGACTCTCTAGGTCAACTCGGGAAGAACTGACCTCTTGTGTTTTGTGCCAGGCTCAGCCTGTCCATAAGCAGTGTTGTGGCTGGACCCACCCTTGCTGTTCTCATTAGGACTGTAAGACACCCTCAGCAATAACCATCAGGAAACCTGTTTGTTTGTTTGTTTTTGTAAAGAGTGAGAAAGCGCACATGCATGAGGGTGAGGGTTTAGAGGGAGATGGAAAGAGAATCTTAAGCAGGCCCCACGCCCAGTGTGGAGACCAATGTGGGGCTCCATCTCACGACCCTGAGATCAGGACTTAAGCTGAAATCAAGAGTCAGATGCTTAATCAACAGAGCCCCCAGGGGCCCCACATCAGGAACTTTTAAAAAAATGCTTATTCCTTTTAACTTCTGGAAATTATACAGCACACTGCGAGCATACCGTGAGGTTGTGGATAGAGAGAAAGAGTTAGATCTGCTTATTGGAGGGTAGAGGATTGACACTTAGGGTTTTGAGAGCTCACTTTTTTTTATATTTCTGATTTTTAAACCGTTAGAGAGGAAATTTAAATCACAGGAAGGGAAAAGCAAACAAACAAAAACAAACAATTGGTCCAAATGATCAGCAAGATCTCTAGAACAAAGGAGTCCCAGGCAGTGGGGGATAGGTAGCCTGGCTCTTTATCTAGTGTGGTTCTGTGTGGTTCTCACAGGGAACAAATGCTGAAGCCAAGAATTGGTTAAATGAAGGCAAATGGCCCTTTTTTGCTAGAATGATGGGGCAGAAGGTGGGAAAGGACAGAGCATTTCAGGGCTGGGGCTGGCTATAGGTAAGTGTTGCTGCTTGCGCAAGGGCATACTTCCCTGAGGAGGCTCCCATTCAACTCCCATCAGGTGATATATAAAGGTTCAGTCATTTGCCGTGAAAGACCATTTTAACTCCAGAATTTCCTACAGGGTCAGCTGGAGCTGGTCTTAGGCCCACGTCACAGCTCGTGTTCTCCCTCAACGAACCCTGTTCCTCTCTCCCCCTTTCGGCAGGCACTTCCTCATATCCTTACCACACGTGAGCCTCTGCCTCAGAGTCCGCTTCGCGGAGAAACTAAGCCGCATCCGTGCGCATGGAAAACGGGGTTCTTTTCCCTCCCTCTCCCAAGAGTGAGAAAACCGAGTGAGTCAAATAATTGACTTGTTATGTTAAAGAATAGCAGTGGTACTTTTTTTTTCTTCTTTTTAAAGATTTACCCATTTGACAGAGAGAAAGAGCATGGGGAGAAGGGCAGAGGAAAAGAGAGTCTCCAGCAGACTCCATGCTGAGTGCAAAGCCAGACACAGGGCTTGAGCCCACGGCTCTGAGATCATGACTTCAGCTGAAACCAAGAGTTGGACTCTTAAACCAAGAGTCGACCCAGGCGCCCCAGCAACGGTACTACCCTCTTAGCTGACTACAGCTGAAGGTAATACTGGTAAATGAATAGTAATACACCACACAGAACAATGGGTTCCAAAACCCAGCAGGGAATTCCTATTTCATATTATTTAATTCTAGGTAACTAGGGGGAACTCCTAGTTCTTTTCCAAATTCAGTTTAAATGTCACCGGCCTTGTTCTTCTTTCTGTCGCTTCCCCAGAAAAAGTCAGTCTCTTCTTTCACTTGCCCACATAGCAGTGGGAATCAGTGCCATCCATACTAAAGCTGGGAGAAGTGGGAGGGGGACAGCCACTGCCCTGGGAGCAAGCAAAAAAGGGGATACGTTGTCTGTGGAGAATTGAAAAACAATAATAAAACTGACTAGGGGTCAGCCGCTTTTTATTATCACCATGCACTGGCAACTCTAAACAATGTCAGTAACTAAAGATTTCTTCCTTCCCTGAGAAGTGCTCTGCCATATCTCTTACACCCCTTCCCACCTTGGCCTACTCTGATGCCGTCTCTACATCAATGATGGCACCTGTCACCTCGTGTATTACACTGTTCACCCCAGACTGTGGGTTCTTTATGATTTCGCTCCTTCTTTGTCATCTCTGTATCGATCCCTATTCTAGGTCCTGACCAAAGTCACCACCAATAATATTTAGTTGACTAAGTAAAAGATAGTAGTTCAGTTCTTCATCTACATGTGGGAGTTGCAGACAATTACAAAGATAGAAGTCTTCTAGCCCTAATGCTAACAACCAACCAACCAACATCCAAAATCAATATCAATACCATCCTCTCAAACCTGATTTTCTTTTACTTTTTTTTCAATGATTAAATCAAAACTGCACTTTTCCTGGAACCACCAACTTATTGGAACAGATGAAGTCAGGTAACAACCACTTTCTTCACCAAATGTCATCAGTGGTTTCCTATTACTATAAAGTAAACCCAAATCTCATGACATTCAAGGTTACTTGAGGAAAAAAAACATACAAATACATGTCCTCGAACCCAAATGACTAATATAGGGAACTCAGGAATTTTTTCTTCTCCCTGCCAACTGAAGACTGATCTGGCTTTGCCCTGTTTGGGGTTTTCTTCCCCTTTTTCTCTTGAGGAAGGTTCTTCAGTGTTTTGTGCATAGCCGCTGACTGGTGATACAGTGCAGCAACTGCCCAAAGGCACCAGGGACAGTGGGGAGTGGCCAGGAGCTTTATCGTGTATGGCAAGTTTGTTTTACTGGCACAAAAGTCCTGCATAGTTGGTTTTTGTGATTTAAAATTGGGAGAACCTAAAAAGTCTGGGCAAGAGGACAGAAGGAAAGGGGACAGAGCGAGAATGGCTAGAGTGGGGAAAGAGGATTTTAGGGGGGTTAGAGGGAGAAAGGACCAGGTAAGTTGTGGTCAGTAAGGAAAAAGGGAAGACATGGGATTTTAAGAAGCATTGCTCAAAGAAAGAATCTGAGTTAATTTGAAATTTCTTTTGGTTGCTGGACGATGCTTTCTTTGTCTGCCATAGTGTTAGAAAAATCATTTTACACTCCAGACTCTCTGTCTCAGTCTAGCTAGCTCACCAGTTAGCTAAGGTCTGCAACTGCCTTCCAGGAAAATGAGTGTTGGAAGAGGAAATCCTTTCATCCTTGCATTTTATCAGCCGTTTGGCCTTGAGAGAGATAACACTTCTCTGAACTTCCATTTTTTTTTTTCCCCATCGGCAAACTAGGGTTAGTAATAGCATCTGCCTTGCGGAACAGACGTTAGGATGAAGTGAAATCATGTTTACCGAAAGCTGTCTGCTCAGTGTTCGGCCTAGTGTGAGTACTAAATGAATGATCCTATCCCATTACTATTTATGTTGATCGATGGGAAAGATAAAACAGGATCCTCTTTTCTTCTAGGAAGCAATGACGTCTCCTGGCAAGCTGGCTGGGACCAAGAAGAGATCCTTGGGCTTGCGGACTTAGAGGGATGAGAATCCAATCATTCTACTCCCGCAGTGGTTCTTGTTGTCTGTAGACACAGCATCTTTCTATTTCTAGCTACGAACATGTCATACTTTCTCTAAGTAGTAGTTTCTTTCTTTCTTTTTTTTTTTTTTAAGATTTTATTTACTCATTTATCTGACAGAGAGAGAGAGCACAGTAGGGAGAGCAGCAGGCAGAGGGAGAGGGGGTCGGGGAAACAGACTCCCACTGAGAGAGAAGCCTGACGTGGGGCTCGATCTCAGGACCCTTGGATCATGACCTGGGCCGAAGGCAGACACTCAATCAACTGAGCCCCTCAGGAGCCCACCCCTACTCCCAAGTAGTAGTTTCTTATGGTAAGCCTTTCATATAATTTTAACATTTTTCTGTATCTCATTTGCTAAGTTTGTTAGTTTTCCTTTTCTCTCCCACATTCTATCTTGTTTGCTTGTTTCCACTCAATCCTATTTCTAAGAAGAGTTGAGGATTGCAAAGCTGCTCTGAACTTGAATTTAAGTGGTGATAATAAGCTTACTATCCCATCCCTTTCTCTCAGAACCGTCGCCCCTCCTGCAGCCTAACCCCTTGCCTCCTGCATTTCGCCCAAGAATGACTTGCTCCTCGAGATCTCAGCTCTCACCTCCAAAGGGGAAAGGATAGAGCCCTTTAATCAATAGTATCTTTTTGTTTCATGTGGAATCAAAAACAGTTACATCAAACCACACTCCGTCAGCAACTAGTTGTAATCATAAGACCAATACAACTTGCAATTCAGACAAACACTGAAGCAAAAGCTCTTTGAGCCAGAGGGGTCCAGAGGGACACTGCTTCCTTTCTCGTGGTGTTCTTCTACTTTCCCCTAATGCTCACTCTTTGTTGTCTTACGGGGCTCTGCCCTCTCATACCATTTTCAGAGTCTCAGCGTTCTTAATCTGTGGGCTGAGGTTACTAGGGCAAAAGTTCACTGCTGGAATCCACAGATGATTTCAAGGGGAAAAGACCCTTTAAGACTCTCTTGGCTGGGTCCATATGGTGCTGTTGGTTAAGCATCCAACTCAGGTCATGATCTCAGGGTCGTGAGACCGAGCCCCTACTTGGGCTCTGTGCTCAGCGCAGAGCTGCCTGCCCATTCTCTCTTCCTTTCCCTCCCCCTCTGCCTTTCCCTAGGGTGCACACACATGCACATACACACACTCTCTCTCTCTAAATTAAATAAAAATTAAATTTTTTTAAAAAGTATCTTTTTTTTTTTAAGATTTTATTTATTTGACAGAGATCACAAGTAGTCAGAGAAACAGGCAGAGAGAGAAGAGGAAGCAGTCTCCCTGCTGAGCAGAGAGCCCGATGCAGGGCTCGATCCCAGGACCCTGGGATCATGACCTGAGCCAAAGGCAGAGGCTTTAACCCACTGAGCCACCCAGGTGCCCCTTAAAAAGTATCTTATAGGGTTGTGTGTATCTGTGTGTGTGTGGGTTCATGTGTTCATATGTACAAGCAGATGCCTTTTTTAGGAAAAGGGTCATATTTGTAAAATTCCAAAGACCCCTCCAAAATTACTAAAAATGTGTAGGACTTCAGTGGTTTCTTTAAACACTTAATTCCTTTTGTTTTGTTTTGTTCCTGCTTCTCTCATTGCACTTTTTTTCTTTATACACTAACAAGTCTTTCCAGGCATTACAGATCTCAAAGAACTATTTCTCCCTTATTCACTATCATTTGAGAGGATGACCTCCCAGTTTGGGCCTAGGTAGTATACATTTCAATTAAAATGATGGTTTCAAACAATGAGGATGCATGGTGACACAAAAGATAATTCATTTGGCTCTTGCTGTCCAGAAACTTATAACAGGAAGATAGACATATTTAAAAAAAAAAAAAAAAAAAAAAAAAAGCTCCTCAACACCACCATCACAGAAATCCAGAAACATATATATGGGGCATTAAGGGGGGAAAACTGATAAGTTTTTAAATCTTTTTGGGAGAGTTAGGATAGACCTGTTGAAATAGGTGATGTTCAAATGTATCTTGAGGGGTGCCTGGCTGGCTCCATACAGTGGACGGCTCTTTTTTTTTGAAGATTTTATTTATTTATTTGACAGAGATCACAAGTAGGAAGAGAGGCAGGCAGAGAGAAAGAGTGGAGGAATCAGGCTCCCCGCTGAGCAGAGAGCCCGATGTGGGGCTCAATCCCAGGACCCTGGGATCATGACCTGAGCCGAAGGCAGAGGCTTTAACCCACGGAGCCACCCAGGCACCCCCAGTGGACAGCTCTTGATCTTGGGGTTGTAAGTTCAAGCCCCATGTTGGGTGTAGAGATGACTTAAAAAAAAGTCTTTAAAAAAATGTATCTTGAAAGACCTTGGGGAATTTTTATAGGGAGATCAAGTGGGAATGAGCATTTTTGGCAGGAATGAGAGAAATGGTTAGTTTGGGTATATGTGGGACCAGGGGTAAATGAGTAAGTATGAGGGGGTCTGTGACTGGTAGGAGATATTGGAAGTAGGTGAACCATCCCAGGTGAATGACTTGGGATTCTAGGTAGAATCATGTGTGTGTATCTGTGTTTCTCTCTCTATATATGTATATATAGACACACACACAAATCTAAAGAAAATGTACTTCTGCTCAGTTGCCAAGAACTTCCAGGGTGTGAGATGTGAGGAGGTATAGGGTGTGCAGACAGAAACCATTTGGAAACTGAGTGATCCAGCATCTGAGCCCTAGAAAGCCTCAGGTCCAATGGAGAGCTAGGGGGACAGTTCCCTTAGCCATAATTAAGAACTCAAGTCTGCCAAGGGAAAGAAGACAAAGCTGCTATAAACACCATTGAATACTATGAACACGTTAAAAGGCATCAATGAATGTAGAGCCTTAAACACTTCTCAGTATGCTTATTTAAACCAGGAACTTTTGGCTTCTTTTATCAAGAAGTATCTTGGGTTTTATGAAGACAATTGTGCAGAACGCACACAGTTTAGGTCATGCAATTATGTTCTAAATGAAATTCTATTACTCACTTGTACAGGTTCGAAGGAAAATGACTATTTTTGAAAAGGTAACCTTCACATAATTCTTTTGCATTTTCACAGCATGTTCATGGACACTTTATTCTGAGGACATCTTTAGTGCCTTGGCAAACAGGCCTACGTAGTATTTTCACCGATAAACGCATTACTGATGGCAGAGCCTATAGACCAAAGAAGGCAAGACTAAACATTGTAAAGCTATTTGTAAGTTATGGCTCTCTGGGAAAGAACCATACATTTGTATCCTTTGCCTTAGGCTGCTTGGAGACCGTTCAGCTGTCAAATAAAGTTTCTAAATGGGCTTTTAATTTACTGTATGTATCACAACCTGAGGATAATGTTGCAAATATCTGAGAATTGGCTTGTGGAAGAAGCTAAATTTGACAGCTTTCACATTAAAGAGGTCATATTTGATTCATTGTTTTAGTTTGCAGAACTCAAGTATTTTTAAGGAGGTGCTGGGATAATATATTTGATTTAATTATGGGGAGTAGAGTTAACTAGGGAAAAGAGTTTTGGTCTGAAAATGGCTTCTATTCAGATAAAAGGGCTTTGGCCCTTTTTCCATGGGGGGAGAAAAAGGGAAGAAAATGTATAGGCTGTTGTTTTGTTTTTGTTTTGTTTTGTTTTTTCTGCCAAGTCCTATCTACTAGCTACCTTTCTTGATGACACAGGCCTTGCTTCTTCCCATTATTACCCTTGATGATTTTGTCTAAATGTGCTGCTAATATAAAAGTTTAAATCAAGAAACGCCAGGGATTTGTAGGCAGGAGGATACATAATGTATTACAGGTATAATCACAGAGCATAGGATTTGCCAGGAGTGAGGGGAGGTTTTTGAAGAAGCATCCACCTGAAAATTGCACTCCTCTTACCAACACCTACAGCAGTCTGTGGTGATCATGACCAACAGAGCCACAGAGAGAGGAGCCCCTGTGGGAGACCTCCCCAAAGGGTGCATTTGCAGATGGGAATAAGTAGACAGAGACCCTCTCAGAGTCTAGCCCTGTAGGACTCTGGACATACCGGATACAGACTTTTTCCAGAAAAACTGAACTGTGTTAACATTAGCTGAAAAGTATTTCTTCATAGTTGGTATATTATCCCTAACACGATGATGTGATACACTCAGGGCAGTCCAGTTCGGGACACAGAAGAAGTGAAGCAGAAAATAAAGATCATAAGGTCAGGACAGATGAAGCCCTGGGCAGAACCTTCCTCCAAGCCTTTCTCCTTGCGGACCAGGAACATCCAGCGTGTGCACTTGTTTGAAACTCGCTTAGGTAGATTTCTCTATAAGCTATAGATATTTGCTTGGATAGTGGGTTGAAGAAAAGATCTTAGCCAACCACAGTGGAATTTCTGTTGAGGAGAAGTGTCTTTCTTTAGGGAAATCATTTGTGCAGTGGCTCGGGGTTAGAGATGAAAGCATGGAGGCAAAGGAAGAGATGGGGGGTGTTTGGGGGTTGGGAATGCACCGGGGTCTGGAGAGAAGGGAGACAAAAGAAGAGGAGAAACAGAGACATGGTTGAAGGGGACACATGCCAAACAACACTTCAGAATAGATACTCTTAATGCTCGATTTGAAATTTTCACGACACATCTCATCCTGGCTCAGGAAGACAGTCGATACAGTTAGCTGGGTACCCCGAGGCTTGGTGCAGTTGCTAAGACAGCTCTCTTTTTGGCCATTGGAGCCATATGCAAATAAGAGAAGAATAAAAATATGTGCAAGTGTCTGACATCTGTTCTTCACCCCTTTAAGCAGAGTTTTAAGATGTTAAACTGTTAATCACAATGTTAATATACATATTGTGTCTAGGGCCTTACCAGAATTAAACAATAGTTAGACACTGTTTGCAACTGTGCTTTTCTACTTATTTTCATTTTTTGATAACTCATTAGAAATTTTGTCTAGACTATTTAAAAAGTAATTCTACCTGGGGGTTTAAAGTATCTTTGTCCTACCTTATATGGCAAGTTATGATTATTATTATTTAAAAGGCAATTTATTATTCCAATTTGGCAAATTGTCATAACCAACTAACTCTGGATACTGGCACTCTACTGTGATTTCTAGAGCCTTACATATCTTTTGCGTATATGTTGTTGGCTAAAAACATTTTGACCAGAAATCTTACCAGTTAGAAATTGAACTCTTTTCAAAGGTTTCTCTTATTTAAATGTGAAATCACAACTTCAACTTTTATCTAGGGACTACTTATCTAAAAGCAGTCTTTTTTTTTTTTTTTTAAAGATTTTATTTATTTATTTGACAGAGAGAGATCACAAGTAGGCAGAGAGGCAGGCAGAGAGAGAGAGAGAGGGAAGCAGGCCCCCTGCTGAGCAGAGAGCCCAATGCAGGACTCGATCCCAGGACCCTGAGATCATGACCTGAGCCAAAGGCAGCAGCTTAACCCACTGAGCCACCCAGGCGCCCCTAAAAACAGTTATTTAAATTGTGGAGAAACCTAGTCTCATAAAATTATAGGATATGACATAGGTCAAAATATTACCACCTTTTCCGATCAAACTTAGTATCAGCAACATTATTGCCCTGTATATTAGAAGAACCCTAGTTGCTAGTTAAGAAAGTTTTCTCTAAAGACAAAGATGCTGTCGATGCTAGTTCAAAAGGATGTTAAACAGTTGGTGTGTGGCATCTGATGCCTGAACACATTTTAAATGTGAGTCTAACAAATAAAATTAATCCAAATAGTCATTTTTTAAAATGTAATCAAATCGGGGCCTCTTGGTGTGAGCGCGAGCACACACACACACACACACACATACACACACACACTTTTATTTCTCTCTTCTTACTCCAATCTCGAATTTCCTGCGCATGTTTGTCTTGTATCTCTGCCCACCTTAATCCCATTTCTCCAGCATTCTGTTCAGCAGTCCTCTATTATCATGAGGTTGTCCCCAATACCAATTTCGCATTCACTTTGAATTCACAGAGTTTCCAACTCAATGCTGAAAGAAAATGTTTATATGTGGAAAAAAAAATTAAGTTTGTCTTCAGTGCTTATATGGAAATTATTTACTTAAAATGCTTATTTCTTGAATTTTCATTCTCTGATGGTATTTGTGCAATTCCATACCTTTCGATTTTTGCTGGAACAGAAAGCATAAAAAAGAGCTCTTATAAACATTAATATTTTATTGCCATGGTACATCAGAATCTTGAAAAACAGTCATTTGACCTGTCAGATGAAATACAAAGGTAAATTAACTATGGAAGTCAGGAAAACCATCTTTTGGACAGACCATTTTTGGGAAACAGCGATGGTGCAGACCTGCCCCCGGGACACCGTAGTCCCTCCAGAGAATCCCTTCCAGCAGGAGTGATGATACTGGCTGGCTGCTTCCAAGGGCTCTGCAAGGCTACAAAGAGAAAAAAAGATATGAGCTAGAATTTTAAAGTTTTGGCTCAAGGCATGGTCAGAGGATCAGGATTATTTTAGAATAATTTATCTTTTATTACCACCGGGGTGTCATAGCTAAAATAAGACTAGAGGCTTCCCAATGATTAAGGAAGTTGACCTTAAAGCTTCCCTGGATCGCTTGTCTGTGGTTGGGAAAGAAGAAGACCACGACGGGGACTGGGCAGGGGGCATTTGTGTCAGTGTGGATGGTGCTGAACATGGTGGTCGTTCAGCACCTTGAACGACCCTACGGGGCCCCTTTGCCAGCACAGTAGCCCTTCCCTTGTCTGGGAAGCTGGTTCTGCCTCACCTGGAAGCCTGCAAAGGTGAAGCTGTCTCCCTCTCCTGGCCAACTTCGACACTTTCTTGTTTTTCCAAATTTACAGTTAGGTCCCAGCATGCCCTAGGGGAACAAATCCGGAGCGTGACTTGAGAGGAGAGAGCCGGCATTAAAAAAAATTGGCAAGACTTTGGCAAGTCCTGTAATCAGAAACCCAAGAGGTAAGGCGAGGGGGCGTGGGGATTGATACTAATGGTCATAGACAGGGAGGAATGGACCTGGTCTGGGGAGTCGCTCATTCTCCTCACAGCTGGGCACCTTGGCTGTGGAAAACTCACATCTGAGTCCCTCCCTTGGAGTTGATCTTTGCTGAAGGGACTTCTTGGGGCAGGCTGCATCCAAAGACTGGCCAGCTCAGGGACACGTAGACCTTGCTCCTTTCTTAATTCACTGCAAACATTAATTCAGGAAAGCCCAGTCTCGCTCTTAAGTGCCGGTGGCATTGGCCAAGGCTTCTGTGGCTCCTGCCTTACAGTTTAGCGTTTCCCTCAGTTGCATTCTGCATCTGTCGCTCCCTCAGTGTTACTGTGAGAGCACGGCTTTAGAAGCTTCCTGCGTACAAATCTGCAGCCTAGAATCTGGATGGTTCTAGAAGCAGACCTGAGACAGCTGTGGCCAGGACTGATCCACAGAAACAGACTCTACAGTGCAATATTGGACCTGAGTCCTGGGCTGCTGGCTGGCAGGAAAAACCCAGCCTCCTCTCACAGGAGACGTTGGTGAGCCCTTTGGCTGGTTAAGGTATTGCAATTGTGAAGACTCAGTGGTAACAAATTGTGGATGTGGATGCCTTATCTCAAAAGAGACTGGAGAAAAATAATCATCATAAAAGCTGTGGAATGCGATGACCAATGGCCCTGAGTAGTGGCGGAGGATGCATTAGCAGAAACACAAAGAACAGCTGAGGGTGATTAATCACCCCCCCTAAAGGCAAAGTGTGAGTCAGCAGGTGTTCATGGAAGCCTGTGAAGCAACTCAGCCTTCTGTTACCGCGAGGCAGGGAAAGCTAAGGATCCGGCTCAGGACGTCATTGCAAGAGTAGCAAAGCTGTAGAGACGCAAGAGACGCCCATTCCCAGCCAGTGTGCCTCTCAAGGTCGGGGCTGCCACAGGGCAGCATGGGGCCCAGAGACGGGTCTTTGATGCACTGAAGCACCTTACGTGTCTGAACTGTCCGAGTCTGCAGGAGGGACCCACCCCCGTGAGAGGCCCGTGCCCTGCTCTTGTTCTGACGATGACACACAGGCCTCTGCCTTGGGGGATCACAAGCAGCCCACTCGGGATGTAACCCCACCTCTGCTGCCGGCAACCAGATCAAGCGCTCGAGTCGAGTCACGACCTAACCTGGCCAGAAAATGCCAGAACTACTCAGGGAGGAAAGCCAAGTATACTTTCAAGAAACCATGGGACGTAGCCCACCCATACCGGCCGGAGCTGGGAGACCATGGACTGGACCAGATTCTGAGGGTGCTGGGCCCAGGAATAGAGCGTAAAGTCGAGGAAGGGGTAGTTTTTCACTCTGTGACACGGGAGTAAACACCCTGACTGGGACCTGGGAGACGGCGCCAACGCCTTCTCAAGACAGCTCTGGGAAGCTTGAGAAAGGTAGCGGCCCACACCGCGTGAAGCAGAAATGTGAGAACAGCTGAGACCAATGGTGGAAAAAGACGAGGCCCGGGCTTGAGGTGAGTGAGTGTCCTCGGCGGCTAGGTCAGGTAAGAGCAGAAAACACCCGCCTGATCGAACTCGTGAAGGAAAACAAAACTGTGTTCCGTGAATGCCGGGGCCCATGTCGTCTACCCTCGGTGACCCGACCTGTCACATTCTGAGCTGTCCTTATTAGTATATGGTTAATAGGTGGTTTTGGGTTGGTTTTTCACCACATGTGTGTCCCGAGGAAGAGAGTGGGATGGGGGCGGTGTGTTCCACCTCAGGTCCCATTCTGCATAGTCCCCCCTTGCTCGGGGAAGGGGCTTTCCCCTCTGTCGCAAGGTGTGCCCGTCTCCTGGCTGGTAGCCAGGTCTGGTAGGGGGCTGGGCAGTCTCCAGACACAACCCGTCATGGGTGGTGGGTGGATGGGTACGTGGCTGAGCACGGGAGATGGGCGGCCTCGGTTCTGCACAGGCTCGGGCCCAGACCAGAGTTTTCCTGGCTTTCTTTTTTTTTTTTTTTTAAAAGATTTTATTTATTTATTTGACAGATCACAAGTAGGCAGAGAGGCAGGCAGAGAGAGAGAGAGGGAAGCAGACTCCCTGCTGAGAGAGAGAGCCCGATGCGGAACTCGCTCCCAGGACCCTGAGATCATGACCTGAGCCGAAGGCAGCGGCTTAACCCACTGAGCCACCCAGGCGCCCCCCTGGCGCATGAGCGGTACACCTGAAGCTCTCAACTCCTACCAGGCCAGAGTGTGGTTGAAGAATGGAGTATCTTGCTTTCTTTTTAGGCTCTGCATAGGTGACTTGCCTCTGTCTCCCAGCACTTGGGGGAGAAAGGAAACCCTCGGGGTGTACATGAGCACATTCTGTATTTGGGAAGGAAAGGCACAAACGTTACTTCAAAATATGATTGTGCCGTATCACAAAACTCCGTATTGTTTGTGGTGTGTGAGGTGAGAGAAAAATAGTTGGGAGAGCTGCTGAAATGGGTGACGTTGACTAGACCAGTCAGGACTATTTCCCGTCCACTTGGAAAATGGGTCTGCTTTGAAAATTTGTGGACTCTCGTTAAGTTCCACTGGGACAAGTTGCGTACATTTCCACTCCTGTATTTACCAAGCTGAGGAGCACCTGCAGACTAGGACCCTAAGATCTTCCCATATTTACCAAGACTAACTCACATTAAATCACCCAAGGAAACCCGAACAGGCATCCTAAGTTTGCCCCCTCACACAATTTGCTTTTCATTAAAAGCTACATGAAGAGGAGAAACTCAATTATTTTGAGATAAAAAGTTAGATTAGGTGGAACTCTGCATATTTGCCAGCCATCTGGTTCAGTCTCAAACACCCCAGGGATCCTGAACATATTTGCAACTGAAAAGAATTTGAACTTGAATGACTTTTAAATTGGGATGTAAAATGTGGCAACCCAGACTATGCACAAATCCTTAGCAAGAACTAATGAATACAACTATTTTGAGCCTCATGCTCTACCATGTTGTTTTTCCTTCAGAGAGAACTGAAAGGGTGCAAACACTTGTGAATCTTGATTTAAAGACTCTTTCCCTAAAATTAAACCATGCCTGCAAAATTGATTTTAAATTAATCCATTAACTATCCAAACTGTATTTACTCCGCTGAGAGACCTCAGCCTTTTACCACCACAGACCCAGACCATAGGTGTCTCAGGATTATCATTTAATGATATCTGAAACCTTCCATACATATAGTTGACAGTGAACAATTTCAAGACAGTTGTCTCTAATTTTAAATCCCAGAGGGAGGATCTTAGGTCAATGAAAGAGAGCTTCAGGAGGAGTTGCTAAGTTGGGGAAAAATATTTTCAGTTCACAGGTTATTCATCTTAAATTCATCTTAAATCTTAAATCCACCAGTTCAGCCCATGAGAAAACTATAAGAACACATGGATGCATAAATGTACATTTTACTTGATTTTACAACTCTAAGTGTAAAAACATCTTTGTTAGAAA
The DNA here is from genome assembly GCF_009829155.1 of Mustela erminea. Taxonomy (NCBI): domain Eukaryota; kingdom Metazoa; phylum Chordata; class Mammalia; order Carnivora; family Mustelidae; genus Mustela; species Mustela erminea. The sequence continues at coordinate 56,626,365 of NC_045616.1, read as the reverse complement.
GCTTGGTAATCTTTTTTGAAAAATATGTTGGGGCGCCTAGGGGACTCAGTGGGTTAAAGCCTCTGTCTTCGCCTCAGGTCAGGATCCCAGGGTGCTGGGATCGAGCCCCACATCTGGCTCTCTGCTCTGCGGGGAGCCTGCCTCCCCTCCACTCTCTCTGCCTGCCTCTCTGCCTACTTGTGATCTCTGTCTGTCAAATAAATAAATAAAATCTTAAAAAAAAATACATTGTCAAGGATGAAATCATTGTGTCTATTAGAAATGTGGGTACAATTTACAGGGCTCAAATTTTGACTGTTGGGCAAGAACCGTTGAGGTCTTAAGCTGATCGTTGCCAGATTGGAGATAACCTGCTTTGTACAGAACAGGGCATATAGGAGACTAAAAGGTACACATGGTCAACATCTGAGCTTGGGTCTTTGGACAAAATTGCTGTTTTGTATACCGAGCTTGAAAAGGAAATCACAGATGATGATGATGATGAGATGATGATGATACTGATGACAAATAAAGCATTTATCAATCACTTAGTAATGCCAGAATTTAACATTTACTGAACACCTAGAAGTGCTTACACACATTAGCTGATTTCATTAACAGATAATCTTTACCAGTGGGATACTGTGATGAATTTCTTTCTTTCATAACTGGGGGCACTCCTAAAAGGATGGCAGCAGATAAAAGATTAGGGTTGGGTAAAATATCCCGGGGCTTCTCGGAGACGGTTCACCTTGACTGAGCCCCAGAGCGGTGGCTGGTTAAGGGAGCAGCACCCCCACCCAGCTCTGGTGGACATTAAGGCAGGAGTTTGGTTGTGGCCATCTAGCAGATGTCATGAAGGTCCACTGGAGAGCATGACTGTTGCTTTAGTTCCCCTTCTACTCAGATCTCAGATCAGTAAAAAAAAAGCTAGGCAGTTCTCAGGCGCTGTTGCCTATCTTGGGGATGTAGGGAAATGTGTGGTGTTTGGAGTTGTTATAATGATTGGAAGGGAGGAAATCTCTGGCCGTGAGTGTCTCGAAGAGTGAGGGATGTTAAGTGTCCTGAGAAGTGAGATAATCCCACCCAGTCGAGAATTACTGTATCTGAAATGCCCGTGACATTTCTTGAGAAGCAGGTCGTTCAGGCCATCTCTAAGAGATCTCAGAACTGCCATAGAGGATGATGCAGCGGGGAGGAGTCTATGGAATTAAATATGGAACGTTTTTTCCAGTTCTTTTCAGAAATGGTTGGGCTCCAATGCACTAACATCATAGCACGTTACTTTGTTAAACGATTTTTTTACAATAGAACTTGGTTGTGGAAACTCACGAAGTAGTTTCCTAGGCATGTAATTGGTTGATTACAGATAGTTGAGATCATAAAGAAAACAGACTTTGTAAAATTGATATTTTTGTTTATTTGCGTAGACATGAAGAACTTTCATAAACTCAAGTTAGTACTGTATACTTGTAAATGTTTCTTGAAGGCTTCTATATGGGAAGAGTCATTAAATGTTTACATATCAGAGGGGAGTAAGCTTTAATTCTATTTGCAGTGTTTTATGTATCCTTGTATTATTTCAAATAAGATTGGAGGGAGTTTATTCTCATTACGTGTCAAAACGGACTTGTACAGTCAAGCTTGAGCCAGTAAGAGGCAGGCGTTTGTCCAGACCAGTTGCCCCTGATTAGCTTTCATCCATGGGCTCTCGGAAGCATAGGCTGCGGTCTCTAGACACTGTTAAGCTGTTTACTGGTTTGGTATTTCTTCTTTTTTTAAAAAGACTTTATTTATTTATTTGACAGAGATCACAAGTAGGCAGAGAGGCAGGCAGAGAGAGAGGAGGGGAAGCAGGCTCAGACTCGGGGCTCGATCCCAGGACTCTGGGATCATGACTTGAGCCAAAGGCAGAGGCTTAACCCACTGAGCCACCCAGATGCCCCCAGTTTGGTATTTCTGTTTCCAAAATACATCCTTAGGAGTGTTCTCCCACCAAACCCTCCAAACCCTCCAAACCCTGATGCCTCCACTTCCCTCCACGGAAGCTTTACTATGGAGTCGGCTCTCAGTGAATTCATCAGATTTTGGTGACTTCCTTTATCTTTTAGTAGGAACTAACTGTAAGAAGGTTAGTGTGCCTTTCTAATTAACTTTTGTTCTTTTTTTTTTTTTTTAAGATTTTATTTATTTATTTGACAGAGAGAGATCACAAGTAGGCAGAGAGGCAGGCAGAGAGAGAGGAGGAAGCAGGCTCCCCGCTGAGCAGAGAGCCCGATGCGGGGCTCGATCCCAGGACTCTGAGATTATGACCTGAGCCAGAGGCAGCGGCTTAAGCCACTGAGCCACCCAGGCGCCCCTAACGTTTGTTCTTTTTAATCCAGCCAGGTAATTGGTTATCATTCTTTTCTTTAAAGTTTAGATTTAGTCTTGCCACTAGGGAACATACAAAATAGAACTTTATTCTTTCTTTTGAATGGGAATTATTCTGATAGGATGTCTTCATGTCTTTAGCCCCTAATCTTTCCTTTGTTTTGTCTAAAGCTAGGGAGGGAAGGGCTAGGCCTTTTCCCCTCTGCCAATGCCAGTCCATTGGCCTCTAAGCTCTGTATAAACCATGGAATTAAGGAAGCTGAAGGATGGCTAAAGGACATGTCATGCTAAATTAACATCGAACTGCCTTGTTCATGGCTTACATTTGCCTCAGAGGGTTGTAGCAGACTCAAGTAGCTATACCAGACCCATAAGCCAATTAGGAAATCACCTACGGTTTTATTAATGGCATAGTGTACACATTTTATAATTTGTAGAATTGATTAATCAATTAATTTATTTACTATTTAAATAAAATTATAATGATCAAACTTTTATTAGAAATTATGACCTACTCACATGCGTAAGGGAAAATATGATACAATAAAACAAAATTTAACAGTGATTCCCACATCCCCGGGTATATGGATTATGAGTGATTATCATTTTCTTGGGTGCTTATCTGTATTTTCTGGTATTTTTACTATAAATATGTATTACTTTGTGATAAAAACATTAATTTTCAATTTACATGTAGAGCACTATGCTAGCCTTTGCCGTGAAGTCTTATTAAAGTGATATTATATTGTCTGTGCTTTTGGAAACTTAAAATTTAGCATATTGACCAAGAGAATATGCAAATAAAAATTTAAATAATTATATATTAAAGAGTTATATAGTAACAAAATGAACAAACCAAAGATACTCCAAGATAATATGTAATGATGAGTGATAATGAACTTTATACCTTCAAATCTCATTTCATTATGAGAAAAAAGAAGTTGTAATGTTGGTACCTTTTTTCAGGTGAGAAAACTGAGGCCTGTTTCTCTATTTGACTTGTGAATCTATGTATAGACTCTAACATGAGAAGAACTAATACCTACTGAGCTCTGGGCCAGGAGCTATTTCTGTCATTTGCCATGAGGTTAATTACGGTGTGGTGGTTAGGAGGGCAACTCTTTGAAACATCTGCTGTCTTTAAATCTTTATTTTGCTACTTCTAAGAAGCCCTGGGATTTGGGCGAGTCATTTAACCTCTCTGGGCCTTTATTTTCTCCTTATAAAAATGTAGGTGATGATACATATATTATAGGGCTAAGTGGATTAAATAAACTGTGTACATAAAGTGCTTTTACTATAGTGTGGCATATTATGTTCGCTATTACCAAAATCTGCTAACCCAATCAAATTTTATAACCCTATGGGGCAGGAGCGCATAAGATCATTAATACTAATATCTCCACTTTTAGATGGGGATAGTGCATGATTTTCCCAGAATCAGTCGGCGGCCGAGCTAGATTCAAACAGCAGCACCCTCGCTCTGGCGTCTGTGCCTTTAACTCCTGAGCAGAACTCTGCCTTCAGATTATTAATAGCCCGATATCTTTCATTTGGTGAGTGAATTAGTGATACAGTACTAAGGAATGCCTGCCACGGAATAAGCCTGTTTTTGGAAAATGGCCGTGTTTCTATATTTTAATGTGTACTCTTTAAGAGTTTTAGTAGAAAGTTGTCTCTGGTACTTGATAAGCTATTTTTATTGAACCATATGTCCTTACTCAGGGCACAGTTGCAGAGAATTCTTTCTCTTCTCTCCTTTATTTCCTGTATCTCTCTTAATTTTTGTGCCCTTCCATCCCTGAACCCCCAACCTCTTTCCTCCCTCACTGGCATGGTGTTGGCTTTCTTCCCTTTTTTTTTTTTTTTTTTTGGTCTGAGTGTCCATGTTTGTAAAGTTCATGGTGAACATGGATCTTTTTTTCTGAGATAGAACTGGAATCTCAGAAGCCATTGACTTCAGCATGGAGTTTCTCGTCCCCAGAATGTTCTCCACCGTTATTGTTCTAGTCTTTGACTAGCAGTACTGTAGATAGGATAGAGTTTGATTTCAGGATAACATATAAGTGGTTTCAAGTCCTTCTTTAGAAGGAGTGACAATCATAGGGCAGGCAGGCAGAAAAATAGCTTGTTAGATACACATTTGCTGACACGGATGGGAACCATCACTAGAAGAAAAAGCAAGGCGAATGAATTAAATATTTATACTTGAAAAATAGTCTAAGTTCAATAAATTCAAATGAATTATACTGGTTTAAAAATCATTTATAATTGTGAGCTATAAATAATCAGTTGAATCATGTATCCATTGAATGGCTTTGGTGTTTCATCTTAAATCTGTTAAGACTGGTGCTTCTCAGGGGCACCTGAGTGTCCCCGTTGGTTGGGGAGCCATCTCTTGGTTTCAGCTCAGGTCGTGGGATCAGCCAGCATCTGGCTCTGTGCTTAGTGCAGGCTCTCCTTGGGACTCTCTCTCCCCTTCCCCCTGCTGCTCCCCCTGCTTGCTTTCTCTCTCTCTCTCTCTCTCTCTCTCGCTCTCTTTCAAATAAATAAATAAATCTTTAACTAAGATAAAAGGAAAAAAAAAAAAGGGCAGGTGCTTCTCAACCCTGGGGCCACATCTTAGAATTGACTGGGGTTGGGAGAGTGGTTTAAAAATTTCCAAAGTCCAGATTGCACCCTTCAGCATCATCTAGGGAAACCTGTGTATCTCTGTGTCTTTCTAAAGTTCCCTAGGTGATTGCAATGCACTGAATACAACAGCTTTAATAGATTACTGAATTTTCATGTGTATCAAACTGAAAGGTTGGCTTTTAAAAACTTTGTTTCTTCTTTTTAAAATAGATTGTATTAATTTATTTGAGAGAGAGAGAGAGAGAGCACAAGCAGGGGGAGAGGCAGAGGGACAAGTGGGTGAAGCCTCTGCCTTTGGCTCAGGTCATGATCTCAGGGTCCTGGGATCAAGCCTCACATCAGGCTCTCTGCTCAGCAGGGAACCTGCTTCCCTCTCTCTCTGCCTGCCTCTCTGACTACTTGTGATCTCTCTCTCTGTCAAAGAAATAAATAAAATCTTTGAAAAAAAAAAAAGAAGACTCCCCACTGAGCATAGAGCCCAATGCAGAAATCAACCCCAGGACCCCAGGAACATGACCTGAGCCAGATTCAGACACTTAACTGACTGAGCCGCTAGGTGCCCCTAAAAACATTATTTCTGTCAGAACAACAGTATTTTCTTCTCAGCCATTTGAAATTTGGCTCTCATCACAGGATTAAGCATCTTCCCATGGAATAAGGGTATTCAGTTTGTCAGAACTCAAACACAGGAAGAACCGCAAAGGACTTTATTTATCTTTTCTCCAGGCTCATGGCAATCATTACACTTGAATCTGTTTATTTATCAGAATAATAAATGAGTGGTTCTGCAAGCTCCGTTTTAGATTCACACACAAGATTCTCTCAGCATCTTCAAAGAAGAGCCTTTTAAAGACTCTAAAACCTCAAACTCAATCGCTTTTTATCTTTTTCTGCTCTCTACATATGTATGAGTTTGGGTAGGCGGAATTTTCATTGATCAAAATCAAAAGGAGAAATATTTTACAACACACACATTTTTAAAACCCAGATATTTTAAGCAGGATGGGGAGCTGATGATTGGGGCTCTTTCTTAGAAAGAAAAACGATGGGCATTAAATCCTCCTGGAATTCTTTGGCTGTCCAAGAATCTTCTATTTGTTGTTAAAGCCAGTAGATTTTCACTGTTAGGTACTAGGGAATCTGAGCTTTCTCTCCACCATGGGAGTATCCCCCTAAATAAACAGAGCTCAGCCTGTAGTCAGACACCAACTAAATAAAGAGTCATCTTTTAATAGCCGAAGCCACTGATGCTGAACAGCCCCAGTGGACCGAGAGAAGCTGAGAAGGAAAATTGGTTGATTTCAAGAAAGACATGGAATCACCCTCCGGGCTGACCCGAGTTGATTCAGATGATGAGTGGCTATGGAGGTGACACTTTATTGGCTGGAAAGAAATATAGAGAAGATAAATAAGCTTTGTTTGCTTCTTAGTGAAAAGAATATGTGTGTAATGAATTTCCTCCATCAGATTGGGGTGTGTAGCCTGCTGACAGTTTCCTAAATACATCATCTATAGAGAAGTAAAGACTGTAGAGCCATCTTAAGCTGTGCCTCTAAGTAATTCTAAATAGAGAGCCCAAGAAATCGAGACATAAAAGAAAGATTCTTTTCTTATGTTTTTGTATCAGTTTCTTCTTAGTGCTTCCTTCTCTCCCTCATCTTACCCATAATCCTTTACTGTTTTTAGTCTCCTTGTGTATATGACTGTCCCGGACAGAGACTGTTCTAGTCAAGAATTGTCTCAGGATTAAGGGTTATCACTTGGTAGGGAACTAAGAGCATCACATGTGAAAAGCTTCACTTATTTAAGCACTTTGAAATTCCATACAACTCTTTGATACTGGTACCAAGTGGGCTTTGTATTTGACCGGGCATTAGTCAGACATGAAATTTGCTGGCAAAGTCGAAGATGGTATCTTTCATCTCTGTCAGAACTTAAGCACTTAAATATTATTTAACTTCATATTTACTCTTGTTCTTTCGTCTCCAAGGCTGTTTGTTGTATTCCAAATAAGTATGGGAAAATTTTTAAAGTGTAGTTTAGTGTTTGAATGTCAATGGCTCAAACTGTTTTGGGTGTGTTTGCATTCAAGTCATTGTACCGGCTATAGATTCTTACACCCAAGAAGTGGTTTCTGTATGCCAGTGATCTCCAGAAAGTATTCTCCATGTTGAAAATTCAGGGAAGGTATATTCCTTGTTATTGGGGTATAAGGACTTTACTATGAAAATAAGGATCTTTCTTTTAATTCAGTGCTAATAATTGAGGTCATAAAGCATGTCAAGCATATTAATTTAACACCACAGATTTCTGGGATTGCTAACATGGTGAGCAAAATAAATGAAGATTTGAATCATATAAAAAGGAAAAAAAGCCAAAAATTTTGGGATATACTATGGGTGATTTAGCATTACCACAGATAGGCACTTTCCTCCCAACTTTGCAAAAATAATAAGAAATGGAAATTTTGTTACGTTGTTTACAATTTGAACTGAAATGTATCAAAACAAGGATGGGTTAAATGTCTTTTCTTGAAATAATGTATATTTATAGAGTTTGACCAAAGATTAATAGCTAAGATTCTACAACTCAGACGAATCAAAAGATACTGGGGTAACACAAAATTGACTTTTAATGTTTGTTTACCAGTTCATTGTATCTTACAGAAAATGAAAACATTTTGCGGGGGATAATACAGATTGGTTCTTCTCCTCAGATTTGTACTCAGTAGGTATTAAATGCCTTTAAATACTGGTTTTTCTTTTAATCAGGTGGTTTAATGACTTGAATTTCTTATTTCTTTTGTTGTACATCATTGCTGCTCTGGCAGTAGTGAGCTATGATACAGTTCACTTCTCAACACAACTCTGTCAGTTTTCCATTGATCATTCTTGATGCATTCTTTGTTGAAAACTGATAGATAATTCCCTTTTATTTCTCTCCTCCTTAGTGGTCAGCTACTCTATGGGACCACCGTATTCTTTGGAGCACTGATCTGAAGAAACCCAGTATGGCTGCCAGCAACCAAATTGGAATCTCCTTTGAGTCTACTTCTAATTGCCAAAATAATAAGCAACTACATTATTGCATAAAATAAAGCTTAAACATAGGTACCGGCCCCCTTTCTATGACAGAACGTTCAAATTTACAAATACCATATTTGACTAAAGATTACCATGATAAAATATGGCAGCAGTCATTTAAAGATGGTTTCCAGTGTTAATATGACTTATTTTCATTCCCATTCCCTCTTTCCATGCAAATCATTTCTTTTGTTTGGTGTTCTCAAATGTAGGTATCTCATTGAAATTTGCAAGTCAGCTTTGTTCCTTGTATGGGCCACGATTGTTAATTATGGACAAAATGGTCAAAACAAAATTTCCTAATTGAGACTCCCACCTCATCCCTCTGGTACTCTTGGAACCCAAGTCTGAGGAGTAATTTCTGAATTCGTCAGTGCTATACTGACTTTCTTTTAGGAATTATATGTATTAGGATAGCTTTTCTTTTTTAGAAATCCTCAGTGAGCTATCTTGGGGAATGAAGTAGGAAAAGAGACATTGATGGAAAAACTGTAAAATAAGAACATTAAAAAAACCCTCCTTTAGGAAGGAGTCCAAAGGAGGAAGGGGACTCTGATCCTTTGGGGGAAGTTAGAAGATAAAAATTCTGCCCAGCAGTATTCATTCCGTTAAGATTTTTTTTTAATAAGCATGGAAAAATGGTGTGCAATCAGTATAGATTTTAATTAGCTAACAGTCACTCCAGAGATTTTGAACAGCACCAATTCCAATACTAGTAAGTTCAAAAGTTAAGAAACCCTACTATGCTTAATATTATAAAGGTAGAGTTCTGCAGCAATAACTGAAAATTATATACCTGCTTCAATAGAAATGTGTTCCCACTTGCATTTCCAATAAAATTCTTGTAATGTGGGTCATAATCATTCACACATGGTCTCCCTCCAATATGCTACCCCCCATATTTGAGGTGTTAAAGTTGCTGTTTTGGAGATGGTCCCCTCTTTAAATGATGTATTCATCTTACCCTAGATCATTCAGGTATTTTTAATTTAGAAGTTTGAATGCTAGTTGTATCAGCTGTGTTTGAGTTAAATTTTACGACCTCTTTGGATTTATATTTTTGTACAATTTGCATATCCAACCTAATGTAAAAATGTGCATGCATACACTATCCTCTTTTAATATTGAAGCATCTGAAATTTCCCAGATATGCTTCGATAAAAGAAATGATCTACTTTTATTTACAATATTTTCTCTAGATAATGTATGGGTATAATTATGGTTTCATGGACTTCCAATTGTTCTATACCTTCCACACATGTACCTCTATAGAGTAAATTTATTAGAATTATTACAGAGCTTTAAATGCAACCACAATCAATTCAGGAAACAGATTTATTTACTCATGTTCATGGGAGGAAAATCTACATAAAAACATTCATGAAAGCATACCAGCTATGTCATACTTGGATTATTATACTAAATCCCATTTATTAGAACTCATTGTGAAACAATGGGAAACCATGAAATGTAATTTGAATACAAATATTGGTCCCTGCGGGGTCTCACAGTCATAAAAATATAGGAAAACAGAGCTTTATTTAATATTGGAGCTGCTAATGTCTAAAGTTGTTTTTCTAAAGCTGGCCTTACCCTTTCATTTAAAGCCCTGAAGATTTTAGTGTAAACTCTTTGATGGGAGATTCTGCATTTCATTTAAGCCTAATGAAGGAAAGTGACATCACTGACCACGTTTTCTATTTGGAGGAAGGTTTAGAACGACTTTGTTCTCTTGTTTCCCCACACACAGGCACCATTTGGGCTTTCTAGTATATACAAAGAAGAATAATGGGAATTTTGAAAGTTGGGTCTATATTTGGTTGTCTGTTGTTGGTTAGGCAAGTGTTGAGTTACTCATTTCTTTTGTGGTTTAAATTTTTTTCCTGTAAGGTAAATAAGAAGGAAATATTAAATAGCTTAAAGTTATTTTTATAGGACAATATATTTCATAGGCTAACATAAAATCAAGCTGCTAAATTTTACAATTTTTCTGTCCAGCAGTTTATCTATATAACTGCCCTGAGTAGATGCTAATGCTGCTTAGCAGACGGCCCTTAGAATTTAAATATAACTCGGTAAAGCTACTCAAAAGATTTAATGATTTTCTCAGGTACCTGTCATTTCAATTAAAAGAAGATAGGAGTCTCTCATTGGTTAAATATTATCTGCTCATTTATGTTTCATACTTCATATAAATGGGGTTATTAAGGAGTTTTAACTGTGCTTGTCACTATGCATTGGAGTCCATATAAATTTCTTTCTTTCTTTCTTTTTTTTTTTTTTTTTTGGTCAAAAAGGCAGGATTTTAAAGACTAAAACGTTCTGTTTATTGGAGACTTGAAATAACATATTTTAGAAAAGTGTAGATTGTTCCCTTGTGAAACTGAGTTTTGTGCAACCTCTCGGAATCTCAGTTTCTGTAAAGAAGCCTGTATTTCAAATCCGTTGCTCTAATCTGTAGATTGTAGTGCATTTCAAAATTGTACAAATGTGTAAAATTTGTGCTTGTGGAAGCTGCTGCTCTGAGTAGCTGCACTTTCCTTAACGTCACCCTCGCAACCCTCAAGCTATTGCGTGCCCCGTTCATGAAAGGATACTTCACCGGGATGATGTAGCCTAAACAATTTGGCTCTAAAGCCTCCTTATCTAGCGCTTCCCTTAAAATTATATTAATTTATAATATATATTGAATGATAGCTTTACAAAAACAAATTCATGAATTGGTCTTTATGAAAATGACTCTTTCCAGTAAGTAAAAAAGGGTTATCACAGTTTTGGTAACTTGCACGAGTTCGTATTGAAAAAACAAACAAACAAACAAACAAAAACCAAACCCAAACAAAAAAAACCAAAAAACCTTTCACATGTTCTTAATGACTTTAAAACTGATGTGCTCTAGAGGCACACTCAGTTGTATGCTCTGAAGCAGTAGACACCATACAGCTTATGCTTTTTATCTGGGAACCCCACGAAGCGCACGGCAGCCTCCGTGGGACTGCAGCGCCTCCTCGGCCGAGAGATGGGGTAGCGGACGCTGCCATCCGCCAGCCAGCCCGCATCGCAGCGGTCGTATCCCAGAAGTTTCCAGGCTGCGAAGATCTGGCCCACTTTTGCGATCTGAGCACCGTCGTTGAGACAAGCTTGCACCGCTTCGTCGTAGGTCAGCTTGGTGGGGTGGATCAGGTAGTAAAACCGGCCTGCGGAGAGAAGGGGAGAGAGTCATGCGTTGGTCTGCTGCTGAGCTGCCCAGAGATGGAAGCAGCCCAAACGGAAGTGTTCCGTTTGGAAGGGGGAGATAGAGCGATGCAGGGTTGTGGGTTAAACGTAGCGCCCCCCGGGTCATTCTCCATTAAATTAGTTTTTTCCTTGTCCCTTAATATGAGTTCAGACGTGCCCTTTTAGAGCTTTGAAACCGAGAAGGGAAATGACAGATGCACTTTCTGTTAGCTAATTAGTGACTAAAAGGGCCCTTCTGTAGCACCACAGAAGACAGAATTCCATGTTAAAAGGAAGAGCTATTTAAATTCTAGCTGTACAAGACTGAACCCTAGCACAAGTTTCTGGAGAGGCAAAATTTGAATGTGAAAAGATCAAAAAACATTCCTGACATAAAAGTCCATTTAAAAAAAAATCAAAAGCCCACAAGTCCTTTTCATTACAGGTATCAATAAGGCATTATTCTGATTCAAAGACTACAGTATGAAAATGCAAAAAATACAGGAAGTCACTTGCCATAAATAATGCGAACTCAGAATGTGAACCGAGTCTGTTCAGTTACTAGCAAAGAGGATGAATTTATGTATTCAGTGGGAGCTCTGACACCTAACCATTTCTTGATTGCACAAGAAAGAGTGGATTAATCTTAGCTACTCATTGAATAAAGTTAATTACTGAAATACCTTCAGTGTATATTAAATATACATACAATGTATAAAGTAGGACATCAGCTGGCTGAAATGCTACGTGGAAGATTTTCTCAGACTTTGAGTCTCAGTGGAATATAATCAGACTCTCTTACCTGATTACACATTGTAGTGGGACATCTCGCCCTCCATTACATATAACTTTCTGCAGTATAAATTAATGCTTGCCTGTTCTTTTGGGTGAGACTAAGACAATGTGATTTGGAGGAAAGGTGGAGACCACCAGAGCATGAGTTAGAAGGTTGACTCTGTCATCTATACCAGAGGTCCGCACACTACTGCACACGGGTCACCAGAAGTTGTATTGAAACACAGGCATACCCTTCCTTTTCATACTATCTGTGGCTGTTTTGCATTACAACGTATAAAACTACACTGAGTAGTTACAACAAGACTGTGCGGCCCACAAAAGCCAAAAATATTTATCTGGCCCTTTACAGAAAGTTGGTTCATCCCTGATCCCTCGCTGTTTTTCCCAAAGCATGTTGCCAGGGAACTAACATAGAAAATGATGGGGCCAGGGTTTGCTTTATGGGCGTGTGACCTGTGCAGTTACACAGGGCTCCATGTATGTTGAATGTACTTCTGTCACCATATTAAAATGCATAATTTTTTAACATAATTATGACCATAAATTTTGAAAATAATTATGAACATGAATTTTGAGCATAAATTTTGAACCCACATTTTCATTCTGCACTAGGTCCCACAAATTGTGTAGCTGGTTCTGGATGGGGAAGACTGGGTTGGGAGTTACACTGAAGGCAACAGACTTACCATCAACAACACAGAAACAACCCGTATCTCTTCTGCTTTCGTCTCCAGTGTCATTGCTACTTTTTTTGTTTCTTATTGTTGTTGGGCTTTTGTTTTTGTTTTGCAAAGTCCTCTTTACTCTGAGCTCTCTCATTATTGTGAGTTTTACTGATCAACTATGAACATAATTGACTTTGTAATTTAGAGTGTGACATAGAGGCTACTCTCCCTTCAATTAGAGATCAGTAGCCCATGGCACACATCTCTATTATACTCTATTGTCTGTTCAATAACAAACAGACCCTGTAGAATATCTCAACTTAAACCATTTTATAATTACAATCAGATGCAATAATACCTAGGAATAGTAGAAATGGACATTTTTGCTCACGTGAATATTTTTTTAAATTATGACGTTAAAGAACTTTTCATCTTTTCTAACTCAGGGCAATATGTCAAAGCATGTAAGATTAAAAATTGAGTGTGGTGTTATAGTACGTCTTGATCCCCAGGACAGGAAAGAAGGCAGTGATATCTTACTATTACTGAAGAGCTTAATAGCTTACCATTGAAGTTAGATGTAAAACAGAAAACATCATATCTGCTTTTGTCTTTATCCCAAAACCCGTAGTTCCTGACACCGGGCACCGTGTTTTGGCCCCCGCAAGGCTCTCTGGGCTTCGTGATGGGGTACTGCACAGACCCGTCGCTGAGCCAGCCGGCGTTGCACCAGTCTAGCCCGCCCCGCCAGGCATCGTACAGCTGGTCAAAGGAGGCAATCACAGCATCCTGGTCCAGACACGCCTGCTGTGCCTCGTGGAAATTGAGATTGTAGCGCCCGAGTCGTGGGAAGTAAGGGAATACCACACCTGTCCAAAGGAGAGACCAAGGGATCAGTGGTACAGAAAGTAACAATCATGAGCAAATGTCACTTGAATGGTGAAAACAGAATACAGTCTCCATCAGATGAAGTTACAGTTTTTGGTCAGCTTGCAGGGATTTCTCGTGGTTCCTTTCCCCTACAAACAGCCTCTCAGCTCTGAGCATTTCACAGTTAAGGTATGTGGTTTGATGACTTCAGTGAATTACCCTTTCACTTAAGGGTTCAATTCAAACTTTAACATTCACCTTTTTGGAATGATTCACCCATGGGTTATATTTTTCAGATAGCTTCCTTGAGAATTTACCTTCTACTACTTCTGTTAATAACTTTAAAATGGATTACTACTGAGTCCTTTGCAGCTAGGAAAAAGTCAATTTTTTTTTTAAATTGATTTTTATTTTATTTTACTTTTTTAAACAATTTTATTTGACAGAGAAGAAGAGACATCTAGAGAGGGAATACAAGTGGGGAGTGGGAGAGGGAGAAGCAGACTTCCTGCTGAGCCAGGAGCCTGATGCGGGGCTTGATCCCAGGACCCTGGATCATGACCTGAGCTGAAGGCAGATGCTTAACAACTGAGCCACTCAGGCGCCCCGGAAAAAGTCAATATTGAATATTGATAATGGGGGAAGATATAGAAATAGTGCTCAGAGAGAAGGAATTTATCAGAATTTGCATGTTTTTTGTTAGTAGTTATATAATTAGTAATTAGCTTAGGATAGCCTTTTTATTTTTTTTACTTATTTTTAAAAAGATTTTATTTATTTATTCGGGGAGAGAGCGCCTTGGGGGGTAGGAGCAAAAGGAGAGGGAGAGAGGGAATCTCAAGCAGATTCCATGGCACAGAGTGTAGAGCCAGCTCAGGGCTTGATCCCAGTCCCTGAGATAATGACCTGAGCTGAAATCAAGAGTTGGATGCTTAACCAACTGAGCCACCCAGGCGCCCCACTTAAACAGCCTTTTATTTATTTATTTATTTATTTTTATTTATGATTCATTCTTCATTTTCTTTTCTTTTTTTTTTTTTTTTTAGATTTCATTTATTTTTTTGACAGAGAGAGTCACAGTGAGAGAGGGAGCACAAGCAGGGAGGAGAGGGAGAAGCAGGCGTCCTGCTGAGCAGGGAGCCCGATGTGAGGCTGGATCCCAGGACCCTGGGATCATGACCTGAGTGAAGGCAGCCACTTAAGAACTAAGCCATCGGGGTGCCCAGGCCAGCCTTTTAAATGTGTAAACAAACATGGTAACAAGTGATTCAAATTAGATACATTATTTTATATATGCTCCTAAAAACTTACTTATCTAAGTAACTTTCACTTAGGGGGTTTCTTACTTGGAGAAACTAAAAAAATCATTTTACATATTTAACAAAAACCTAATTAAGCAGCTTTATTTCATATTAATAAGCCAATTCTTTACAGTGGAGCATACCTCACTCCATACTCCATTGAGGGTATCCTGGCTCTGTTATCCATTTCAACTTTAAATTGTAGCCTTTGATCTTATTTTTTTTTTTTTCTGTTCTGTATGCACAATAAAAATGAGAGCTTTTGTTTAAAAATAATTCTTCAGCATCCATATTCATATGTTGTAAATAGAAACGAGTTTTTAAAAGCATTTTTCTTGCAAATAGGAAAAAAAAAAAAAACCCTTCTCAAAGCTTGTCTTGTACAAGGCAGATACAGAATAAATATCGGGGGAGTTAATGCCAAAGAATTAAGTTAAATATTTGAGAGGGCAAAAACCCTTAACAAATATGAACAGTGTGACTTGACTTTGCTTGGGAAGATACAATGGCTTCCCCAAAGCCTTCTTTTGGGTCAGATAATCACTGGAAATGATTGAGCCATCTCCTAATTTTCTGTGCATTTTCTTTCAACGATAAGAATTATGTCATCAGAAAGCAAACTTGTATCATTTGCAGGACTTTCAGAAGGACTCCTGCCTCAAAATGTCTCCCCATAAAAGACAATTAATTCAGAATGGCTATTTAAGGCCTTGCCTTGGATTTTTGGTTATAATTAGAAATAATTAATGCTTTAGCTTGTGGAATATAATAAATTGTCCCACTGACACAGTAATGGGTGAGTTATATCACAAGTGCTATTTTATGAGACCGCAGACCCTGTTCAAGATGAATATACAATTCACTAATCGTGTAACCAGGACACAGGAAATGTTTTCTTTTATAAATTGTCCTGGAAAAGTCTACAAGAAGAAATTTCAATAGCCTAAATCCAGTCGTGTCCACCCAAGGCCTCTGCAGGACACGTTTGTCCCTCTAGGACGGTCCAGCTGGCAATGTTCCCTAGAGGCAGGGATCCAGGAAGGCTTCCTGATCTCATCCTGCCTTCTCAGGTTCTTGGCTGAGGGATCTGTAAGTTGAATCAGAGCCAAAAGGAAGGAGGAAAAGACTCTCTCAGTTGCCACTGCCCCCTGCAGTGATGGGGGTTGGGGGGAGCCTGAGATGGTTCTATCGAAGAAGAGCTATTTCCAGGCATCCAGCTAAGAACCCAGTTAGGGCTGGGAAGTAACAGCTATAGCTCTCCCTGTCCCCTCATGCCTTTCATCCTCTTTCCTCAGAATCCCAGCAATGCCAACGAAAAGAAAAATTTTAATTTATCCAAGAAAGATTTCCTTGGCAGCTAGACCCCAAGTGAGAGAAAAATCTCAAAGTGTTTCAGTCTGGAGGGAGAAACCATTTGGGTTGGAGTCCGTTTCCCAAATGTCTCAAGAAGGGAATAGTGGAGACTGTAGAATATTTTAATTTACAATGGTTTTTAAGACTTAGATGGCCTTTCTGGTTTTAAATTCACTGTGGTGGCATTTGGTGGACTCTCGTGGGAATTAGGAAAAAATTTTCTTGAGTAGTTCTTGATTAACCATTGAATGTTACCATGATTGATTCAGTTCCAAATTCAGTGTGATGTATTTTTATTTAAGTTCCTTTCAAATTTAACATAACTTCATGCAAACATTTCTTAAAGTCATAATGAAAAAAAAAAAGTCATAATGAGGGGCGCCTGAGTGACTCAGTGGGTTAAACCTCTACCTTCAGCTCAGGTCATAGTCCCAGGGTTCTGGGATCGAGCCCCGTATCACCAGGCTCTCCGCTCAGCAGGGAGCCTGCTTCTCCCCTCTCTCTGCCTTCTCTCTGCCTACTTGTGATCTCTGTCTGTCAAATAAATAAATAAAATCTTATTTAAAAAAAAGTCATAATGAAACCCAATACTGAAACTTCATTATTTTGCAACTGTAGGAATGAATGGCTAACTTATTGTTATATTAATTCAAAACATTTACTTGAATTTTAATTAATGTTTATGTTTATGGAAAAGAATGCATCCCAAGTAAATCAAGGTCTATTTCTGTGTCTCAGCCAAAGTTGTAAAAGTTTCACCATACTGTGCTCATTTGGTGCACACATTTCAATAATCAGATGTTTCTTACAAGCAGGGACATTTCTGAAACTGCATGTTTGCTAGTGTTTTATTTATTTACTTATTTTACTTCCCCTGAATTAAGATTTCAACATCTAAGACTGTAATTGCAGAAAGCCTTCTCTGTGGAAAAAATGTGCACTTCCTGTAGCTGAATTATAGAGGGAATGGATATCGCTTTCATCGAGCATTACAAAAATACAAAGTCAACTTCCATCGGTGGAAATGAAGGGCGTGTGATTATTTTCCAAGTATGATTATTTTATCCTCATACGTCAAAATGTAATCAGAAGTTGTCTCTTTTCCCATGAACGGCTGGTATGCATCATGACAAAGGGAATTAATAAAGATGATCTACGTATGGAGAAGAATGTGAGTGGTTTAGTCAGTAGAAATACATTTTGAAAACATACTCTTTAATATTTATAATTGCACAGTCCAGTTCATCCTACTTGTTGGCAAATGTCAATTTTCAGACATCTGAAGGATGTTCATTCCATAGCCCATATGAAAGCTAACATCAATTCCAGTAACTTGAGTAATAGACACCACGAGTATAATTTTCCCTTCCTCAATGCCCCTTCTAGTGCCTCTCAGTGCTCTACACATGTCTGAATTATTTTTTTCTATTTCTAAAAGTTCTCAGACTGTATTTTTTTGTAGCTAGCCCCATTGTCACTAGCAGAAAACCAATACAATGGGAGATTGGAAAAAAAAAAAGTGTCACATTTTTCGTTTAGTTGAGTTTAAATCCAAGACAGAATAAAATCTTGTACTATAAATACAAACCATATAATTTGGACATCTTAAAGAAGAATGATTTTTGTCCTAACTGGAGAAATTCTTTGGAGAACATAGCATTTAGCATGTATTAAAGGACCAATATAATTTAAAACATTGTACAAGTACAGCTGAAAAAGCATCATCATGACATTTAAAATGATATGCTTCCTTGGCCTTATTTACATACATTAGCAGACTGATGAGGACTTATGACTGAAACTTGCCTAATGGTCACATGTAAGAATGTAACTGATAATAAAAAAAAGTCAAACACTGGGTTGGAGCTATTAAGGGCTAACCACAAAATCTCTTTTGCCACATGGTCCTTAAACTCTTAAGTATATAATCACGGCACCTTGCTCATCTGTCCCAGACTAAGTGGAAATTACCAAGTCACTCTCCATGTCTACCTTCAGGTTAGACCAACCAAGCTTCTTCAAATGTTATTCTACAATAACTATCTTAAATTTATTTTAGTAATTTCATTTTAAAATATGAGTCCTTGCCTCATATTGCAGCATACATAAATAGAATAATATGCTATCTGAGTTGTTCTTGAAAATTATTCAGTGCAAATGGGATTATCCAAAGCGAGATAAAATAAGGTGTCTTTAGGGTGCCTGGGTGGCTCACTGGGTTAAAGCCTCTGCCTTCAGCTCGGGTCATGATCTCAGGGTCCTGGGATAGAGCCCCGCATCAGGCTCTCTGCTTGGCGGGAATCCTGCTTTCCCCTCTCCTCTCTCTGCCTGCCTTTCTGCCTACTTGTGATCTCTGTCTGTCAAATAAATTTAAAAAAATAAATAAGGTGTCTTTATCATGGTAATTTTTTAAAAGATTTTATTTATTTATTTGACAGAGAGATATCACAAGCAGATGGAGAGGCAGGCAGAGAGAGAGAGAGAGAGAGGGAGGGAAGCAGGCTCCCTGCTGAGCAGAGAGCCCGATACAGGACTCGATCCCAGGACCCTGAGATCATGACCTGAGCCGAAGGCAGTGGATTAACCCACTGAGCCACCCAGGCGCCCTATCATGGTAATTTTTGAAGCTGGACAATGGTATACTGGGATTCAGTATACGAGTCATTCCGTTTTTCTAAATGTTTGAAATTGGCTGTGATAAAAAATTTTTTTATCTTATCCTATTGCCAAGCTGAGAACCTTAAACCAATCCATGTGGATGCAGACTGTCTATAGCACCTGCTGCTCACATTTTTCCCCTTGAGGAGTTTTTCTCTCACACCCGTGATGTCTTCTCCCTTGCTTTTTTACGCTCTCTGCCTTTGGAAGGACCAGGTTCACCCAATCAAGCGTTCCTTGCTTTGCAGTACTTTCCATGCCCCGTCCATGGTGTGCATGTTTTGTTTATGTCTTTGAAAGTTTAAATCCATTGTATCCAACATTCAATCTTGTAAACAAGTAGTTTACAAGAACAACTTTGTTCTTGGCACCTGACACCCTCAACTAGATTGTAGGTACTGGGTGGAGAAGCCAAGTCGGCAAACTTTGCAAAACAAAGTGTGATGAGAGCTATAATGGAACTCTCTGTAAGGTGCGAGAGCTTCACAGCTATGGAGCGGAAGGGACAGCATGAAACTCGAATCTTACTCTTGGGAGATGTGTATGTTCTTCAGTTGTTCAGAAATGGATTCGTGTGTGCCGAAGGTTAAAATGTTAGCTGTTTCAAGGCAGGTGCTCTGGTTAATGACTGCTTCTACCCTTTCTACCGCACACAAGAAAGGCAGAAAAAAACGCTACCTTCAGGGAGGGGAATGGAACCATCATGAGCCACCATGAGCACACCAATTAATGCAGTGTGACCAAAGACAGCCCGTAGATGATCACCCAAGTCACTCTGGGCGCTTTAAGAATCCTCTGCAGCCAGAAACTGACAAAGACTGCTACCTTTTGGAAGTCTCTGGTCTTCTCTCCAACAGAGAATTTCTCCTCCTTGGATGAGAGTGGATAAAAGCAGAGGCTTCTTCCAGTGTTCTTGCTAGCAAATTCCAGTTCTAGCTCTTACTACTGGCCATGTTACCATAGAAAAGGAGTTCTCCCTAAGTCTCCTCTGTCAAGGGGGATTACTGAGGTGAACCAAACAGGGCGCATGGGAGTAGAGCAATGGCTTTGTACCTGCTTACTCTATAACCCAAGTCTACCTTATTTCCTTTATTTATTTATTGTATTTGAAGGGTAGTTGAACTACAATGTAATAATTTCTGCTTATTTTAAAATACTTATTTTCGAAAGTGTATTAGAATCTTTAACAGCCTGTCAGACCGTTGACTGAAAAGAACCAAGATTTGGAAATCTTCACATCTCCTGGCACCGAAATAGCACTTACAAAAATATTTATCAGTTAAATTGGTTTCTTGGACACATTTACTTGGCTCATATGTTAATGGGTTATATGGTAGGGAAGTGTTCTAATAGCATGGAAAATGTGGTGATTTGGGATGGGGAAGGGCCTAGGCAGAAAAAATTACTCTTTTTATATTTCCTTTTCAACACCTCTAAGTATGTCTTGAATACAGTCTCAGTTTGACCTTGGAGTGCATCATCCTTTGACACATTGTAAATTTCCTTTTTAAACAAAAGTATAGCAGGCTCCATGCTCAAAGCTCTTAGCAAGCAGGGATCCAGGCGGAGTTTGGATATCTTATATTCGTTGTATTTATTTTTATGGTTTCCTTCTATTTCTGGAAAGTTCCACTGCTTTCTAGTCACTTAAAATTTCATTTTAAAATAAATGTAGGGAGATAGTAAATGTGGCATGGTATAGAAACAGAATTTTAGAAGAAAAAGTAACTGAACAAATAATGTAGTTCAACCTGTTTTTCATAGATGAGGAAGCCAGGTACAAGGATTAAGTAACTTTCCCCAGTTTCAAAACTCATACTGGTAGAACTGGGACTAACCTGAAAGTTTTGGTTGGTACTACTAGCTCGAGGGTCTGTCCACTGCCTGCTGCCCCTTCGATAAAGAAAATTGGTTGTCATTCATATTTGATGATTAACTGTTTTCCCTAAACCAATCACTTCTTTCATCTTGAATAATGCCAATGTTTATGGATATTCATGTGACTCAATAAAAAAAAAAAAAGTACAAGGTGATTCAGAATCAGGAGCCAAGAACTATGACTAAGAGAGACAAGAGGAAAAAGGAGAGACAAGAGAAGATCCAAAAAATGTACTTTATGACATCATGCAATTTATTAGATACATAAAGCTGAGAAGTCTCCATGTGTGTGATGGGATTCTGTGGGATTCAGAGGGTCACCTGTTCAGGGATATGCTAGTGGGGCAAACAGATGCTTTTCCCAAAGCACAAATCTGTCCTAGGTTACAAAAGGGACTTCTCGCAAACACACACCTCTAGTTTACACGCATAAGGAAGGGAAGTATTCTACCAAAGCAGCCAAAAACTCATCCTTCAGTGTAAAGAAACACTGAAATTCATGAATATAAGATGTTTTGAGATGCATGAGAAACAGAGAAGAGTTTCCCCACTGGTGGGGTCTATAGAGGGTGGACTTTAGGCAGTGAGGACACTTTTTATTGTTTAGCATTCTCTACATTTTGGTTTTTGAACCTACTGAGTAGATTACATATTTCAGGGGAAAAAAATTCCCCCAGCATGCCTATATCGTTTGGTATTTGGTGTTTAAAAGACTCTGGATCATTAAAAAAGTTTACTTCTTGACTTATTTATTTAAATAAACCTGGAGGGTGCTTTTTTGTTAAATTAAGATTTCACAGTTACTTTCTAGAATATAATAACTGGTATTTTAGTTAGCAGATGTCCTTCACAAAAGTTGCCATTATTTTGAAACTGAAATAATGTTAGAAGTATAATAAAAATGCATCCAATCTAAATTTCTCAATAACCCTGTCATAAGATTTCAATTTTGAATAGCATAAGGCAGTTTCCAAATATTATTAATTCAGTTCCACTGCACGTCGCTCCTACTTGAAAATAGCTTCAATTTTGTGTCTAACTATTGTGTGTACATTTCAAATATGAAAGCTGGAATCAGTGACAGACTGCAAAATACAAAAGAAAAGAAGCCTGCTATGCATGGACTTCTGATTTCTCATGTTAATCGCTATGGTTACCACTAGACATTACTCGTCACAGAAAATGATTAATTATCATTTCCAAGTTTAAAATGATTTATAGATACCTACCTTGTAAATCTAATGCTACCACAGCAGTATCATCTTCCAATCCTTCAATCACCTCACACTTGTATTTCCCATAATCCTCCAGGGTGAGGTCTGCGATCACCAGAGAAGCATCATTATCACTGCCTCCCTTCAGAAACACTCTACCCTGGTAGCCTCCATAGGCTTTCTTGTGATATCCCATGGAAACAAAAACGTCCACTTCCTTGAGGTAATCTGAAGTTAGCTTGGTCCACTTAATTCGGATCTTGTGGGTTCCTGAGCCAAAAGCTGTAGGGTCTCGATAAAATTTACATGGCAGTGTAACATTGCCACCTCGATGTGAGAACACCCTGGCTTGTTCTGCTTCCACGAGTAGACGGGGGCCATTTTCTGCTAAAATAAAAAAAATAAAAATTAAAAAATTAAAAAAGAAGAAACATAAATATGCTTTTAGGCTTTCTTTTTTAAATAAAATATGCTATCCATACAGGGTATCTGACAAAGAGTAGCATTGGGTGATAAGCTTCTTTGCATTCTTGAACAGTAATATTTTTTGAACTGCATAGAAAGATACCTTCAATACCTAGAGGGCACTTACAAGGTAGTCATGTCTTTTAAACCACTGGAAAAAAGAAGGATTTTAGTTATAATAGTTGAAAATTACTGAATATAAAACTCCACAGTCATCAAAGTTTGATAATTTAACAACAAATTCTATTTTTTCCTCTATTTAAATATCAAAAATATGGAAATAAGACCAAGTGAAATGACATAATCTTATGATGAATTTTATCAATACAAATGAAAAATTTCAAGGTAGGCAAATTTCTCTTCCCACCTGAGCTTTCTAATACAATAAATATTTATTTTAATTGTAGCAAAATTATAAAGCAACGTGATCAATTTTCACTGTACTATTCTGGCCAAAGAAAATATACTCACATTTGTGGTTTCTATTCAAATATACACTTGTGATATGCTATTCTCAAGCATTTCACACACGATGTATGTATTTTACTTTCACACAAAGACTAGACATCAGAGAGGTATTTTTAGCCAATGCTTAAAAACAAAAAACAAAAAAACAAAGAATCCCTCCAGGTTTTGAAATATAGTCCTCAAAACTGATATGCTGAAAGTATATCCAAAGTTGTATTTATTTCCTGATTAACCAAATAATTGTTTCTTTGTTCCCTTAAATCTCCTTCTACCCCGTCTTTGCTTTCTGATACACCTTGTTTTCTAGTAGATCTCATTCCCACCTTTCTTTTCCTTGCCCTTTGGTTTCCCTCCTCCTACTCCAAGACCGAGGTAGCCTTCCAGAGAGCGCTGCAATCGTCCCTGCCTGCCAAGTCTTTGGGGCTGCCCTTCCCCAGGGAGCCAGCTGTGCTTTTTACATCTTGGCTTTCTCTGGGGTTCCCCCCACCACCCGGTGAGCTTATTGTGCCTTTGACCTTGACAAGGTCTCTTGAGGGCATGCAAGATTGGAAAATGAGAAAGCAATATAAAAACTCTTGGACACAGACATACCTTCTCATCTACACACAGCTTTTGAAGCTTGCCAGAAACTGCTTTGCATGAACCTCTGCTGCCCTTCCTGCCTGAGGCAAGTAGGGACTGCGTTAAATCTCAGCTGTGAATCATTTAGGATGCACAGGTCAGGAAGAGCACCCACTCACCTCCAGACAGATCCCATAACTTACTTATTTAATGGCATACACAGAATTCAGATTTCAAAATAAAAAGTGTCCAAAGAGAGACACAGTGGTTATACTTTTTTTTTTTTTAAGATTTTATTTATTTATTTGACAGACAGAGATCTCAAGTAGGCGAAGAGGCAGGCAGAGAGAGAGGAGGAAGCAGGCTCCCTGCCGAGCAGAGAGCCCGATGCGGGGATCAATCCCAGAACCCTGAGATCATGACCTAAGGAGAAGGCAGAGGCTTAACCCACTGAGCCACCCAGGTGCCCCAGTGGTTATATTTTTAACATATACGATCAGAATGAGTATTTTTTAAAAGATTTATTTATTTATTTATTTATGAGAGAGAGAGAGAGAGAGAGAGAGAGAATGAGAGAGGGCACAAGACATAGGAAGGTTAGAGGGAGAAGCAGATTCCCCACTGAGCAGGGAGCCCGATGCGGGACTGGATCCCGGGACGCCGGTTCACAACCGGAGCTGAGGAGAGTCCCTTAACCAACTGAGCCACCCAGGCACCCCAGAATGACTATTTTAAAATGATCGTATTTCATTTATAAGTCAGCCCCAATCCGCAGAAACTGAAAAGTTTAACAAAGCTATTAATGCCCCCCTCTTGGAATAGATAATAAGTAAGAGGATAATGGCTTAATTAAAATGAATCCTAAATCCAGTTCATTAAACATTTCCTTTAGGTTTTATTATCTTTTTATTTAGGATCATAGAATCATAAGGGATGAAAGGTAAATCTCTCCAATATAGATTAGTTCTATATTGGTAGATACATAGGTAGCTCCCCTACCTGTTATCTTCCCCCTACAATATCCCTAACTGCTGCATCCACACGTGTCCTCTTTCCAGGGGGCGGGGAGGAAAGTGCTGTAGACCGCTCAGCAAGGCCTGAGGGTTGTAGGGAACATCTCCTACCCGGGTGCCTGGAAGGACAGTTGGGCGGTGAGCTTCCCCTGCCAAGGCTTCTGCTGAGACCTGACACAGGGCTATAGAAGGCTGCAGTTTCATGACTCTCACAAGATTTTTATTTTCAAGTCAAAGCTGATGTCCAAATCCACAGGGACAAGGGATATTACAGTAGTTAGGAATAAGGGTTGTGATGTGATACCTTGTTATAACCGCACCTCCTTGATTAATAGCTCTGTAGCCTTGAGCAAGCTGTGCAAGCTCTAAGTTCTCATTTCTTTCTTTCTTTCGTTTTTTTAAAAAAAGATTTTATTTATTTATTTGACAGAGATCACAAGTAGGCAGAGAAGCAGGCGGGGGTGGGGTCAGGCTCCCTGCTGAGCAGAGAGCCTGATGCAGGGCTCCATCCCAGGACCCTGGGATCATGACCTGAGCCGAAGCAGAGGCTTTAACCCATTGAGCCACCCAGGCACCCCCTAAGCTCTCATTTCTTTACCTGTGAATTAGGGATAGTAATATCTAGCTTGTCTCCCTGACCTCTTAGACGTGTGGGGCACTCACAGTCAGGTCTGATCAAAAATAAGTGTGCACTCACCGTTAACTGTTCCTACTGCGTACATCTCCCAGTTTTTCTCAAATATGATACCACCTGACACTGAGCGTAATTTTGGCCTACATTAACTCCACTTACTTATAAAGCTTTGAACCACGTGGGCTGAAAAAATACATAAAATGCCACCTGTATGATAAAGGAGACATAGAAATTATTCTGTGTTTTCACATAATCATCAGGTGTTCCAGAATGAATACAAGGTCTGAGTGCTTCATAAATTAAAGAGTCAAAGCAAAGATCAAAACTCTTGTATAAGGGACTGAGACTTCTAATTTTTTTTTCATGTGGTTACCTACACATCACCTTGTAGTATTTTAGAAGTGTACGCTTCTAATTTTTTTAGGTACTATTTGCTTATAATCCAACATTGTGAGTAGATGATGACTTATGTGGTATAATATTGAGAATAGAGCAGATACCAAAGTTCTACTGATCTCCCATAAAGTAATTTTTCTAACAAGCCTGCCAGAATGTCTTAAATTCTGCAATTCTTAGTTTTTGGGGGGGTGGGGGGTGGGGAGGCTGCGGCATGGAGGTAATCAGTGCCAGAAGTCCATGGCTGGAAGGTTAAGAAAGACGTGTAATGTGTAACACATCAGGTGACTGAGGGTCATTAGTGTTCATTAATCTAAACCACCAGCATGGCATTGAGAACAATGCTTTTTGTTAGTTTGCTTGTTTTTAGAAGATCGGCACTGCAGATCATAAAGCACTGAGCATTTTGGTGAGAGTGACCTGTTGCAGAACAAAAAAGATATAGGAGAGAGCACTGGCCTGTGAGTCAGGAGCTCTGGGTGTTTCACTGACTGGTCTGCCTCATGAAAATACTGACTTTTGGGGATTTTTGTCAGGCTTATCATAGCAGGTGGTCATGATGAGGGTGAGCCAGGAAACACATCAGCTGGAGAGGTGAGAGGGCAGGGACAAAGAGCAGGAAAGGGGATGGAGCATGAGTGCTCGACTGACCAACTTTGCACCCAATTGTCCAACTTTGCACCTGGCTTGCCTAGTAAGCCTTGAATTTCATCCTTGACTGCGAAAACCTAAGTGGTTTGAAATTAACGTTTAAATCAACCTGTTTGATCAACAGGCAGTTGCAAAGCAAATAAGATGCAAAAGCTAAAAATAAACCTTGATCATCAGAATAAGCACTCTTATGTTTTTTTAAAATTTTAATAAAAAGTATGAAAGAATACATAAAACTAGGCAGCATACATATGCTTCTTTCGGAAGGACTAGATTTTTTTTTTAAAGTTTAATTTGTAAGTCACAGAAATTTCGTATTTCTATTAGTGAGTATCAATGACAGTGACTTGAAAGATTTGATGCCCTTCAAAGACCACAGTTGTCTCCAGGGGAAACAGCAGGGCCTCATTATTATTTTACGAATTCTGCTGTGAAATCCAGTGGACATCATTCAATTTCACCAAATTATGAAAGCAAATCCATGACCAAACAACTCATCTTCTTATTGCTGTGTCATTTAGATGATCTCTTGCAAACAAGAGATCACAAGCAATTAATTCGTTGCAGAAAAACAATGTAGAAATATGGTATTGGATTTTTTTTTAAAGATTTTATTTATTTATTTATTTATTTGTCAGAGAGAGAGAGAGAGAGAGCGAGTGAGTGCACGCACAAGCAGGCAAAGCAGCAGGCAGAGGTGGAGAAGCAGGCTCCCTGCCGAGCAAGGAGCCCAATGCAGGACTTGATCCCTGGACTCTGGGATCATGACTTGAGCCAAAGACAGCGGCTTAACCGACTGAACCACCCAGGCATCCCATGGATTGGATTATTACCTATTTTTCTTAGTTCTTTTAAAAGTATAGTAAATTTTTTTTATGGCAGTTCATTGCCGAAGAAATACATATGACAGAAAAAAAAGGTGTTACGGATTGAAGTTCGTCTTTTTACAGTGAATTGTGGATTGTGCAAAATAACCAGTCTTAGCGTTAGTTACTTTCTCATTGGGGTATAGCTGAAGTAGGGTCATGACTTTGGATTTCCTAGACTAATAAAATGTAAAACACAAAACAAGACAAAAGTGGGCAATATATTTAAGATGACTAAATAAGGACATTAAAAAATATTACTCTCCCAAGGGAAAAAAAAAAACCTCTACCAACATCATTTGAATTTTTTTTATTGTGATGAAAATGTATGTAACATAAAATTTGCCATTTTAACCATTTTTAAGTGTAGAATTCCTTGGTATTAATTACCTTCACAGTGTTGTGCAACTATCAGAATTTTCATCACTCTGAAGAAAAGCTAATTCCTTTTTGACACTCCAGCCTGGTTGGCAGAGACTCAATTGTCAGCTCCCTGATGAGTCATTTGAGAAAACTATACAAGGTTTAAAATTGGTTCCTTATTTTTGTGGTATTTGTTGTCACTTGGTGGGTTTGGATGTGTAAGACTCACACTGTGGAAGGTGTTAGTTTCCTGCAGGTAGACAGACTGGTGCTATGTAGTTACAGTGGAGGCTTGCTTCCTGGCAGGCATTTTTGCTGCAAACCTTCAGCTGCATAAATAATTGGCCGTACACAATTTTGCAATAAAAGATAAGACAAAACACAACAAAACAACTGGTTGCCCATTTGGTTTGACAGTTTGTTGGTTTCATCAATTGGTGGACAGTTTGGTTTCATTCCATTGATGCAATACTCCCAGTTTCTGTTGTGTAAAATCTTAGCCTTCATACAGTGACATAGAGTTTGAACCCACGTTTCCCATAGAACGTTGGAATGTCCATCGACCATAAGCCAAGAACAAACAACAATGTAGCAGACTTCGACAATGCAACACAAAGCTCAGTTACAAGTGCATCTCGGTGGCTCAGTTGGCTAAGCAGCTGACTCTTGATTTTGGCTGGGGTCATTATCCCACGGTCCTGGGATGGAGCCCCTTGTGGGGCACTCTATTCAGCAGGGAGTCTACTCATGTACTCCATCTATGTATATAAAAAATAAATAAAAGTTTTTTAAAAAGCTCAATTATAAATATGCATCCAAGTGTTTGGAAACTGGTAAGTCTCTCAATGAAGAAGGAAATTTTATCAAAGAAAGAAAAAATAAGCTGCTGAACAAGGAAATGTACCAAGGCCAAAATAAATAAATATGTAAATAAAATCCACACACACAAAAAGTCATAATATCATGAATGAAAGACTTTGAAGGCAAGTACTTAGGTATAATCCACAAAATAAAATTAGTTCTTTGCTCAGATTTGCCATGACTCTACACACATTTTAAACATATTTAAATATTTTGTATTTCATAATAAAATGTTTTTAACTTTGTTACTCATATTTCATGTTTCATTATATCTTTAAAAATGAATGTCCTTTTTTAAAAGCATTTTATTTATTTACTTGATGGGCGTGGGGGTGGGTGGGTAGAGATTGTGCACAGGTGGGGGTAGAGGGAGAAGCAGACTCCCCACTGAGCATGGAGAACGATGTGGAGCTCCATCCCAGGACTCTGGGATCATGACCTGAGCCGAAGGCTGATGCTTAGCTGACTGAGTGACCCCGGTGTCCCATGAATGCCCCTTTCTAAAAATTTTTTAATAATTTTATCTTTTTTTTTTTTTAAGATTTTATTTATTATTTGACAGAGATCACAAGCAGGCAGAGAGGCATGCAGAGAGAGAGAGGAGGAAGCACGCTCCCTGCTGAGCAGAGAGCCTGATGCAGGGCTTGGTCCCAGGACCCTGAGATCATGACCTGAGCTGAAGGCAGAGGCTTTAACCCACTGAGCCACCCAGGTACCCTATAATTTTATCTTTTATGGCACAATTGCCTTACCACTAATCATACCATGAAAATGCGGCAAAAATGCTTGTGGCGAAGACACGGCAAAAATATCAGATAGGAGCCAAACCTGCTGGAGCAACCAAGATGGGTTTATATCCTTATGGCTTTGCTTACCTGAATCTTCTGAAAATGATCCCTGTGTCTCTGGGCCATGCCTTGTTAACACCGTTCCTCCCACTCCAGGGTAGTGCTTGGCGTGCAAGGTCTCTGTGTGTGACACAGGCTGGGGCTGCCTGGAGCCTGAGCTACCTACAGCACCAGGTGTGGGTGTGGCTGCATTTACTTTATAACATACTGTAGCTCAAAGACGAAAACGTTTTACAGGAACCATGAAACATAGACATGTGTTTCTCACTGTAACTTGTTATACTAGACTAGAATACATACTTCAGGAAAAAATTAAGGAGCGTCTTACTCATTAACCTTTAACTCTGAATCATGATTTTGTTTCCTTCAGACAGGAATGAATCTAGTTTTTTTCCTGAAGCTGTTCATCAGTTGTCCAAAGGTCCCATTGTTTGGCCATGATTCTGTTGGGTCTAGTCAGCTGTGCATCAGACACTTTTATGAGGGCCTTTTCCGTTGTCCTGGCTATCGCCCTATCTCCCCACCCAGCCTTTAGCGTCCTTTTGGAGGGCTGGTTGCTTTTAGCCTGTCAGAGACTGAGCTTCTGTTCCTTTCCCAGCTGTTCCTGAGCTTTGGAGGACCCTGAGCCTCTCCTCTGGGACTCAGCAGCTCGGGAAGAGTGGACCTGGGTTCTAGTGAGAATCCCTTCTTGCCCTCTGTCCTCTTGCCCCTTTCCCACGTGTCCTTCCTGTCAAGACCTATTGATCTGGCTTTCAGACCAGCTTGGATTTCAGACCACCTTTGCTCTCTGGAGTTTAAAGTCTGACCTGAAGACGCATA
Source organism: Mustela erminea (assembly GCF_009829155.1). Taxonomy (NCBI): domain Eukaryota; kingdom Metazoa; phylum Chordata; class Mammalia; order Carnivora; family Mustelidae; genus Mustela; species Mustela erminea. The sequence goes on along the minus strand of NC_045616.1, from coordinate 56,596,398 downwards.
AGGGTGTGTGTGCTGCTTACTGTTTGTATCAATTCAAAAGAAACAGTTACATTTACTTAAACTGTATGAGAAAAGATTGATAAGAAACTAATGAGGGGCGCCTGGGTGGCTCAGTGGGCGCCTTCGGCTCAGGTCATGATCCCAGGGTTCTGGGATTGAGCCCCGCGTCGGGCTGTCTGCTCCGCGGAGAGCCTGCTTCCTCCTCTCTCTCTCTGCCTGCCTCTCTGCCTACTTGTGATCTCTGTCTGTCAAATAAATAAATAAAATATTTAAAAAAAAAAAAAGAAAGAAACTAATGACTTCGGTAGCCTGTGGGAAGGTGAGGTGGGTATCTGGCAGAGGTCTCTTGGAGATTTTCACTGTGTGTACTTAGATATTTAGAAAAAATGTGAACTATGCAAATATATCACCTACGCTCACACTAAATAAAATAGTTGGGGGAATTTAACTGACAAATAAGTAAACACAAAGCCTTGACAAAAGTGTCTCAGGAGAGATACACAAGAAACCAGTAGCCACAGCCCAGTATACTGTTGTGATTGCAGGATTACATTTTTGCAGACCTATGGCTCTGCTAATAAAAAGCTTCTCTTTAAACATGTCTTCAAGCATGCCAATTTCGCTTCATTTCCCCTCTTCTTTTTTTTTTTTTTTTTTTTAACAGATTTTATTTATTTATTTGACAGAGAGAGATCACAAGCAGGCAGAGAGAGGAGGAAGCAGGCTCCCCACCGAGCAGAGAGTCCGATGTGGGGCTCGATCCCAGGACCCTGAGATCATGACCCGAGCCAAGGGCAGCGGCTTAACCCACTGAGCCACCCAGGTGCCCTTCCCCTCTTCTTTTAAGAGACCATTGACCAAGGAATTGATTGCTGTCTAGCTTTGACTGTAAAGGAAAAGTCCTACGCTAAAAATAAGTAAGTGAAGGCTGCTCTTTGGTGTAAAGTCACTGCTCTTTCTCACCATCTGTGACCTTGCCTTTTGGACTCCGAGGCTCTAAGGACACACCCCTCCCCACACTGCTCACTGCTCCTGCCCCCTGCCCAGGCTCACTTCTGACTATGGTATCATCTGTGCCCTGCTTGCTGCTGTCAATCTGCAGCTGAACCCAAGTGCTTAGAAATGGGCTTTCACAATGTCCTTAAATGGCAAGTGTCCTTCCAGTCAAGCATGTGATGTGCTGTGGCGCGTGCTCTCAGGGATTGACAGTATCCGTCTGCCTTCCTTGCCTTAGAGCTAACTTGCTTCTGTAATGGAAAACTGCCCAACACCAGCATACAGTATTGTTCTGAGTGATGTTTATCATGAATGGGTACCATGTTATTCTCTTATCCATAATTCATAGTAAAAAATAAGAATAAATGTTACCATCGTTTTAGAGCCTACAGGTTTGATCTAGGACACTTTCTTTTTTTTTTTTTTAAGGTGGGTTTTTCTTTGTTGTTTGCTTGTTTTGTTTTTGTTTTCTGGGACGGTGGAACTTTTTCTTCCTACAGGATGTCTTAGACAAAAGTCTGCCACATAAATCTGATCAAAGGTGAGCTTCTTTGCTTGAAACAGGCATCTGGAGCCTCCAAGCAGCTGTAGGCAATCCACTGAACACTCTTTAAAAATCTCTTTTTTCAGAGGTAAACCTGAAAGCTGTGTTAGTATCCTGAAAAATAGTCCGTCTTCATCTTTTTTTCTAGCAGGAAGAAGTAAAGTGTGAGGAGGGTGTTTAATTCTGTCCAATGACTAAGTTCTTTGTGGCTTTGTTTTTCCTTATCCTTTCTGTCTGGTGGTGTTTTTTTTTTTGTTTGTTTGTTTGTTGTTTGTTTTGTCAGTCATAATTTACTGGTTAAGCTTATGGACTCCCACGCTGTGTCATTTAACATTTCTGTGACTCATTTTCCTCATGAGTAAAATGGAGTTAAGCCACCTTTTTCCTAGATTTCTTATGAGAGTTAAATGAGGTGATTCACTGAGAACTTAACTTTATGCCTGGTATCTGGTGAGTGCGCAGTGGCTCTTGCTGCCCAACACTTACTGAGGTCCAAAGTGTACTAGGTATGCAAACTGGCTTCTATCTTTGATATCGACTTCTCTCCTATGGTCTTTCTGAAGACAGTTTCTGGAAGGCATTGGTTCCTGAGAAATCCATTCTCTCATCAACTTTGGATTGTTCTTTTAATCTACTAGGACAGGAGCTCATTCAGGAGCACTACCTTGAAGGCTTTTCAAAAAAACCCAAATCTATATCTATATAATCCAACTTCTTCCCGTCTCCTCCATTTCCTTGAGGATTCTGGACAGTCTTCATTTGGGTATAGGGACGGCATGTATTCATTTACAGCCGCTGCCCCACCTAGCTCCTCTACCTTCTTGTAAGAATCCCCACGGTGGCCAGGTTTCTCCAGGAAACAGGAACAATTCTTGGATCACATGGCTGGCTCAGTCATTAAGGGTCTGCCTCTGGCCACGTATCTTCACACATGACACAAAATCCAGGCTAACTGACTCACTTGAATTGTAAGACAGACTACTTACAAAGTAGTGGAAGGAAGGTGCTGTATGGAATGCTAAAAGACAACAGAATTTGGGGGCGCCTGGGTGGTTCAGCTGGTTAAGCATCTGCCTTCGACAGAGGTCGTGATCCCAGGGTCCTGGGATTGAGTCCTGTGTCGGGCTCCCTGCTCAGCACTGAGTCTGCTTCTCCCTCTGCCTCTCCCCACTGCTTGTGTACTCACTCTTGCTCTCTCTCTTTCCCTCTCAAATAAGTAAAGTCTTAAAAAAAAGTAAGAATAGTCGTAAGAATAGTTTCTTCAAGGTCCACGATCAAACTTTTTTTCATAGTGATTTGCTTTCTTCTGAGACATACTTATAGCAATTGAATAGAAGATGACAGCCAATCTTTACACACTGACGGACTCAACAGTCTCTAAGAAAAGGCTTAGACAGAAGCTGTATTAGGAGCATGAGAATCAGCCTGCCTGAGTTTGAATCTCAGCTTTCCACTTAATAACCATATGAGTGGGGACAAGCTTTGAACCTCTCTTAGCTTCAGTGGGGATAACCACCTTCATATAGTGCTATATGAGATGAACTATGCAGTCCATTTTCTCTTGTGCACCACACATAGTGGTTTTAAATGTAAATATTCACTAATTAATATTATTGCCATTGCTAAGTCCATTATAACTTGCCCCAGAAATAAAGACAATCTAAATATTGTTGTCATCTTAGGGTTATCTGCTCTAGATAATAATTTTCAGAGTTTAAATTTATCTATGATATCAAAGACTTATGCACAAAAATAGTAATTAATTTGTATAATTTTAGACTAAAAAACCTAATTGGGTTATCACATGATAGATTACGGAAAAAATGAAAAATAACATTTGAATATTTCACTAATATGGTCAATGGCATTCTTAATATAAACACTTTCCAAGATTTTACTTTTAATATAGGTTTCTTCCAAAGGATACGGGGAAACCAAAACTTTAGCGTGAGTCATTCTTCTTCATTTGGCTGTAATTAACCACACACTCTTTAATTATTGGAAATGTGTCTTTATGTGGTAAAGGGCTGGAGCTCAAATCTACTTGACTCTGCTCAGACCACTTCCACTTTGTGGTGAAATGTAAGGTCCAGTTATCCATAATTTGCAGAAAAGACATTGTTGGTTTCGTACACTGGTATGGTTAATGTCTTCACTTAGTATGCAAGACCTCAAGATACTACTATCACAGAGTCAATCCTGGACGCAAAAGGAATCTTTTGCTTCTTAATGAACAATCAAATTGATAACCTATAACGTGTCAAGTAATGAGTGCCGAAACAAATGAAAGCTAAGTCGAACGCAAATATCCAGGTGGGCAGGGCTGAGGGAACTGATGGGAGCACCATGGTGCTGAGAACACCAGGGAGTGGAACAGACCGTGCCACTGCAGTGTACGCATGCTCCATTCTGAAGGGGAGCAGGGTACTGGTTCCCGCTGATGATGTCCGATGCAATGCCGGTTGAAAAAGAGCAGGTTATTTGGACTTTTCAACAGATGCCAGAAATGTGGATTTTCATGCAAATGTCTCCTATTTTTAAAGCCTTGCAATTAATTTAGATTTTTAAAAAATTACATGAGAAAAAATAAATAAATATGTGACGTCTGCATCCTCTTTTCGCCTTACCTATTGGAGCTGAGCGTCTCCAAAGCCCAGACCAGGCTAGCTGTCGAAGGGACAACTTGAGTCCCTCTTCCCCTGCCCACACCTGTCCTTTCCGCCATCTTCCTCAATTTCTTTATGCCTCGCCATCCATTTGTTTTTGTTCAAGGCACAATCTAGAAGGTGTGTTTGATATACTCTTTTCCCTTAATCTCTATATCCAGTCTATCAGAGGTGTTGCCATCTCTACCTTCTTCTTACTTTTTCCCCTAATTGGTTGATATCTCTCTCTCTACCACCCATTTCCACTGCTAGGTCCTAGCACCTAGCGTCCACATCGCTATGATTTCTCACCTAAGCTACCCCAAGACTCCCCTAAGGATCTCACCTTTCTTCTTGCAACACCATAATCCAGTACTCATGGGTCTTTTGTATTTGTAAGTCATATTACATCACTCTCTTGCTCAAAATCTTTAGCCATTTTTCAATGTTTTTAGAATAAAACCTGAACTCTGTACTCTAGACCAAATATAAAGTATTATGGCCTCACTCCTGCTTATTCTGTCCACCTCATCTAAAACCCTACTCTCTTCACGGTGAGGCTGCAGTCCCCCCAGCTTCTCTCGAGCTTGAAAGCGCTGTGTTTACTGCCCTCTTAGAGAATTCTCGTTACTCGCTCACGTGGAGAGCTCTGTTTCCCGCTTTTGATGTGACACGTTCCTGCTTACTATTCAGATCTCAGCTCATAGAACCCCTCCTGACTCTGACTCCCCTCTAAAGCGATTCATCCCATGACCCTGTGGGGGCCCCCTCATAACATTTTTTCCCTTAAAAACACCTTATATTTATTGTTTGTGAGTTCATTTGTTTCACTGATTTAATTACATATGTAGGAGCTAAAGTTCAAGAAGCCTGGTCTTGAAGCAATGTTGGTCTTAATATGTTGTGGGCAGTCTATAAAAACCTGTTACTTTATTCATCTTTTAGTATTCTTTTCCCTGAAAACGATCTCAGTGAAGTACAGTACTAGCCCTCTAATCAGCTTTTCAGTACTTTAAGCCTTAAGACCGTTTGTTAATGATTGTGCCATAAAAGACAAAGCAAAGTGAGAATTCAAAATAATCCTGTGCAGATTTTGGAGATTTAAAGACTATCAGCATAATTTATGACACCTTTCAAGAGAAAGTAAGAATTACTCATAACCCACATTATACTAGGGAACCAAATGTTGAAATTTACCCCTCTACTCTTAAAAAAAGCAACAAACAAACAAAAAAAGACCATTGTGTGAAATATTATTTTTTCCTAGTAAAATTATTAGCCACAGATAATCATAAACCCATGGTGAAAAAATATAGTCATATAACTAAGAACATAAGAAATTTATGTAATGCCTCTTGCGACTTATAAGGAAACCTACCTAACTTTCACCTCTACCTAACCCACCTCTCGTTACCTGTGCCTTCACTACCATTCAGTAACTCTGAGCAAAATACACAAACATCATTCCCAGTGCTTTCTAGGAACAAGGCAAAGCAAGGAGGTAAAGCAAGCACCATTACAAATAGAATCATCTAGAGATGGAAGATTCCTCACTTCAAAGATATGCTTTCAATGGTGTTCTTATTTTAAATTTATAATCTCTTTCAGAAACAAGGTAAGACACTCTTTTTTCCCACTTTCTTCACCTAATTAATACACTTGACTTGTAGTGAACGCTCCCTGTTCTAACATGCCTTGTTAATTTCATGCGTGATGAACTATGGACTTTCTGGGTTTTTACCCGTAATGTCCCTGTCCCTTTTGAGTGGACAGTGTTTGGAAAAGGTAGGGAGAACTCTTGTTTAACTTAAGTTGTTCAGTATACTTCACAGAGTAATCCAAAAGTGGCTGGAAACATCCTGCTCAGAACTTACACATGTGGTAACTAGTCACTGAGTAAATGCTGAAGTCAAGTAACAACATGTGTAATGAAAACAAGATTAAAATGGCTACTATTTGTATTGACTACTTGATAGTCATTTGGGGGGCACACATGGTTATTGGTATAACATACACAAAATATGTTTGAAGAAATTTCATAGAACTTTTAGATTTGTTATGCTTTTAATGTCTTCATTTTGAAATAAAAATATTTCTATAGGGGCGCCTGAGTGGCTCAGTGGGTTAAAGCCTCTGCTTTCGGCTCAGGTCATGATCCCAGGGTGTTGGGATCGAGCCCCGCATCGGGCTCTCTGTGCTGCGGGGAGCCTGCTTCCTCCTCTCTCTCTCTCTCTGCTTGCCTCTCTGCCTACTTGTGATATCTGTCAAATAAATAAATAAAATCTTAAAAAAAAAATTTCTATAACAAAGGTTTATCTCCCCTGGGTATTATCACTTTGATAAATTCTTAATTGAATATATTAACTTCTTAGCATTTTGGTAGATTTTTCTCTGCCAGAAGACTTTCCTGAAACAGGAATTTTCCACTTTATGTTTAAAATAAAAAGCCAAAGCAATAAAGAAATCTAAATCTATTTTTTTCTTGATATCTAGTAAAGCCAGAGAAACAGCATGTTAAAATTACTTTAACATTAAGCAATTAAGCTATAAGTCAGTGCTTTAGCGGAGTCAACATTGGTTCTTGCAAAGTTGCAACCAAAGGGAAAGGCTTCTTTATTTAATGGATTTTCTGGATACTTGGGAAAGTTTCCAAATAATTATTGGCTTCCGGCATGATTTGCCCATTTCAGAGAAAGCCGTAGCTGGTAGTGTGAATTTGTTGTTACCTGAAGAGATTATTAAATGTAGGTTTTTATACCTGGAAACAGTCTAAAATGTATTGCTTTAATATGCTTTATAGCATAACATAGAATCAGCATTCTAGGTGTTATTAGTTTAAAAATATTCTTAAGATGTATTTTATGGATTTAAATCTACTATGTGATAAAAAGTTCAGTGAGTATGGATACAAAGTTCTCAATAGTAAGAGTTTTTTTTTTTTAATAGCTATTTACTCTTTTCTCCGTATTTCCTCCTCTGTTTAATACTTATTTTATTCTTTTTTGTCACCTTTTTCTTGCCCAGTACTCTTGTCAGCAAGCTCACTGAGGAGATGGTCTGTCCTTCCTCAGAGAATAACCCAATTCTTTGCATGAAAGAGGCCAGTGTTTATTAAGTGACTGAAGATTTTCTCAAAAGGACACACAAATGCTGAGAAGACTAGGGCAGGGCTATCAGATGTAAAGTTGATATGAAATCATACATATTTCTGAACCTGGATGAAGGAATTTATAGAAATTACATATTAATCTATAGTCATTTCAGTCCTTGCCTTTTCTGTTTATAACCCCTATGTATGCATATATATGTTTCACTATACATAGGTGTGCATGTACTATACATGCATGTAACTATACATGGGTAGCAACCATATAGTTGAAGAAAAGGACTGCCATGTTTGACTAAGATCTATAGGTCAAAGCAACTTGCGTTTTTGAGTATGTTTCTGTTTAAATAAAATTAATAACAGATAATGCTGTCTTCTGTCTGTAGTATTCCATAACATTCCATCAGTTACCATAGGCAGTAGTAGTTCCATATTCCTAGCAATGTCTGTCTCTCACTAGATTAAAACTGCATGAAGACAAAGACCTTGTGTTTTGTTCATCATTCTATCCCCAGTGCCCAATGGACTAGGAGCTCGCTATAGCCTGAATGTTCGTATCCCTTCAAAATTCATATGTTAAACAGTGATCCCCATGTAATGGATTTTAGAGGTAGAGCCTTTGGTATGTAATAAATTCACGAGGGTAGAACCCTCATGAATGGGATTAATGCCCTTATAAAAAAGACCCAGGAGGGATCCTGTGTTCTTTTCCATCCTGTGAGTTCACAGAGAAAAGACAGTCATCTATGAACCAGGAAGCTAGCTCTCATCAGACACCAAATCTGTCACTGCTATGACTTTTCAGCCTTCTAGAACTGTGAGAAATACGTTTCTGTTGTTTATAAGCCACCCCGTCTATGGTATTGTCTTACAGCAGCCCAAATAAGTGTACATATGTATGTATGGAGTACACGAGTATTTTTATGTAAGTATGTGTATGCCTTTATACACATTTCCTTCACTGGGGGACACATCTATTATATTCATATGGTGACAGTCTTAGTTTGATCAAATGATAAGCCTGTGTTTAATGTAATTGGTTCTTATTATCATATTTGGCTTTATGTCCTGTCAAAAACTAGTAGATTTTAGAAAGGCCATCCAATACTCATGATGTTGCTAATTTTTATAATGTCATGATTAAGCTAGCTGGTATTTTATAACCAATAATTTCTAGATAGAATTATTAATTATTAATAGCATATATGTTTATCTAAATGCAATTTGGAAAATACGCTTGATATTTGTGGATTTTGTAATTGTGGCAGATAGCATTACCCTGGCTCAGAAACACAAAAATGAATTAATTTAACTTTGAAAACAGACTCAGAGTACAGATAAGTTTTAAGTGGAAGAGAGGAAATTAAGCTGGAGGAACACTTATCTAGTTCTCACATGAAATTCTGGCTCTGTGGATGGTTTGTGATTATACATTATTAAATTCACTCCCCCTCCCCTTGATCCACTCTGCACCACCAGATCCTGACTCTGCAGATATTACATAAGGAACAGGATAGCATAGCAGTGGCCATTTGTAATCTGAATACTCTACAAAAAGCTTCATGTACACATCAGGCAAATTGCTGCCCACTGCTCTGGGTGCACTCTCGTGGCGTGTAAGGTGCTGTGCGCAGTTTGGGAGCCACGCATATGACCGAATTTGCTCCCAAACTCATAATCATCTTCCTCATCTGCCATCCCTCGTCCCATGAACTAGAAAGACATCTCTGAGCTCTGGAAAGACTGACTGGGACTTGATTAGGAAAAGCGCCCAGATTTGGGTCCTGGATTTATTCCACAAATGTGAATTGATCACCTACTATGTGCAGGTCATGGTTTAGGTCACCGGGATACATCAGACCAAGATTCCCAACCTACCCTTGTGGAGCTGAAGGGCACAGGTGGCAGAAATGGATACAATTACATAAAATAAGTAAACTAGGTAACCAGTGTTATAGAGAAAAGTGAAGGAAGGTGAGAGAGACTGGGGTGCCAGAGGAGGGGCAGAATGTAGTTGGCAGGGAGAATTCATTAAGAAAGTGGGAAATGATCCCAGATTTGAAGAAGGAGAAGAGATTAGTGGAGAGAAACTTCCCCTCAAAGCCACGTCACCTGGGATAAGCAACGCAAAAGCTGTGGATCTTTATTTCTTCATTGCTATGATGGAATATTGATCTAGATGATCTATGCTTGTTCTTTTAAGTTCTTAAATCCCATACATGATGATTTAACTTATGCCAACCATTACAGAATGAAAGCAGCCATATAATGTTCATCTAGCCCACACCGTGTGTCCTGTGTTGCTAAATGCTGTGAATGCCACAGGATTTCAGAAGTTCTCACTATGAGAGTAGTCATTTGGAAGTATCTCATTACACTCATTCATTTTTCAACAAACATGTTAAGCACCTACTATGTGCCAAGCAGTATTGAATAGTTGGGTTATTCCAAAGCTCACAGTATGATGAGGGAAGGGAGGCATGTTAGCACAAAGGAACACATGTGACACTGGAACAGAAAGGTTGTTTGAGGCACACGCCAGTTGGAGGGGGCCAACCACACTGAGTGGGAGTATCCGCTTTCAGTGGGGGTTCCAGATATACATTATGTTTTCCTCTTATTATTATTTTTAAAAATTTAAAATAGCTTATATGTGTTCACCTTAAATATTACTTAAGTTTGGAAAGCTTCAGTTCCCACAAGGAAAGTAAAAATGATCAGATGACATTTAATACTATTGGGGAAATCTTAAATTGTGAAATTAAAAAGGACAAAGTAGGCAACTTAGAAAATATTTACTTCCATAGAACTAAGATAATGACGTGGTTCTGTTAACAAATGAATTTGAAACGTTGACCTTTTCCCACCAGTATTTGTGCTCCGTTTTATATTTAAAAGTCATTTTTTTGTTGCTGTCATTACTTTCATTAATATTTTCCCATGTTTTTATTTAAATTCTAGTTAGTTAAAATATAGTGCAACATTAGTTTCAGGTGTGAAATTTAGTGAGTCAACACTTCCACATAACACCCAGCACTCATCACAAATGCCATCCTTAATCCCAATCACCCATTTAACCTATCCCCCCCAAGCCTATAAAAGTCAGTTTTCTATGATGGTTAGGAAGCAATAACCATGACAATAATATCTATTGGAAGCTTATTGTGTGCCAGGCTCAGAACTAGGCAGTTTTCCATGTATTATCTAATTTAATTCTCACAAAGCTCTATGGAATCTGTGATCATCCCCTGTTTTCTAGATGCGGTAACTGAGACCTGAAAAGATGAAGTTAGTTGTCCAAGGTCTAAAACCAATAAATAGCAGTAAGTCTAACATTCTTGAACTTGCCATTAGAAGACCCTTTGTTGAACTCCAGAGGCAGAAAGTGCTGACTCTCTGACCCATGTAAGGTTAAACACTTAAATATTCAGTGTAACTATAATTGCTTTTCACATTGGTTAATGGGCAAATGGTCAAAACATTTCTCTGCTGTCTTAGGACTTATATTTTATAAAGTATATTCTTCATCTCTGAACTTCTTCTGGAAATTGAAAGTCTACACAGAGCGTTTTTGGACCCGATCTAAATATTTTAAAAATTGTGCTTCTGTGTGATTTGGTACGCCATACAAAATTCTTCTTCTTTTAAAAAAAAAAAAATTTTTTTTTAAGACTATTTGAGAGAGGTAGAGAGAGAGCACAAGTAGGCAGAGCAGCAGGCAGAGGGAGAGGGAGAAGCAGGCTCCCCGCTGAGCAGGGAGCCCGATGCAAGCCTCAATCCCAGGACCCTTAGATCACGACCCAAGCTGAAGGCAGATGCCTAACTGACTGAGCCACCCAGGCGCCCCCAAAATTCTTCTTAATGACCTCAAGTTTCAAAGGATTTATAAGTTGTTTGATGAGGCACCTTATGAAATAAGGAGTACAGTCCATTAGTTGAGAGTGTTATGGAGAAAACATTAACAAAAGCTATCTCTTCTGATTGATGGAAGTAACTAAGGAAATTACTCTTCCCTACATTGAGGAGAGTATATGCTATACAAGCGAATATTCTGACTTACGCATTTTCAGCAGACTTCATGGGCAAGTGAAATTTCTTTCTTATGTAAACAAATTGGTTAAACAACAACAACAACAACAAAAATAATGGGAATGAATTGGTACTCATACAATTTTATTTAAAGCTGTGTTTTTCCCCATGAGAAGTTGGAAGAGTTTTCATCACAAGAAAATGCTTTTTACTAGGAACGCTTTGCACAGGGGCCTGCACTTACTGTTTTTTTTTTCCCCCTGGTAACTTGACTTTTTTTTTTTTAAACCCAGTTTAAACCCAGTTTTTTGTGCCTATATCTCTATGGAAGCTTCCATGACAAAATTGGGAGGAAGCCCTCAGAAAAGTAATTAGGTGACCCTTATGCATGAGACTCAAGAATGTACTGAAGCGTTGAACATCTCTACCATGGCAGCCAAGGAGAATTCAAGGTTGATGGGCATTATTCCTCCACTATTATTTGGCCTAGAGAACTTAGAGTACAAAAATAGAAATTAAATGAAAAATGGGAGATAGAAAAGGTGTTTCTGTAGTAATATGAATTTTGAACAATTTTCTATCACTGAGAGAAGCTCATACTGCTTATCAGTCCAATTCAGGAATTTGAGATTTAGATTACTAATTTAATCTGCTGACTGTAAAGTTCATATCAAATTTTAGGAGGATTTCAGCTCCCTTAAATTCCTTCTGGGCCAAGTTTGAAAAATAACAGTTTTAAATGTGAGAAAATCATAAAGGATTTCCGCAAGTAGGAAAGGCCATCTGCTTCAATGATCATCTACTGTGCTCTATGGTTTACTTTTGTGTTGTAAAAGACAACTGAAATTATGGCAGACCACTTGGAGGCGTTTCTCTGAAGGACTGAAGAAAAAGAAAGTTCAATCTGAGTGCAATCATAAAGGAAAAAGAAAACTTTTTATTAAATAAAATAACAATGATGGGTATTTAGAGAAATTTTAAAATAAATTCCAGACTTAGGATCATGTCTCAAGTCACATCTCAGTATCAACTTCCCCAAACAAAGTATAGGCTTTGTAGTTTTATTACTTGAAAGCTGTGAGTAACTTTCTAAGAATATGAATTTACAATTAAAATGAAGTGGAGTATCCAGTCACTTAAAAAAAAAAAAGCGTATTGTATGCAAATGATCTGGATAATTCTGATCACTTGTGTCAAAAATTCCTTTGCACTAAATTTCAGCAGAGTATATGGGGTTGGAAAGGCTGGAGCAACAAAAGTTTTCATTGCTAAAAAAACTCGAGTCTGACTTATAGCCTCCTCAGGAGTATTTTAAAAATAATATTTTCATACTTTGGGTGCAATTTGGACTAAATGTTTTGTACATAGTTAATAATGTAACAAATTTAATAATTACTTAACACTGCTACTGTTAATGACGAGTTATTACTATTTTGGCTGAATTGAATTCTGTGATTAGATGTTCAAGGATGTTCTCCTTCCTCAAGAAATCTCTGTGTGTAAGTGCCGTACAGCCTTTGGGAGACAGCTTTGATTCTACTACACACGTTAAAGAAATAGCTGAGTCAGCAGCTTGCATAGTAAAATTTGTGATTATATAATTCCTTTCCACGGTCCAACACTGGAAAACCTTAAAGCTGTGGGAAGCAAAGAGAACTGAAAGAGAGATGTCTAAAATAGCTAGACACTGTCAAATTCAGAATCCTATTTGTGTAGTTGTCATATACACACGGAAATACTTCTAGCAAGACTTACACTATCATTTGACCTTCACAAACCGTACTTTCCAACAGGGGATGACAGTTTTCTGAGACTATGCTTTTGACCTTGAAGATGTAACTTCATGTTTTATGTCTCTTGGCAAACTTATAATGCCTCCTGTCCCCAAACTGAGTTCATCTAAAATTAATATCATCATATGTTTAAGCTGTTCAGGTCTATAATAATTTTTATTTTAATTATTCAGCATCCAAGGGCAAAGAGAGATGCTGCAGCTCCTTTAAAACTCTCATTGCATAAGTCTCTCAGCTTTCCTAATGCAGGATGTCCCTCATCTGAAGCTGGGACTGAGGAAACAGCTGCATTGTACTGCATGCAGTCTCCAATCTTGCTACAGCTCTCAGCCTTAGGATTCAGCTGAGCTGGACAGAAATATGCAGGAGCAATATATTGGTCCATGGGAAACGGAAACTTTACCAGAGGAGATGGTCACAAGGTGAGTTACTCTCTTGAACCTTAGCTTGTCTGTCTTTCATTTTCACACTGTGTTTCTTAATGATTACTCTCACAGAAATGACCCTACATCCTAAGTTTCACTTCCTCTGTCTCCCTGCTCTTGCTTACATTTAAATAAACTTTATGCCCTGCATTCTACTTAGAAGACAGCCACTGTACTAAAAAGCCTTCAACAATGGCATCAACCCCCTGCCGCTGGATGTTCTTAAGCCATTCCACTTTGATCGTCCTCAATTCTTAGCCCTACTGAAATGCAACGGCAGTCAAACGCCCGCGGAGAGCGAGTTCACCAATTAACAGAAAGGAAAAGAAAAAAGTCAATGCAGCAGAACTAAAATTCAGAAGCCCCAACCAAGCATCCCAACTCCAAGGAACTTGCAATTAATTTGACTTTCATAAGAGAACATGTGTTTTCTTACCTTGGATGTGAATCACTCTGTCATGATCTAGAGTGTAGTTGTCTGAATGATCAGCCCAGCAGATTGAAATCAGCACCAGAAGAAGTAGCCTCTTCATCTTTATAACCCAGGGAATCTTCTTCACTGCGAGAGCATCACATACAAAGAGGCTTGTGAGATTTAGAACCCTTTGGAGTGTTGCACTGCACTTCTTATTACCGCCTTATCATCAGAGAATGGGTCTGTAAAAATATTTAACCCAATCTGTTCAGAAAGTTACTGTAGCTGTCTTTGGAAGCTGAAGACTGCAGCTTTGAACAATTCCAGTTTCCCTTATGTAGCCAGAGTCCAAATCGTGTTTAACTCTATCTTTGCAGAATTCTAAATCTAGAAATTTACATCAGTATTGTTCTGGTATGAAGAATTATAGTTGGTTACAAAAAGATATGGCAATGATACAGAAGGACTTTGAAAATATTTAAATCTCTGAATTGGAAGTATTACTTAACAAAACAATCATTTGATATATGTATATAGGAGTAATCCCCAGTCTAATTAGGAACTGAATCTTAAACTGGGGCAAATAATATTTGCTTGGAAGTTGACATCCTCATTCATTTAACATGTGGCTTCCTAAGCAGGTTAGATTTGCTTGTTCTGAATAGAAAAAAAGAAGACAAAAAATAAAAAAATCCCTGGTGTGAAGCAAAAGCAGCACATTTATTTGAGATTCACTTACCATCTTAAACCTGACTTGGGTCGATGGTGAAGAGTTGAAAATGAGGGACCAACTAGGTTAGAGTCGTGCATGCTACCACTGCAGTCATCCTGATTGATTTTTCATTCATTTCTACCTAAAATGCTGACGCACCAACTTCGAGTGCCAGGTAGGGTCTCTGCAGCCGGCGGAGGCACGGCTGGCTGCAGGGAACATCCCTGCCAGCCTCCAGGGGAATGAGGCAGATGAAGACAAGAACCGGACAGCAAAGCATAGCTCCAGTCCTGAGTCAAAGAGGCAGAGCCCTTGTTTGGCTGTCTTTTATCGCAAGACCAATTTGAGAAAAGGAGACATGCTCCCCCCAAATTTTGTCATCTGAAGGACTCCAACTGATGGGAACCCCATGACCTTGGCCGTATTTGTCAAGCAAGAATCTCAGGGTCGCTCCTCTGCTTTACCGTGAAAGCTGAGGCAAATATTAACAAGGGCTTTCTTTTTCTCTCATGCACATAGCAGCCTTAACAACACTTGGCTATTTTTAAAACTGAAATTACACAGTACTGGCTTCTCACACTAATTTGTTTTTTCCAGGAAAGCCTGACTCTCTGGAATACTTATTAAAGAGCTCTGAGTCTGTTCCTGGAGGTCCTTGCAGGCTCGCCTAGACTTGGGAGCCCGATGATAACACAAGTCACCGGCGTCCCCTGTCTTTTGGGGGACAGAGGCACCTCCCTGCATTCTCCCCACTAAAACTTGGCATCGTTGGGATGCCTGTGGCTTCAGTCGTTCATGTTCGCTTTACTCCTTTTTTTCCTCTTCCTTATGTCACAGAAAGAACATGGTAGATGAGCACATTAAGAAACTCACTTTTCTGGGAAACTGAGAGTGTCCCCTTCAAAATCCTACCTGACTTGCTAATCTTATATTGTAAAGTTCACTTGCTTGTTCCTTCGAGGGCTTTTGGGAAATGATTTTTTTTTGAAGTTATAGATGTTTGTCCATAGAAATATAACTTACAAATATGACCAGTTTTTAGCCCAGAATTGCACTTTTGGTGAATAAACATAATAAAGGTGATCTTCTGGAATTTGGGGTGTAATTGGGGCAATTATATACACAAACAGAAAGCAATGGGCGAACCGGAGCAAGAGGTGTGGGTATGGCACTCTCTGCTTGTCGCGGGAATCGAAGGAAAGGGAAATGTGGAAGAGAGTGTGAGGAAAGCATACGATTTCAGCAGTTGAAGAAAGGAGAAATTCTAAGTGAGGGATCCAAAGAACGGAGGTGGAGACGTTGCTATGTTAATTTTACCATTTGTGTGGTCATTTACAGCATAATTTGCATACACATAATTTACATATACATGCATACACACACGCCCACTTTTAGACTTGTGCATCCTACCACTACAGTCATCCTGATTTTTATTCACTTTTACTCAAAATATATTATTCACAAATTTATGTATCTCCTTTAATTCCATACCATATGTAGTATTTTTTTTTAAAGATTTTATTTATTTGATAGACAAAGATCACAAGTAGGCAGAGAGGCAGGCAGGGGTGGGGGTTGTGGGGGGAAGCAGGCTCCCCGCTGAGCAGAGAGCCTGATGCAGGCAGGGCTGGATCCCAGGACCCTGAGCTTATGACCTGAGCCGAAAAGGCAGAGTCTTTAACACACTGAGCCACCCAGGTGCCCCCATGCCATATGTAGTATGAAAAGTGGTATCACCAAGGGTTCATCCCTTTGAATTAATGTATTAACTGTCCAAGGACTCGGTTTTTAATTGCAAATATTCCAGGTGGTGTGTGGGGGAGCTAAATAATAATTCTAACAGCGGTTCCTTTTAATTGAAAGTCGATTTGCCAGTGCTATGATAAGCATGGTACCTATGATGGCTCATGCAATCCTTGAGACCGTGAGACCAAAACTTCCATATTTCCTGATACAGTTACCTTGCTGAAGGTCACATACCTAGTAAGTAGTAAAGTTTGTATTCGCTTTCAAACAAAAGCAACACCTACTTTAAGTTACATTGACTTTTCTGAAAGTGAAGCTTAATGTGTTCTTTGTTTAATTGCCTTGTTTATTTAGGCTCTTTAACTTGAACCTACTATGGTCTTAAAACTGTAACATGTGTTATAGGTGAATATACACTTTTTGCCCCAAGACTTAACATGGGAGAAGGGAGATGGTATTTTCTTTAACATGACTGTGCCCTGCCTCATTTCTACTCATCTATAATACCATCAGGTGCCATGAACACTGCCTTGGTAGCTCAGATGTGCACACAAAGGCACACACACCCCATCATCATCATCCTCAGTTTAAAAAGCATATTGCAGGGGCACCTGGGTGGCTCAGGGGTTAAGCCTCTGTCTTCAGCCCAGGTCATGAACTCGGATTCCTGGGATCGAGCCCCACAACGGGCTCTCTGCTCGGAAGGGAGCCTGATTACCCTCTCTCTCTGCCTGCCTCTCTGCCCACTTCTGATCACTATCAAATAAATAAATAAAATCTTAAAAAAAAAAGCATATTGCACACTTTCAGTGACTTGTGATTAGAATAGAGATGCATGTTGGTTTGCACTTCCTAGCACCCTGCCTGGCACTCAGGCACCCATGATATGAGAGACGGAGTTATCTTTGCTACCCTGGTAGTGGAGCAACTGTCTTACCTGGGGACACAATCTTCATTGTTTAAGCAAACAGCAGGACAACAGAAGTACTGCACCTGGATGGAGGTTCGAGGACAAGGGCTGTGCCCGCGGTCTGCGTGCTGGGCCTCAGTGAGGGATGCCTCAGGCTTTGCAGGTGGGCATGGGAGCGAATGAATGGAGTCCTGTTTATTTGCATTTTGTAACAACATTTTCTCTGTGTATCCATCTACATTAGATAAAAATTTTTTATTTTTTGATTCGAGTAAAAATCTGGGGAATTTGGAGGACTTTCATACTACCAATTACTACCAGCCTTGAACTAGTGCTTTGTTGAACTGCAACTCAGATGCAGATGGTCCCTTCTGCCAGCCTCCGAAGCCTTGCCGCCTGAGGGCACAGCCAGGGTCACGAGCAGTTCACGTGGAAATGGCCGTGTTCTTGGTCAAAGACCTATGATAGGACTGTAATTTTACATTTCTGCTTTGGCCATAATGAAACCACTATTCAGAAGCAAGATACTGGGGCCAACATAGAAGTCTAATAGTTTGATAGAAACAAAGATATGCTCATACCAACAGTCTAATGGCAAAGTGGCCAATTGCTATTCCTTAAACACCTACTGTGTTACAATTAGTGTTAAGATGGTGGCAACACTTGTGAGCACAAGGTAACATGTAGACTTGTCGAGTCATATTGTAAACCTGAAACTAATGTAATGTCTGTCAACTATACGTCAATGAAAAAATAAGAATAATAACATTACTGTTTTAGGTAATGGGGAACTAAGCCAAGCAGAAGGCATGTGTGCTATTTTCTGTACCGTGAGAGCTATGCCATATATTTCCTGAACAGCTTCTACATGGCTAGGCACTGCCCTGGGAGCATCACCCATTTAATTACTATTTCTCAAAACAACCCAATTGAAGAAGTATGTTATTTTTTTTTTAAAGGTTTTATTTATTTATTTGACAGACAGATCACAAGTAGGCAGAGAGGCAGGCAGAGTTTGGGGGGGAAGTAGGCTCCCTGCTGAGCAGAGAGCCTGATGCGGGGCTCTATCCCAGGACCTGAGCTGAAGGCAGAGGCATTAACCCACTGAGCCACCCAGGTGCCCCAAGAAGTATATTATTTTTTTAAAAGATTTTATTTATTTATTTGAGGGGGGAGAGCACGAGCAGGGGGAGGGGCAGAGGGAGAAGCAAACTCCCCACTGAGCAGGGAACCAGATGTGGGACTCCATCCCTGGACCCTGGGGTCATAACTGGAGCTGAAGGCGGATGCCCCAGCTGACCGAGCCGCCCAGGTGCCCCAAAGAAGTATGTTATTATACACATTTTATAATTCTGGAAATAGAGCCAGTATGGTGGCATTCCAAGCATGTAAAGCAAGGTCCTAGGGATCTAGGCAGTCTGACCCCAGAGTCTGCGCTCCCCAGTGCCATTCATGGAGTGTCCCGTGTGCCCTGAGGATCGCCTTTGGCTGTCCTAGCTGATTCTGTCAGATCTCTTACAGTTCACCCAAGTCAGAATGCTGACCCTCATGCCTCTCTCACTGGGTTATAAGTAGTACCACTAATTACAGTGCCATTTGCAAGAGACATGTTTGAGTTCAAAGTGTGAATGCTTTCCTCACTGTGGGCCCAGGACCCAGGACCTCCCTGGGCCAAGAGGAAGAATGAATGGAAATCTGGACCTGGGAGAAAAACAGATGTAAGGACTAAAGCAGCCAAGACTGAGGAGAGTTTAACACTGTTTCAAGAGTTACCCCTATTATTATATGGAGGATGGTGAGAGTTACTTTTTTTCCTCCACTGAGGACATAATGAATGAAACCATTTTTCAACTTAGCACTTGAAATGTAGTTTAAAAATTATAAGAATCAGGGGCGCCTGGGTGGCTCAGTGGGTTAATTCGATGCCTTCAGCTCAGGTCATGATCTCAGAGTCCTGGGATCAAGCCTGCTCTCTGCTCAGCGGGGAGCCTGCTTCCTCCCCTCTCTTCTGCCTGCCTCTCTGCCTGCTTGTAATCTGTCTGTCAAATAAATAAATAAAATCTTTTAAAAAAATTATAAGAATCAATGCAGAGGTTGCTCAAAATTGAGTAAGAATCTCAGTTAACAGAATTAACTTTGAAATAGACTGAATCATTTCCTCCTTGGTATCTTTTAAGTCTGATCTAGTTAGAGGTGGAAGAGGGTTCATGATCAGTGTTTCTTAAAAATTGGTCAGTGGTGCGATGCAATGAAAACAAAAATACAAAAGAAAGAAAAGTGACTGCCGAAGTGCATTTCTTCACTAGGTTACATTAATTCATTAAAAAATGTGGGGTTTTTGTGAAGTAATTTCTTTTAACCTTTTTTTCCAGTTAGAATGGCCTTTATTTGATGGAATTAAAAATTATAGGCTGCTCAGACTATATTTTTTCTTTCTTTTTTTTTTCTGGTATTTTTTCATGTTTAGCTTTTTTTTTTTTTTTTTTTTTTTTTAAATTAAGAGACAGCCTTGTGCTGGCTCCTCAGGGGCTCTGCTGTTGTTGGTTTTCTGCTCTGAGTCTCCTATCAATCCCGAGGTCACACCTCTGACCCAAATGATAGCTGAAGAATTCAGACTAAGAATGCATTTGAATCGTTCAGGGTGTGGAGGGACAATTGGTTCTTTACCTAAGCACAGGGGGGTAATGCAGAACTGTTTGGAACATACCCAGCACACTCCAGAGAGAAGCCATAACTGGAAAAAAAAAAATCTTTGTTCAGTGATAGGACTCCCCTCAGGGAGTGAGTCTATGCAAACTTAAGGCGAACACAGCATTTCCCCGTTGTTCTGTGAAAGCACAAGCTACTGAAGAAGCTGTAGAGCATTTATGATGCCCCACAGGAGAAGAAGCTGTAGAGCATTTATGATGCCCCTCAGGAGATGGCCAGCCATAGGCCCTTTCTAACCTGGTCATGGTCAACCTTTTGTTTTCTAGGATCCTCATGACTCTCAGAATAATCTGCATCTTAAAAATTATGAGTTATTTCTTTTTCTTTTCTTCTTCCGTGTTTTGGAATCACCTACTTTCTTTCCATTTTCCCGCTGAATTTTCCATCGTTTTATCTTTTCTTGCTTCTCGCCCTTTTTCCATTCATTACATAAGAATCTTACCCAACCTCTCCATTTTTCTCTCCACTTTTCTCTTCTTCTTATGTTTTATAATACTTATCACTGTAAGGGCCTATTTAGCAAGAGGCTTTCATTAAAGTTAAACTGTCCCTCCTCCCCTTCCCCCAGGGGATTCACTTAAAAACAAGTCACGGAAACCAGGTCCAGGTAACAAAGCCCAGATACACGGATACACGGGGAGGGGTGGGGGGTGGGGGGGGTCAGGCCAGGTGGAGACATCTCATCAGTGGGGGGGTGGGGGGTGGGGGTGGGGATTGGGGGGGTCAGGCCAGGTGGAGACATCTCATCAGTGGGGTGGGGGGGTGGGGGGGTGGGGGGTAGGGGGGTCAGGCCAGGTGGAGACATCTCATCAGTGGGGGGGTGGGGGGTGGGGGGGTCAGGCCAGGTGGAGACATCTCATCAGTGGAGGGGATGCATACTGTCTCCCCGGTTACCAAGGAGTATGTGCCCTGCCCTTTGGGAGCCTTTTGGGCGCCAATCCCAACCAAGGTGATAGGCTGGGTCAAATGTCTACTAGGGTAAATTGTAATTCAGTTGGTCACCTGGCATCACTGTGGAGTTTCCTGTGTGTGTTACAATCTCATTGGCCACCTGTGCGTGGCTAGGCCCGACCGCATGGCCTTTGCTCTTAATAACTAGACTGTGAAACAGAGAAGGGTTGCCCTCTCTTGTAAAGAGGTGTGTCCCCGAACGTTCGGTTAGATTCTTGATGCTTGGCACGAAATAAAGCTTTGCTTGACCTTCGCTTTATATCAGTCTCGCTCCTCTAATCACGGACCCATTATTGGGGCATAACAATCACATTAGTTGATATTTGACACAATCATATGATTTATCATCTAAACCAGGGCAGAGAGGGAACAGGAGAACTATTCCTAGCTAGATGGAAAACCAGTAGCATGTGCATTGATTGGAGCTCTCCTAGGCAGATGGGGAGATAAGGTGTTTGTGTAAGGGAGGAAGGAGAGAATTTCATTTCAGTCCTGGCTTGCTTTTTTCTAGTTGTGTGATTCTGACAGAAGTCATTCAGCTGCTTTTGGGTCATGTGTTTTTAGCTATCAGTTGGAATAGTCCATGACAAATGTCAATGTCTCGTACACATTAGTTCATTAGTTATTATTGTTATTATGTGATTTTTTTCTTACTAAAGTGTTCAGACCCTCTATTCTACTCATATTGCATTTTAGGACTGTCCTTCTAGGCAAATAAATTCATGAATTTTAAAGGGATAATTTTCAGTAATGCTTGTTGAAATAGCAATTCAATTCACTTACTGTTTTTGGCTGGCTATTCTTTGCCAGCTCTCTCTTTTTCTCTCTCTCAGAGAATATTGATGGAATTAGGGAGAAACTCAGCATCCCTTCATTTAATTACAGTGCGTTTGTTCATTAACCCAACCATGCCTGCGTTAAATAATTCCTGAGATGAGAGTTAGAATTCCCCCAAGCCAGTTTTATGAAAGGATTCTGCAGTGGTATAGTTTATAAGTTTTCCAAAACAAATTGAAAAAAGGTGTATATGAATAAAAGTATGACTTGTGTTTGGTGTTCCCTATAGTGTTCAATACTGCAAACTTTTGTTGAACACCTGGGTGTGCGGGGGGGGAAGCAGTGCGTACACATATTAACAAGTGTAGGGCCTTTCCTTGTTTCCAAGGAACAGTCTGGCATTGCTGGATGAATAATGAATGGAGTACATATAGCAGGATTCTGACCCTTCTAGACTGCAAACTGTCTAAAACCCTAACCTTAAAGTGATGCTTAGAAGTTGCGAACTTGTCACTCAAAATTTATTTGTTTGCAATACCTTTGCTTAGAATTGTGTTCTCTATCCCAGCTCACGTTGAGGTGGGGGATGCATTTCTAGGTATAAGGAAGATAGTATTATATACTTATTTTCCATCTTATTTGACTTATTTTTCTACTATGAAAACAGTAAGCAGAGTCAACTAGGCCTCTCCAATTTTGTGGTGTGTCCTCTTCAGCCAGGAATCTCTTAAAAGGGGATAATACCACTGGACAGGTAGTTGTCAAAATTCACTCCTATGACAGGAAGGAAAGAATGTAAGTTGTAATTCTAGTAAAAGAGGGCTTTCTTGTCATTGTGTGTTCTTAGTGACTTTTGCATGTAGAGGGCGGGTGTACGCCGACATTACATTACATTACATTACATTACATTACATTACATTACATTACATTACATTACATTACATTACATTCTGACATTACATACCAAAAATGTCTCTTTCCCTGTGTGTTTACCTGGGCGGTCAGTAAGACTCTCCTCCCTAGTCACTCAGGATATCATAGACTTGCTCTCAGTATATTCTAGTATTCTCATGCAAACTCTAGTGGGTAATTCACAATATGTTGGAGACAAAAACTGGTACAATAGGTGGATGAGAAGATAAATGTTCAAAGTTCTTGAGCGTAGTAGAACTCCCTCCAGTAGTTTGGTATGTTTCTGGCAGCTCTGTCTAGACACTATCTGCAGGGCTTCTTACCATTTACTCAAAAAACTTTTCAGTTACATGAGAATTCTACATTTTCAGGGTTGGGCAGGAACCTGGCTTCTACCATTAACAGGGTGTTACAATTAACAGGGTATTTCTTAACTGGATAGTTGTTAGTAGGGGAAGTCGATAAACACGTTGTTAATATATCAGCAATAAATGCATTTTGATGATAACAGTAATATTAAGAGAAAATCAACTTCTTCCCTTCTGTTTATCTTTGGAGAATGTATCCTACTTTTTGCTGCCCTGAAAACCATAGTTTTACCCTAGAAATTAAAAATTGTACTATCATCAACATGAATATTATATTGCTATGCTCTTATAAGTGCATCCTTCATGGAATACAGAAGAAAATATTCATTTTCTATCATTACACATAAAGAAAATGGTTAAAAAAAAATCAAGCCACGTCATGAAAAATTCTTAAAAGATAATTAAATCAGTCAGAGTAGAAATTATCAATGTGGCCACTTCTCAGGTTCTCAGTTTCTTTATATTTTAACATGCTCAGTGCTGCCACAGTGTGTTGGCGTTATAACAATGACCGAATTGTGGGACTAGTAAGTCCATACGGTAGAAGTAATTTTGACTAAAATAAAAGTTTCACTAAAATTTTCTTCATTTCTTCTGGCCTAGAGTAATTTCCTCCCAAACCAGCAATAAAGTGTGTGTGTGTGTGTGCGTGTGTGTGTGTATACTAGCATCATTCTGGGGGAAGAAAGTTTCCTCTAAAAGTGAATAAGCGTGTTCTAAAGACTATTCTTGCTTGGCCTACTTGTGTAAGAAAGACCTTATTTCCTTATTTTATAATTTATTCTTTGATTCCATGATCAAAAATCTCAGTAGTGTCAACAACAAAGCATTATATTAAGTAATATAAAATTAAACTTCAAAATATTTTTTCTTAATGTATAAAGTCAAATGACTTATTGTCATTATCAGTAATAATAAATGATTTCTGAACACTGAACAAGGAATTTGGCACTAAATTAAGAACTCTGCAAAGGTAGACGAATTCCCTAGTGAATTGCAATTCAAATAGAACTTAAGCACATATATTTAAAAGAAACTGAAAGGCCCCCTTCAACCAAAAATGTATAGTAAAAAGGTTTTTCTGAAACACTATAACAGAATGAAAAAAAAAATATATATGAATATTAAGAGCTTAGGTTGTTAACTCATTCTTTCCCTAACAAATAACAAATCCCAAAACAGACTACAGCAAATAAAATAAAACTTCTATTTTTAAAAAATTACTCATCAACATCATTCTAAAATGGAAAATAACTCTTTTCTTTATATTTTAATGTGCAAATATGAACAAAATTGACAAGTGAGAGGACTGCTTTTCAATGTGGGTTATGTAAAAATGAGTTTAGAGTTGAGCGCACACGCCTTCAACTAAACGAATGCAAACCTCTACAGGCATTATAATTTGAAACAAAGGTTTTTAAATAAAATATTTAGAAGTAGGGTTTGAGTAAAAAACTTCATAACATCACTTTAAACTGTTTTTGAAAGTATTTCTAATTGAGCTAGCAAAACAATATTTTAAGACTTTAATTCACAATTTTAGCATTTCTTTAAAAGTTCAAAATTCCAACAGCTCCCAGGTAAACATTATGTTAACACTGGATCTAAAAATACAACCGCAAATCATCTACAAAACAGCTTTGGTGGCATCACAGATGCAGCAGTAACAAGCTTTCTACATAACACAAAATCCAACTCTAAACTCACCACTGGACCCCCATGTAATTCTAAACCAGTTGACAAACAATAAGAATCAGGCAACTCACATACATTTTATACGGTGATCAGACTCTGAGAAGGTGTAGAAAGATTTTAAATATGTCAATCCTGATTTTTTTAAACAAAATGCAAGGAACAGTTTTATGATCGATGATTTACTGAGGTATTTGGTTCTACTAAGTCATGATAAAAACAAAAAAAAATCCATTAATGTTTGTTAGCAGCAGAAACTTCTGTCTCTTCTGGGCTTGGTGCAATCTCCACCTCTTTTGGCTGCCACTTTTAAGGTCTCTTCCAAGACCCTGAAGCAAATTTACGATTGGTTCACATCCTACGTCAAAGCATGATCCTCATCAGAATTCAGTTCCTTGGCTTATGAGTAACAAAGCCTGTTCTAGTCCAAAAGGCTGTGTCTACACAGCACAAAGAAGGAAAATATAATACTCTCCAATTAATTTGGCAGATATCAACAGCTAAGCTCATTAAATTAAATTTCAATTGGTTTTATGAAGTGAGTTACAGCCCAAGAATTCACCTTTGTAGGTTTTTAAGTTACAGTGATATTTCAAAGTGTTTTATAAGTTTTTAAAATGAAGTAATCCTCATTTACATCTTCTTTAGCTGAGCTATTTGTTTATTCTGAAAACAACTAATACCATTTAATCAACCTTCTTTGTAGGCACTGAACCTCTGATTTACTTAGTCACTTAGAAATGACTACCTAGATCCAAAGATATCTACATAATTTGTAACTTTCTTTTATAAATAATAATGCCATTTAATACTTTTGAGATATATAAGTGTTAGGTTTGTCTTTCACTCAGAACCAAATAACCATCTACATGTACAAAACCTAAAAGTATGGGCAGTATTCTTACAAGAAATAGAGAAAGTATGTACACCTAAATCTCAAAGGTTTTCCAATCCTTGAACACCATAAGTTACCATCCCCACCCTTCCCCCAAACCCTTCCTTTCAACCAGGCTCCAATTTCCCGCCACTAGAGTTACCAACACTAAGTCCGCCAAAGTCTTTTCCATTCAAATGTGACCGTGGCTTTGTAAATTTTCAAGAGAGTCTCAAGTCCATACTACTGAGAGCAGTGTAGAGGTACCATTGCTCCTGGTTGGGTTCTGTCAAAGTTCAAAGGAAAGGAGCAACGATAAAAACTACCTTTTCTTCCATAATTTTCATAGAAAGCAATGATTATTCCATGAACATAAAAGATCCAAATTTTCATCACTGCTGAGCAAGGTAGAGTTGAGGATGATTTGTGTAGTAATGACCTTTGAATATTCTCTTTCACCTTATGAACTTTAGCAGGTACGCAGATGTTTTTATACCTAGGTGATGAAATGTAATCCTGAGAGTATAGTACCTAGAAAGCAAGAGAAATGGTTGCATTGCACGACTCTTCAAAAAAGAAACTGCTATCCGAAAACCGTACATATACCTCTCACACACAGCTCTCAGACACTGCAGTCAGACATTGGTAATAACTGCACACCTAAATATAATGTGTAGTGATAATAATTTGTAGCATATACCAAGAGAACCACTGAAGATACGAAGGTCATGGAAAATAAAATGTCACTGGCTGATTCAGAGACTGGCTTCTAAAAAAATATGCGCGCTTTTTGTAAGCAGTGGTTTGAAGGGCAAAAGCCCCTACTGCTGAGAAGCAATCAGAAGAGAAAAGGAGAGAATAAATAAAGCCCTGGAGGAGCAAGAGGGGCATGGGGAACTGGGTGAGAGAGAGAAAAAGAGGAAAGAGAGGGGTAGGAGGAGGGGGGAGGATGGGAGGAGAAGGGGGCAGGGAAACACGGCAGCATGGAAGAGCAGGAGGAGTGTCCCTTTGTGCTAATGGACACCTAAAAAAGCAGCAACAGTCCCTGGAAACGGGAGAAATGACTTGAACCACAGAAATCACAACAAAGAAAAACCCGCCTCAGATAGGCTAAGTGAACAATCTGAGCGGCTTCTGGGAGGGAAAACCCAGCATTATGCAGCTTAAGGGCCCCGGAAGTACGTCCTGTACCACATTTAGTCACAATTCAAGTAATTATCCACTGATAAGTGGAAATAAGGCTTCAGATCCCAAAGCAGTCACCCCTCAGGGTGGCTGCGAAGGATTGAACAGAGCAGAATGCTAAGTGCATGGAGACCTACTCAGGAGACCACTGGAGAAGGGGAAGGGTCTCCCCAGGACGCCGTGCGAATGGTACCCTCCGAGGCTGTGCATTGCAGCAGCCTTGGCAGGCACCTCGCCCAGCCTGGGAGGGGACGGAATGGTTTTACGGAGGAGATGATGGCTCAGCTGGATGGGCCAGAAAAGGAGATAGAGAAGAGGGCAACAGATACTGCTGTCTATCAGGATAGTCTGTACCAAGGAAATGAGCTAGGGAGGCCCTGCGCGGCGGTGCAGTGGCACACAGCTCCACGTGACTGCGAAAGAGGAGGAGACTCACGATGATGACGTCGAAAGCGGGGGCCGGGTTAGACAGGCAGCCAGGCCAGGGACCAGAAGGCCTTGCGCGTCACGCTCGTTTGCACTTTTTCTGATGCTAGCACGTCTCTTACACAATGCTTCAGCACCACCACCACCAGTTGTTTATCTTATCTTTACGTATCTCAAAATAATACCCTAAAAATATAATTGTGAGAGCCCATTACAAAGAAGGATTGTCTTAATCGTGTCATGTATACTCTATTTAGTAAGGAAGGCGGCCAATGTTTTACAAAGGTAAAATGTAAAAATTTCAAAATATATCAGGCTCACTTTTAATTTTGGATTTTCACTTACTCTTCAGAAATGCCAGATTAAAAAGATATTGCTGTATGTTCAGCATCCGTGTAATCACAGAACACACCAAAAATTTAGTACATTTTCATATTGGGCTCTATCAAAAGACTGCCAGCTAGTTTAAAGTAGTTCTAGGAATATTGTATGGGATTCAAGAGCAGAATCCAAGCCCTGGCGTGGGTGCATAACTACTGGAATACAGGCTCCAAAAGGGTAGAAACTATGTGCCACGATATGCTCTGGGATCCACTAGGAGCTCTGGAAATTGGTTTTGCACCGGGCACTGCAGAGTGAGCGGTAACACCCGGTGTTGTACAGTGTGCAACCTGTACAACCCTATGCTGTAGCCCTCTAGATATTTGACATATGACGCACAAATACACACAACTTACCTCTTGAACAAATCATCACATTTCACACGAATGAAGGAAACCCTTATATAATTTTCAAATGATTAATGAAAACCTCAAAGTGATTCCATGCTGATATTACCAAAGTTTATACTGACTGAGGATGAGAATCATCTTTTGGGGGCGCCTGGGTGGCTCAGTAGGTTAAGCCACTGCCTTCGGCTCCGGTCATGATCTCAGGGTCCTGGGATGGAGTCCTGCATCGGGCTCTCTGCTCAGCAGGGAGCCTGCTTCCTCCTCTCTCTCTTTGCCTCCCTCTCTGCCTACTTGTGATCTCTCTCTCTGTCAAATAAATAAATAAAATCTTAAAAAAACCCATCTTTTATGAGTTATGATATTTTATAAAGATACTCCTAGCATCTAGTGAGTTTTCAGTGAGTGTACAATGAAGGAATAAAGGAGATTGGCATCTCTGCCATTTTAAGCATAGCTGATACAAGGGAGAGCCAGAATTAACTAGATTGATCTGATCCTTTCCAGTCTGCCCCAACCTAGTCTGCCATGAGCAAATTTGCATGTTTGCTGCTCATCTGAAATGCCTCATCTCCTCTAACATAAAAACTCGCTTTTGGCCAAGGGCATACATCTGCCTATACCTTCCCACAAATATGTCCGCACATGTTTTTGTAGTCCATTTGTGGGAGAACATAAAGTATAAAGGTGATTAAGGCACTGACACGGGCTCTCGTTGCTAACTATCCATGGCCTTTACTTCCAGAGCCAGTCTCCAGCCCATTTTATTGAGAGAATATTCTCACGCTGATGGAAAAGAAGTGTAGCATAAGCCACTGAAGGCTTCGTGTGAGTGGGTTGACACTTCATCAGTATTTACCATTGTATGCCTTCACCCTGGTACTCTGGAGTGTCTGAAGTTGTACTACGACCAATGGCAGTGTCAAACAAAGATTAGGGATGTAAAATACAGTCAAATATGGGGGTTGGGGGAGGGAAGGAAAGAACAGGAATCGAGACCAAATTACCTATCTCATTTCCTCCTACCTGCTAATTTAATATTTACTTAAGGATTGTGCCCTTTGTTTCACTCCTTGCATGATGATCCGAACTCTGTCTTAAAAAGGGAAAGGAGTGACAGGCCAAACAAAGACGCAGTTGCTACTTGTGGTGGAAAGGTAGAAGAGGAAACAAGACAAGTCTGTCTAATATAATCACCTCAGTGAGGCTTTCTGAACTGGGCTTGTCTCTTCCTACACAGCTTCTGGAAACCTCCCTTGACTCGTATAAGAGGGAAAGACAGTGAAATCCTCAGATTTGAATTCTTAACTGAGTTGGTAAGATCAAGAGCAGCAAGCAAACAAAAAAGCTCAATATCATTGGACTTCAGGTGGTAATTTCTAGCAATGAATTATGAGGCCACCATGTCACCTCTTCATTCTCCTAATGCTGACTGAAAATGGGATAGCACAAATCTGATGCCAACACAGACACATGCCCCATCCCTGACCCCACCGGCCATTTTAGAGACTCAGCAAATGAACTTAGGAGACACTTTGAAGCCATGATGCCGGGGCCAAAGGGTGAGAGAAGAAAGTAAAGCAGGTGGGGTGCAAATAGACACAAAACAAAAGAAGGTCATTACATTTCAGGAATTTCAAAGCATCCACATCTGGAAGTGTGTGTTGTTTTGTTTTATTTTGTGTTTTTTTTTTTTTTTCATTCCTGAATTTCAAGGGAAAAATTTCATTCGTAAAAATGCCATTGGGAGGGAAAAGTTAATAGCTTAAGTAGGTTGTTTGTAAGTTAAGGTAGTTAGGGTGAAAGGTATTTTAAAATATGTACAAAAGAGGAAATGTACTTAAAAACAATGGAAGGCCTACAACATAAGGTTGTATAGGAAGGGCAACTGGTTATTAAAAGGAATTTTTAAAAAACACAGGAAAAGAGACAAAGACAATGATCTCACTGAATCATTAACCTCAATGATCTTGTCAAGTCAAAATCAATTTTTAAAAACTGTAAAATTGGCAAATATTCTTTCAGTATGTAGTGAATGGCCTGAGGAGCCATCTGCTATTTCTCCCAGGGAGAGGAATAGCATGGTCCTCAGTTAAAGAACTTTTGACCGCAATTTGCATTTTTAGTGATAGTTTAGGCAGGTCTTTGCAAAATAACCCATTCAGCAAAAGCATACATTTTGTTTAGTCATCTGCATAGACTGTATAAGTCTCCACTTACTGGCATCATACTCAAAGATTTATTCAATGATATTTCTGAGGCAAGTGTGTAAAGTGCAATCCTTATCGCCAAATATCTCTCAGGATTATGGAATCCAAACCAGGAATGACCTCTTTAAATCTCATTGGACAGCAGTTGATGTCATAGTAATGTGATTAGATTATCATCCCACCGCCCCATCAGAATGCAACTGCCTTGCCCAGAGTGGGTATCTGTCCTCGAATCTCCAGCGTGAACCTGGAAGAATGCCCTCATACTATTTTTCAACTTGTCTGTCAATTTTAATGTTTTAGAACATCTTATTCATTAATCTGGATAATGGAATAAAAAAGAAAGTATCAGGAGAATTGATTAACTTTTTCTTTGTGTTCTTTGGTGTTCCAATATCTAAATTATGGAAATGCATTTATGAGAACATTTCCAGTTCCTGCTCTTCAACTGACATGACACATCAAAAGGCTGGTTTTACCCCATTGGTTTTCATTAAGGTATAAATACTGGAGAGACAAGAATTTCTATATCCCAAAATAGGTGAAATGGGATAAAAAAAGATTTTGCTCTCGTATTCTTCTATTCCTTCTTTTGTTTCCATTCTTTCTTCTTTCTCTCATTAGAACACCCTGATGTCTGGGACATTTTAGCTACTCATGGATCTACCCTTCCAGGCTGTTTCTTCAGACGTGCTGTCCCTACCCAGGGGAAAGCTCTTTTCTGACCCTCTCTGCCCTTGAAACCAGTGTTTCATCTTTCGTCTTCTGTTGGTCTCTTGCTTCTTTAACAATGCCTTTGATTTTTATCTTCTGTAGTGAACGTTTTAGGCAATGGGACAAACATTTCCCTCAAGAAGTCATCCCAGTGACCACGCAGTCACACCGTCCACCTTGGCTGCCCGTTCTGAGGCATAGGCTATGTTTATGTCCGTGTAACAGAGTAGTTCCTGCCATTCTTTATTTGGTTCTCTACACAAGTTAAACTTTTCCATATACACAATGGATCTGGCATGAAATCACTGGCAGAATCCCCACTTTAGGAAGTCCTCATTCTCAATTGTAAAATGAAGTTGCTTCAAAATACTACCGTAATTTGGCAAAGCAAATTCTCTCCAATTACTAAATGCAAATGAAAAACAAATGGTTGTTGACCTCTTTTGTGGGCACCCACGATTGTGGATAATTTCCTGGGATAGTATTTGCCAAATGCAGGTAGCTTTGAGTCTTTCTAAAATTTTTTTTCCTTTTAACTTTGGCTAATGCGTATTTGAGGAAAGCTTATTTAAATGGAAACATCCATATAGACTGGGGAGACAATAACACTGGAAAATGATGCATTCAGGACAATGATGGATAGAGGCAGAAAACTTCTATCACTTTCTACTTATCTACAGGGAGAAGTAGTGACTAGTAATTCCACCAATAAAGCCACAAACCAAGAAAACTAAGCTGAAGGTCACAGCAATATTCATTTGCCAACAAATGTCCATTTGGCCAATAGCTGTTGAAGCTTAGCAGCACCGTGGGGGAACTTATTCAGGCTTATGTACAATTCTTAGTACAGACGTTGCATTAGTACAGCCAAAACTGCCATTTAGAATGAGCTTGCCTGGAGGATTTGCAAAATCTACAATGGGTATGTGGTCTACTTTATTTAAATTTGCTCAGTCCATTAGCCAATCATCCCAACTATTCTGTCGCTGTTTGTAGATTTTCTTTTTTCCTGATGAAATTAATTTAACCATCCTTCCTGTTTGGGGTGGATGGCAGGGAGGGTTTGGAGTCACTGGAGTTAGCCAAGGCCCAAACTGAACATTCTGAGCCTAAATGGTGACTGTTTCACTGTCCAGCTCTTTGGTAGACACAGCCAGAGTAGTAATGACTACCACAGTTAAGGGTATTTGAGTAGTGAGAATAACTAATAATGTCAGCTTGTCCTATGTTTCTCTGGAGGGGATAGCTGCCTAAATGGTTATTTTTTCCAGGCAATAAATGGCCTTGCAACTGAAATACAATTGTTTTTTACCGACCAGCCAAGAAGTGTAAAAAGGAAAAAGGACTCTTTGGAGGAATGGAGTGCTGACCAAGACAACTTTAACTAATTTAGTATTTTGCCTCTGGAAAGCTGTAACTGGCAAGGTGTGAGGGTGGTTAATATCTGGCTGATTTCAGTCTTGAAATTGGAATCAAATATGCAGACTAAGACCAAGTAATGGACAATTTTCTCAGAAGTGGAAGGAGTTCTCTATTTATTACATATCCTTAGATATTTTAATTTATCATACATTGACTTTCATATAGAAAGCAATGTGTGTGTAGGCATCTGTTTACATATAAAAGTAAACCAAGTGATGTGGGAAACCGAAACATTAAATTTCCTTACTATCTACAGTCCAATGACAAGTCCTTGAAATAGGCAGTGTGACATTCCTCTAGGATAATTTGCTAAGGGCAAAAAACCCTTAATACTTTGCTAAGGCCAAGAAGGAACCTTAGCCTGACCCCCAGGATCCCATAAGTCTACTTTAACATGTAAAAATTCCTTTGGAAATTTCCTGTATCTCTACCACGCAAGGTATATGTTGGCAATCATCCCCCAAGCATATGGCCCGCTGATATACATCTGGGGTTCATGCCTAAGGTTTTATTAGATAGTAATAAATGAACTTTTATAGCTGGCCCCCTCAAGTTCCTGGAAATCTTGCTTCCAAATTCCTTAGAAATTTACTCTATCCCTGGGTGCCTGGTGGCTCAGTTGGTTAAGTGGCTGCCTTGGGTTCAGGTCATGATCATATTGATTGGGTTTATTTTTTTAACCCTAAGATTTTATTTATTTATTTGAGAGAAAGCAAGCAAGAGAGAGGGCATGATTGGGGAGAGGCAGAGGGAGAAGAAATAGACTCCCTGCTGAGCAAAGAGCCCTTTGTGGGGCTTGATCCCAGGACCCCAGGATCATGACCTGAGCCAAAGGCAGACACTGACTAACTGACTGAGCCACCCAGGCAACCCTCAACTGGTTGACTTTTAAGTGGTCTCAGGTAGAACATAATTCAGTATTTAAATGAAGTTTGTTGGTTTAATTGAAATAGGTATATCTTTGGAGTTACCGGCTTTAAATATCAAACTTATTCTATCTAGGTTTGTTGAAAGTCAGATAAGCTTGTGTTATCTCTTGCAATTTGTTAGCAAAAAGATGACTTAGAATGATGGTTAATCTCATCGGTGTTGGAGTTTTCATGGGTACTTGTTAAGAAAGCTTTCAGTCTTTGGTAAACTAAAACTGTAAAGTTTGCTTGGGTGATAAATGGGATTAAATTCATTGGACATCTAGGTCTTTCCAAAATAGGATAAAGTGCTAAATCATTGATTAGTGGATATAGGTTTGTGCTTTTGACTTCCTATCGTGAAGAAACTAAGGATATTTGGGTCTGTTGGTAAAAATGTTTGTGCTTAACTTATTCATAAATTTGCTGTCTAAAGAATTCTGGTGTAACAGTTCACAATTAGTTACTACTTATTTTCACTGGAGACTAAGGTTTCTAAGAGTGCAAAATTCTGCTAAATGTAATTAAGCCCAGTGGAAATAAGGGAAGATAGTCTGTATGTGTAAGAAAGACCTAAGGAATGGGAATATATTTTTGATGAAAGTAAAAGAAAGTAATTTTGTCCTAAGTGAGACGGCTTGTTTGGAGAAAAATGGCTTGCTTGGTACAAAGGAAAGTTGTAGAAGGTTTGCGAAGGGAAATCTTTGGAAAGGTATTTTAGTCTGCTTTCTCTCAATTAAAAAGACAAAGTTTTCTTGAATTGTCACAAGTACTTTATACAAATACACACACACAATTAAACTCAGCTAATTCTAAGCCCAAATATATACACATCTTTAAGAAAGTATTTTTTTGTTCCATTGGATTTGTGTAGAGTTTTCCCCTTTTAAAAGATAGAGATAGGAAATTCTGTATTAATAAACAAAAAACCCCACTAAATTACAATTCATTCTTTGTTTGCTTCAAAGTTAAAGAACTAATACTATTTTATATTTACAGTATTATTAGTTCACTATTTTCTTCAAAGAGCTATTTTTTTAAAAAAGACCACCCAGAAGTTTGAACTAATTGAGGAAGCAATCTTCAGCTTACTTAAGAGGAAAGATTGCATGGGACACATTCCTGGCACTAGTCCTCTCTCATATCTATTTGGATATAATGCAAAGGATAATCATTTTGAAAATATCTTGGTCTTTTCTTTTTGCCCTTAAAAACCCAAAGCACCCATAGTTAAGAATCTCAGATGCTTTTTTCAGAGAAATTGTTTCATAATTTGAGGTTTAGAAATGCCAGGAATAAACGAGCCACCCAAGGAGATCATAAAAGCCAAAGTCACAGATGTAGAAACAGGTTTTTAGTAGTGTGATGAATCTGAGTTTGGAGAAAGTGCAAGATGTTATTCAAAGTAGAGTATTTAGGCCATGGAATTCTCATTAGCTGTTTGGTCATGAGAGAAACATCTGTAAATGAGGACTAAAAGGCTTTATGAAAAAATATTGAGGGAACACATTGAAACCTAGAATAAGAAAAATGTTGGGTAATTT
This sequence comes from Mustela erminea, assembly GCF_009829155.1. NCBI lineage: Eukaryota > Metazoa > Chordata > Mammalia > Carnivora > Mustelidae > Mustela > Mustela erminea. Next base: position 56,561,657 of record NC_045616.1, on the reverse strand, counting down.
ATATTTAGAACCAAGTTAATGCTATTTTCTTAAGTACCATTGTAGCATTTTAGGGTTTTTAAATATGAGTTTTACATATCTCAAGAGCCACAAGTCTTTTTTTATAGTTTTTTCCCCCAATTTTTCTTTCTTAAATTATGATATTTGTGTGCCTTTAATTTTCTCCTCTCAGGGAAAAGCTATCCGATATAATTCAGATGTTGGTAAAAAAGTTGAAAACTATATAATTATTTGTTATATATTCAAACATGTTAAAATGACTAATTACCAAATAAATCCTTTAATACTATCCTGTTACCCTTATGAAAATAAGTCACATATTTTTCTTATTACAAGTTTCTATGTATGTGTGTATTATTTTAGAAAACTACAAAAATGAGGAAGAGCAAAAATATGAAAATAATACCATATAGAACTTCTGTTTCTGGGGGCACCTGGGTGGTTCAGTGGGTTAAAGCCTCTACCTTCGGCTCAGGTCATGATCCCAGGGTCCTGGGATCAAGCCCAGCATTGGGCTCTCTGCTCAGCAGGGAGCCTGCTTCCTCCTCTCTCTGCCTGCTTCTCTGTGATCTCTGTCGGTCAAATAAATAAATAAAATCTTAAAAAAAAAAAAAAGAAGAGTCACATGCTCTACAGGCTAAGTCAACCAGGCACACTGAAAAAAATTTTTAATGCTAAAATTAACCCAAAAAAGGAGAAGAAAAGAGCAGGGAGGGAATGAAAACTAGAAGAGGCAAATAGAAAAATTAGCAAGCTCCCAGATTCAGAACCAACCATATCAATATTTATGTTAAATGTAAATGATCCAAGAAAAATTATTAAAAGGCAGAGATTGTCAATTGACTTTAAAAGAAAGATTTAACTGTGTATTTTCTAAAAGATATTCATTTTAAAGGACAAAAATATATTAAAAATAAGAGGATGAAAAACCATATAACATCTAATGTTAATAAAAAGGAAGGTGGAGAGACTATATGAAAATCAAACAAATATTACAGAAAAAAATATCAGTAAGGAAAAGAGCATCATTTCATAATGATAAAGTGATAAAATCTTCAGTAAGGCATTCTAGTCTTAAAAATGTGTATCCCTAATAACGTGAAGATTTTAACCTGATACAACTGTAAGGAGAGATTAGAATATCTCTTTATCAATAATTTATAGAGTTAGTAGTCAGAATAATCAGTAAACATGTAAAAGACTCAGAAACTATAAATCAACTTGATCTCATTGAGATAGTGTACAACATTCTTTCAATAACAGCAGAATATACATTCCTTTCAAGTGTATATCAGGGATGTACCAGGATTCTACAAGATATTACATCCTAGGCCATAAAATAATTCTCTATAAATGTGGAAGGATCCAACTCATGCGAAATATATTCCTGACCATAGTAGAATTAAGTTAGAAATCAATAGCAAAAGGAGAGATGGATACATAGATCAATGGAACAGGATAGAGAGTCCAGAAATAAACCCAAACTTATACGGTTAATTAATCTATAACAAATGATGTAAGAATATATAATGGAGAAAAGACAGTTTTTTCAATTAAATGTATAGGGAAATCTGGACATCTACATGTGAAGAAATGAAGGCAGAAAGAAGGAAGAAAGAAGGAAAGAAACTGGATGACTTTCTTATAAAATATGAATGAATTCATTCAAAATGAATTAATGACCTAAGTGTTAGACCTGAAAACATAAACTTTCTAAAAGAAAGTATGGGCAGTAAGCTCTTGGAAATTACCCTTAGCAACATATTTATGGGTATATCTCCCCAGTGAAGGGAAACAATACAAAAAAAAATTGATTGGGACTACATCAAAATTAAAAGCTTTTGCAAAGCAAAAGAAACTATCAATAAAATGAAAATGCAACCTACTGAATACGCAGAGAGATTTGCAAACGATATATCTGATGAGGGGTTGATATCCAAAATAGATGAAGAACTTATACAGCATAACACCAAAAAACCCCAGATAACCTGATTAAAAGTGGGCAGATGAAATGGAATAGACCGTTTTCCAAAGAAGACATACAGATACTCAACATCACTAATCATCAGGAAAATGTAAATCAGAAAACAATGAGATACCACCTCATACCAGTCTGAACAGCTAGTATCAAAAAGACCAGAAATAAAAGTTTTCATAAGGATGTGGAGAAAAGGGAACACTTGTGCACTCTTGTTGGTAATGTAAATTGTTGCATCCACTGTAGAAAATAGTATGGACACTCCTTCAAAAATTAAAAATAAAACTACTATATAATCCAGTAATTCCACTAGTCAGTGTTTACCCAAAGAAAATAAAAATACTAACCCAAAATGAATACCACCATGTATTGAGGCATTATTTACAATAACCAGGATATTTATTGGATACCTATCCAAATGTTTTAGCCAAATACAAATGCTCCTTTTATTTTTACTGAAATAAAACCGAATTGTATGGTATTTCAAAAAGTGATTTTTAGAAATACAAATCAAAACCACAGTGAGATACCACCTCACACCAGTCAGAATGGCTAAAATAAACCAGTTAGGAGATGACAGGTATTGGCAAGGGTGTGGAGATAGGGGAGCCCTCCTACATTGTTGGTGGGAATGCAAGCTGGTGCAGCCACTCTGGAAAACAGTATGAAGGGTCCTCAAAAAGTTGAAAATAGAGGTACCCTATTATCCAGCAATTGCACTACTGAGTATTTACCCTAAAAATACAAAGGTAGTGATCTAAAGGGGCACATGCACCAAATGTTTATAGCAGCAATGTCCACAATAGCCAAACTATGGAAAGAGCCTATATGTCCATCAGCAGATGAATGGATAAAGAAGTTGTGGTGTGTATGTGTGTATATATAATGTGTGTGTGTATGTATATACATATATACATATATACATACATATATATATAATGGAATATTATGCACCTATCAAAAAGCTATAATCTTGCCATTTGCAATGATGTGGATGGAACTAGAGGGTATTATGCTAAGTGAAATAAGTAATCACAGAAAGACAATTATCATATGATCCCTCTGATATGAGGAATTTGAGAGGCAGGGGGTCGTGGGAAGAAGGGAGGGAAAAATGAAACAAGATGGGACAAGGGAGGGAGACAAACCATAAGAGACATTATCTTAATTTCAGGAAACAATCTGAGGGTTGCCAGGGGATGGGCGGGGTGGGGGGTGAGGAGGAATAAGGTGGCTGGGTAATGGACACTGGGGAGAGTATGTGCTATGGTGAATGCTGTGAATTGTGTAAGACTGATGATTCACAGACCTGTATCCCTGAAACAAATAATACCTTATAGGTTAATAAAAATAAATTAAAAAAGTGATTTTTAAAAATTGAATATATCATGGGCACATTTCCATTCACTGAATCTTCTTTTTCATGGATGCCAAAACTTTATGTGTATTACATATGCCGAAGATATTTTAAGCAATTACCTATTTTTGGATATTTAAATATATTTTTATTGTTTTTCATAAGACATTGTGATAACTATAGGTAAGTTTTTAGCAGTCAATTTATTTTCTCAATTCTACAATGTGAAATTACTAAGTTAAAGATCTACATCCACAAAATTGTGCAACCATTACAGCTACCTACTTCTGGAACATTTTGTTACTTCTAAAAGAAATTTTATACCCATGATGGTCACTCTCCATTCTTTGACAACCACAAATCTATTTTCTGTCTGTATGAATTACCTATTCTAGCCTTTTCGTATAAGTGGAATAATACAGTATGTGGTCCTTTTATGACTGGCTTCCTTCATTTAGCATCATGGTTCATGATTCATCCATCAAGGTTCGTCCATTCTGTAACATATGCAAGGACTTCATTCTTTTTCATAGTCCTTTGTATGAATATGTAACATTTTACTTATCCATTAGAAGTTGGTGGATATTAGGGCTATTTTTTCACTTTTTGCCTCTGATGAATAATGCTGATATGAACTAGTAATGGAATTGTTCTTCACCCATTTACCATTCCCACAAACAATGCACAAGGGTTCCAATTTCTCCATGTCTTCACTAGGACATGTTTTTTTTTTTTAAAGATTTTATTTATTTGACACAGAGAGAGAGAGATCACAAGTAGGCAGAGAGGCAGGCAGAGAGAGAGAAGCAGGCTCCCCGCCAAGCAGAGAGCCTGATGCGGGGCTCGATCCCAGGACCCTGAGATCATGACCTGAGCCGAAGGCAGAGGCTTAACCCACTGAGCCACCCAGGCGCCCCATAATTAAACACATTATTATGTGTCTTTTTAATTATATGGGTATGAAGTAGGATCTCGTTTTTTTTTTTGTTTATTTTTTAAGATTTTATTTATTTATTTTTTATTTGAGAGAGAGAGAGCACCTGTGTGCATGGGAGAGGAGTGGGGTGGGAGGGGGAGAGGAAGAGGTAAAGAATCTCAGGCAGATGCCACACTGATCCCTCTCAACATAGGGTTTGATCCTGAGATCATGACCTGAGCTGAAACCAAGAGTCTGCCGCCCAATTGACTGAACCTTCAGGCACCCCTCATTTTGGTTTTATTTGCATTTTCCCGGTGATTAATGATGTTGAGCAACTTTTCATGTGCTTATTGCTCAGTTGTATAGCTTCTTGCGAGAAATGTCTATTTAAATTATTTGCCCATTTTTCAATTAAGTTGTCTTTTTGTTGTTGAGTTGTAAGTGTTCTTCATGTATTTTAGATACCATTTAATAGATACATGATTTGAAAGTATTTCTCTTCCAATCTATGTGTTGTCTTTTCATTTTTTATTTTTTATTAACATAAAAAATAGCCCCAGGGGTATAGGTCTGTGAAATTGCCAGGTTTACACACTTCACAGCACTGACCATAGCACGTACCTTCCTCTTTTTATTTTCTTAACATTGTCCTTTAGAGCAAAAATATTTTCAATTTTGATGAAGCAAAATTTTTCTAATTTTTCTTTGGTTGCTTATGCTTTTACTGTCATATCTCAGAAACCATTGCCTAACCCAAGATCATGAATATCCATGCCTTTGTTTTCTTCTATGAGTTTTATAGTTTTAGCTCTGACATTTAGGTGTTTGATCTATATTAAATTAGTTTTGTGTATGGTATGTATTAATTCTTTTTTATATGGCTATGTAGTTGTCTCAGCATCATTTGTAGAAAAGATTATACTTTCTCCATTGAATTGTCTTGACAGTTTTGTTGAAACTGTGCTATTGATTTTTTAAAACTTTTTGCATATTAAGGTACTGCTCCTTTTGTCTTCAATGCATATTGAAAGCCTTTTCCCTTCATTTTGTCTATAGTGCTTTTTAATGAATAAAATTATAACCATTTATGTTAACTAAATATATTAGTATTTTCCTCAATGATTTATTCTGCCACTATTGGCCAAATATTCACTTATATGTCACTCCAGTAGTAGTTTATGAAAATACTATAAATAGTTATCAACTTTTTATTATTTTATATAGTACTTAACATGTGCTTTTTTGGTAGATTCTCAGAATTACAAACACTATGAGAAAAATGCTATCAATCATTCTATTTTAAAATGGATAATGAAACTCAAGGCTTGAATGATTTGCACAAGGCATGCATCAGCAAGTACATGGTAAAATCTGAGTTGGAATTTAATGCAGGTCTACCTGAATCAATAGGACAAGTTTCAAAATAACTAAAATACCTTAAATGGGAGCTTTGTCAGCATGGATATAAAAGTTTCCCCAAAACTATTCTAACTTTTCTAATCTATGATCTTCAGTTTTATTTAAGGATCAGAATCTTTCGATTAAGTGAAAGTATTATATTTTAGTACAGAATATGCTATTTTAATCTTTCAAAACATGTTAAATAAATTCCCATGTAATATGTTGGATAAGAAAAATCAAATTCACTGCTGCGTGTAAATTATCAAAAAATGATTAAAAAATAGAATGCTAAGTCAGTAAAATGTAAACTTTGTCAGAATATATAAAATAGAGTTGAGGTTTTCAAATACACCGTTCAAGTTGCAAACTGTCAAGGCCCAGAATGCCGTTGGTTGACCTCAAAGAGAAATCCTATGGGCGATGCAGAAAGAACCATGAAGTAACCAAACACATGTAAAATATTCAGTGTGGTGTCGCTTACCATCAGTAAACTACTGAAGGGGTTTTTTGTTTGTTTATTTTTTGGTTTGGGGTTTTTTTTGGTAGAATTTATTCCTTCTGTTCTCCATCTCCTTCCATGCCCCTTGAAAGAAGCTTCCAATCCTTGTTGCACTTTGTATTTCAGTCCATACGCAAAGGCTTTACAGCACTCAAACGTGAAGCCCTGGCCTTATAAATAAAGATCCCGTCTGTTTTCATCTTCCTTCCCTTATCAATTTGCTGTTTAACCAGTTAGTAGTTTACCAAGAGCAGAGAATCTTGAAGGAGATTATTATTATTATTATTTTGTCAAACATGTCTAAGATATTTTAGGTGAATTTGTACGATGACTACCATTGTTAGGGTAACTTATATAGAGTCTGCTCATGCTGGATGATACTCTACAGTTGTCCTTAAGGAACAAATCTATAGTTCAAACTGTAAATTACCAAGGTCCAGGTTGCCCTTGTTTTACCTCAAGAGTGATGCTATGGGCTGTGTAGAAAGTTGCTCCACTCCAGAACTTTATTCCTTAATCAGAGGATTGTCAGCATTACACAGAGCACGAATGCAATTATATAAAAATCTCAACTTCACAGGCAGTCAGTACACTGTAAGATGTTTTGTGTATGCTTAAATAATTTTCAATTGTATATCAGGGCACAGAAAAAGGGAAATGTTTTTACATAGTCCATTCAAACTTGAATTTCCTGTAGTGTTCACCCATGCACTAAAAATTTGGATTTGCAATTCATGAGAACATTCTGATACATAAATGAAATGTATAAACAAAAAGAGAACAGATTCTTCTTATATTTTATAGTAAATCAATCCTGTTCCATAGTTTAGGATAATAGGCTTAATCAGCAACTGATTAAAATGCTGATAATAACAGGAGCATAGTTCAAGCTACACTTCTACTTTACCATTGGGAGCAGAACCCAAGAATTCCCTCTGTTGGGAGGCAACAACACATGCTCTATTTAAAACTACATTTATTGGGGGGCCTGGGTGGCTCATTTTTTAGCATCTGACTCCTGATTCGGCTCAGGTCATGATATCGGTGTCTTAAAATCAAGCCCCGTGTAGGGCTCTACCCTGGGGGTGGAGTGTACCTAAGATTCTCTTTCTCCATCTCCCTCTGGCCCCCCAAATGAATGAATGAATGAATGAATGAATGAGTAAAATAAAACTACACTGATCTACTCTGCTGAACAGAAACCAGGATTTTTAAAAAGTGGGAACTCTGGTGTTCCAGGTACTACAGCTGTCTCATCCTTGAGGGAACTTTTCTCCTCCTATCATTTGAGGTGGCAGTTACTGGCCCAGAGAAAAGCCATAGAATAATTGTTATCTAGGATTCATAGATTATTTACTTTTTATCCTTAGCATGGCTATTTTCATGGTGGTGCAGGCAAAGAGGGATGAGGGGAGACAGTGCATTTTTTTTTTTCAGAGAACATATAGCAATGCAAATTAAGAACACATTTTGCTTTTCACCAATTATAGTAAATCAGTATTTCCCTTTAACATTTAGATCTCCAACTCCTTGTACCATTTTGGTTTACCTTTGGGGAATTCATGCGCTACCATTAATGGTAACTATTAGACCACGCTACATGTCAACTTTTGATATGACCTAACATTTCATGGATGCAGATATTTAAATGATGATGCATTGCTCTTCTCCTTCTGCTATCTGAAGATGAATTTGAAATAGTAACAACACGTAATGAGGAAGCCACAATAAGGGAGTGTAGAAGATCAATGCCTTCTATTTTGAAAATGAAGGTTTTCAACTCTGCATTGACATTTATTTTCCATTTCTCTGATGCACCAGCTATTTGTTTAATAAAAGGAGACCTTTCCAGTGACAAGAACATTATCTTTTTCATTTCTATAATTTCGTGAGAACTATCAGTCAGGAGGTTTGCTTTCAAGTCCAGTTAACATAAATTAGGTTTCTCCTTTTAGTCATAGAGTTTCAAGACTCCTGTAAAGATAATACCAAGAATAATTGCAATGTGACTTGGAGGCTAGGGGAAATGAAGTGATCTGCAGAGTTTGAAGTGATGTGCCCCCCAAAACAAACTTATAGAACAAAACATACTGGTTTGCATTTAGAAGTGAATTGCCCAAATACGAACTAGGAAGATCATAAACCAATCCAAGGTAGCTTCACGGGACCAGACTAGAACAAATGGATGAGAGTTAAGGGACTCCATTTTGCACAATATCAGGAAGAACTTTTTGGGAAGTCCTCTAGAAGTGAAAAGAGTTGCCCTGAGGAAAACCTAGTGCTTTTGCCACTGCAGATGTTGAAGCAGATCAACACTTTCTGTCACGCTAGGGATTCCTGCAGCGGTTGGAACGCTGGAACAGACTGGGTCCTTTGAATCTGATTCAAATCTAGCATTTTGAGGTCAAAACTCTTAAGGAGTCAGATGGATAAAATGATCTAGTAACAAGGAAGCTCTAAATTTGTGAAAGACGCATCAATGGTTAATTATAATTTATTAAATAGAAAAGTGTGCCAAGTAGAGTAATGGTGGTGCAAATAAAATATTATGAGGGAACTGAGAAAAAAGTGACTTATTTCGGTCTCCAGTACAATGTAAGGTTGCCCGGAGGAAGTGTTTTCTATTAATGATCCTGGGAGAAGCCATAGTTCAGGTGGGAGTATTCAAGTGTGAGGGGTTCCTCCAGAGACAAGTGAATGCATAAAGAATTAGAGCAAAACTGAGAGGAAGATTGGAAAGAGGGGCACCTGGGTGGCTCAGTTGTTGGGCGTCTGCCTTCTGCTCAGGTCATGATCCAGGCTTCCTGGGATAGAGCCCCTCTATCCAACTCCTTGCTCGTTGGGAAGCCGGTTTCTCCCTCTCCCCCTGCTTGTGTTCCTTCTCTCTCTCTCTCTCTCTCTCTCTCTCTCTGTCAGATAAAAAAAAAAAAAAAAAAAAAAAGCCAGACTCAACTAGCTTCCAGCTTTGAACACAAGTATGAAATGGGTTTAAAAAAAAAAAAGAAAGAAAGAAAAAGAAAGTTTGGAAAGAGGATAGGCAATCTGGAGCCTTTAATTATCATCATCTTTGTGATAAATTTGCATTTGCTTTAGTAAATTTGGTAAATGCAAACGACCTGCCTTTCGTACGTTAAGCAAATAGTTATAACTTTGTAAAATATCTTATAGAAATCCTAAGTTTGTGATCATTACATTGATTTCCTCTCTGTAATTTAAAGTAACTTTCCATAGTGATAAAGTTACAAAGTTAGGAAGCTTCTTTCCTCACAAGGCGGGGGAGGGAGGGCGGGAAGAAATGATGTTTTAAGTCATATATTTAGTTTGGGTTTGCTCACAAGATCCATTGGGTCCATAATTCAGTGCAAGTGACTGTAAAATGCAGGTGGCAGTTTGTGTTTCACATGATTCTCTTCTGAGTTCCATCCTTCAGTTATTCTCTTTAGAATTTTTTCTGGGTGACTGGTGTCTAGACTTTCCACTTCTTCAACAATGGGGTATTCCAGATAATCAAAATAAATGCATAGATACCATGAGACAGTGATACAGATGGCTACAAACTTCCCAAACTCTTGTCCAGAATTTTTCCTAGACAGCAGTAGGACTGTACAACATCTGGAAATAGATTGCAGGAGCTGAGTCACCACGACAATGGATCAGTCCAGCTGCTTCAGGGAACAAGGGACACTGAGAGCTTTGTGGGCTCGAAGACTCTATTTTCTCAGAGAAAGTAGGCCAAGAGAATAAGAACTATCCAGAATCCAGGCAAGACCACCTACTGACTTTGGGCATTTTCTAATGGGGAAAGAAAATGGCTAATTTTTCCAACTGGCTAATTTTGCTACCTGTTCATCTACCTGAAGTCTTTTGTTGCTAGAAGCTATTGATAGTCTCTTTTTGTTTTTGTCAGCAGATTCTCCGTGCCATACCTGGGTGTAGGTGCTTTATTTTTATTCTGGTATCTATCCTATTGTGGCTTTGTGGTGCTTGAATCTGTGACATGTTCAGTCACAAGCTGTTATTTCTTTAAAAATTGCTTCTGCCCTGTTTACTGTTTCTCCATCTGAGATCGCAATGTCTGTACCCCATAGATCTTTTACTCCCCTCTCTCTGTGCACCCCACACCCCAGTACCTTCCTCCCTTTCCCTCTTAGGTTTTAGTCTGCTTTTTGTTGCTGTTGTTACTGTTGTTGTTATTGTTTTTCAGACCTATTTTCCATTTACTAATGATCTCTTCAGTGTGTCTTAACTTTTTATAAACTCATGTATTGAGTTCTTCATTTTAGTTATTACAATTTCTTAGTTTTAGAATTTCCATTTAAGTCCTTTTTTTGTAGTCTCCTGTTCTTTGGTAAGATTTCCTTAGAGTCTAATTTCTTTTTTTTTTTTTTTAAGATTTTATTTATTTATTTGACAGAGATTACAAGTAGGCAGAGAGGCAATCAGAGAGAGGAGGAAGCAGGCTCCCTGCGGAGCAGAGAGCCCGATGTGGGGCTCAATCCCAGGACCCTGGGATCATGACCTGAGCCGAAGGCAGAGGCTTTAACCCACTGAGCCACCCAGGCGCCCCTCTTAGAGTCTAATTTCTTAAACATATTAGTCGCGCAAAATCTGTATCTGGTAACTTTGATATTTAGATCTCCTATTGATCTGTCTCTATTTTCTATTTAGTATCTTGATTTTTTGTTTGTGTGTTTATTTGCTCCTCTTGGGTCCTGTCACCTGGTGTGCTGGGTAATTTTAGGTGAGGGGAGGTGAAACTGGAAATGTAAGCTAAAACTGGTCACTGAGAACCTTGCAAATGATATTAAATAGTTTGAAGTCAATTTTCACAGCAGTAGATAGGTGTTGAAGGGTGTAAGTAGGCAACAATATTCAGGTTTCATATCTTTTTGTCTTTTTTTTTTTAAGATTTTATTTATTTATTCGACAGAGAGAGAGAGAGAGAGAGATCACAAGTAGGCAGAGAGGCAGGCAGAGAGACAGGGGGAAGCAGGCTCCCCACTGAGCAGAGAGCCCGATGTGGGGCTTGATCCCAGGACCCCGAGATCATGACCTGAGCCGAAGGCCGAGGCTTAACCCACTGAGCCACCCAGGCGGCCCTCATATCTTTTTGTCTTAAAAATACATAATTCTCCCTGATCTGGAGAAACATTACTCTAGCTTCAGTGTGGAGGAGTGCATCAGAAAGCAAGAAGATAGGAGAGGCAGAAACCAATCTGTAAGGTTTGCAGGAATTTGGGCAAGAGAGGATGGTCACAGAGGGTAATGGAGATAGAAAATGATGTATGTGTTCAAGAGATATCGATGAGATATTGATGAGATACAATCAACACGGTGATGTCCTTCTTAGTGGTTTTGGAAACAGAGTGGAGAGAAAATGGTGTCATTACTACAGTAGATAAAACCGGGAGAAGTTCACATTTAAGAGAAAGAAGACATTGAAAACAAATCACCGGTGATCCCAATGATGGAGCATTCCATTGGAATCATTGCGGGAGAGAGCACATTGCTGTGAATTGAGGGGTGGATGGGGTGAAGAGGTACAGAGTGACCAGAGGTAATTCATGAAGTGTGGCTCTGATGGGAAGAAGAATTTTATATCTATATGTGCATATCTATCTATCTATCTACAAATAGATATCTATATGTGTATATATATCTTTTTAAATTTAATTTTATTTTTTTCAGTGTTCTAAGATTCACTGTTTATGCACCAAAGCCAGTGCTCCACGTAATACGTGCCCATCTTAATACCCACCACCAGGCTCACCCAACCCCCCCCAAAACCCTCAGTTTGTTTCTCAGAGTCCATAGTCCCTCATGGTTTATCTCCCCTTCCGATTTCCCCCAATTTACTTTTCCTTTCCTAGTCCATCAACATGTTTTTCCTTATGCTCCACAAGTAAGTGAAACCATATGATAATTGACTTTCTCTGCTTGACTTATTTCACTCAGCATAATCACCTCCAGACCCGTCTAAGATTCCCTTAGAGTCTAATTTCTTTTTTCTTTTTTTTAAAAAGATTTTATTTATTTATTTGACAGACAGATCACAAGTAGGCAAAGAGGCAGGCAGAGAGAGAGAGGAGGAAGCAGGCTCCCTGCAGAGCAGAGAGCCCAACGTGGGGCTCGATCCCAGGACCCTGGGATCATGACCTGAGCCGAAGGCAGAGGGTTTAACCCACTGAGCCACCCAGGCGCCCTGAGAATTATATATTTTTAAGACAAAAAGATATGACCATAATTAAATGCCATTAGGAAGAAATAACCAGAGTGGGAGAGGTTGAAGATGTAAGAGAGAAAAAGCTTAATTAATAGGGACTACCTCTGAGAAGACTGGGGGACATGGGATCTAGAGCTCAGGGTGTAATATCTGCTTTAGGCTCTTAGAGGTAAAGAGTATCTTTTTCTCCTAATAGAAGGGAAAAAAGAATATATGGGGATGCTGGTGGTCAAGGACTTGTTTTGGTGGCAGGACAGTGACAGAATTCTTTCTAGGTGACTTCTGTTTTCAGGATGAATTAGGGAGGCCTGGACATCTGCTTCAGGGGGTTCAAGAAACAAAACTTTTAAGAAATACGGTAGAACTGCCACACAGTATTAAAGATTCAACTGAAGTCAGATACCGCGGTTATCTAGTGGCCCCATTATGCAGGGTGATAAGGGTTATTCTTAGCAATTCCCAGCAATTTAGAGAAAGTGTGGAAGGAGTGGGGCAATTAGACTTTCCTGAAAAAGGATTTGGGGCTGGTGGGTTCCTCCGCAGACAATAGGACAAAGGCAGTGAGAATGTGGGAAAGCTGATGGACAGTGGAGGAGAAAGTGAAAGTAAAACGGAGTAAACAGGGAGAAGGAAGAAAAGAAGTCAGGGATGGCATTTGCAGGTGATTTTGATGGACCCGTCGTCCGTAATCCAAGTATTCTAGTTTGGGTGACTGGGACTATGATGATTTTTATCTTATATAACAAGGCCCCCAGTTTGGTTGACAGAGTCTTGGTCTCCGTCACTTTGCTGGAATAATTAGTCAGGTGCCCCGTTTCATTTTCAAAGTGTTCTGGCTTAGCTAATAAATTATATGGCCTTGGTATCTATATAGATGTCATAGACCAGGCTTGGTAGACAGACTATAATAAGTTCAGTTTTGGACATGTTAAGTTCCAGTATTTATGGGAAATTCAGGTTGAAAGGTCAAGTGAAGTTAATATACATGCAGATACAATCAAAATTCAGTCATAAAACATAAAGCAGTACTAAATGACTTATAATTTATTATCTTACGAATCACTTACTTATTTGCAGACAATACATGAAACTTCTAGGAAATATGTGCATTAAATACTGGAGAGTCCTAAGTATAAAGTGTATGGCATTATTTGGTAAAGTGAAAAATATTAATCACCTGAGGAATAATTTTAACTTTGAGTGGTTGGTCAATCTACAAAAACATGTTGATGGACTGGTGAGGTTGAATTATCCCTCAACACATCACCAGGTGGCAGTATAACTACAGTCTGACATAGTTAACAAGGGTAAGGCTTCCTTTCAGATATTTCTGCAGTTAGAATATTTGGGAATTTATACCCATTGTACATGTATGTATGAATGGAAGTTTTTTTCATTTAAAAATAATTGCTTGTTTTGGGGCGCCTGGGTGGTTCAGTGGGTTAAGCTGCTGCCTTCGGCTCAGGTCATGATCTCAGGGTCCTGGGATCAAGTCCCACATCGGGCTCTCTGCTGAGCAGGGAGCCTGCTTCCCTCTCTCTCTCTCTCTGCCTGTCTCTCCATCTACTTGTGATTTCTCTCTGTCAAATAAATAAATAAAATCTTAAAAAAAAATAATTGCTTGTTTTATTATTATTGCCAACTTGAAAAGGTGAAAATTAAAAAGTTTAATTTTTTAATATGTGCATTATTTTTTAAAAAGATTTTTTGTTTATTTATTTGACAGAGATCAGAAGTAGGCAGAGAGGCAGGCAGAGGGGGCCGAGCAGAGAGCCTGCTGTAGGGCTCGATCTCAGGACTTGAGACCATGACCTGAGCTGAAGGCAGAGGCCCAACCCACTGAGTCACCCAGGTGCCCCTAATATGTATATTATTTTAAAACATTTAAAATAAACTAAAATATATGATCACTAATATACATTCATGGCATTCTTAATATAGTCATTAGTATACAGGTTATATATAAAAAACACTATTGTTATAGATGTTTAATACATTTGCATTGATTGGTATATAATAGGTAATTTTATTTTGATTATCTTTTTAATACATTTAACTAGTGAAGATAGATTCAATAACTTGATTTGTTGACTTTTGGGAGAGTGTTCAGAAGTTTCGTGGGGGAAATTCTTCTCTGCCGTATTCTGTAATAGTAACTTCAAGTGTAGGGTAGAGTTATGTCCCATTTAGCCAATAAAAAATACAGGACACCCAGCTAACTTTGAACTTAGACGAACAACAAATAGTCTTATTGGCATTAGTATGCACCATGAACTATCTGAGACATACTTATACTAAACATTATTCAATTACCTTTGGATTTTATATGGCAGCTCTAGTATGGGGAGTGGAAGGAAGGAAAACTGGGGGAAAAAAGCAAGTTGCTGGGACAACCAGAGAAATCCAGGTTTCTGGGCTCCAAATTTGCTCTTAGATTTGGAGGTCTTCAAGATCAAGGAACTAGGAAAAGAATTATAAATGGACCTGAACTAGGCTGCATTCTGTGGCGAGCTCATTTGTATGCTAAACTAAACAACACGGGCTAAGGTTAATCAGTACTCTGGTGAATTACCATCTACACCACACATTGATTACTGATTTTTAAACAACGAAATGTAACAACATATATTTAAAGCCAGCTCCGTATTGGGCAAAATTGAATAAATAACTACAGTTCAGGCATTTTGGGGTCTTACCCAGGTTCAGAGTTATCATTATGAAAATCAGTCATTAGAGTATCAAGGTTCAGAAATGCCATTTTAATTTCATTTAATTCAACAAACATGTCTGGCACCTTCTATGTGCAGAGGACTAAGACTCTGAGATATAAAGATTAATAACACTGATGTTATCCAACTCAGTGGGCATTTATAGTTGATAAAACACAAGTTAAGATTATGCACAGACAATGACAAAACTCATTTTTATCAGTTTTTTCCTGGGTTTCAGTTCATGGTCAGCTGTTTTCTCCTTTGTTCTTTCCTGAATGCTTTCCCTCTTCTGTATGATTTTCAACTGCCATTTTAATACCAAAGACGTCCAGAGCTCTATTTTCAGCCACAACTTTTCCCCTGTGCTAAAGATACACACTCAACTCACACACGTTCTTGGCTGTCCCACTGGTTCTTCCTAAATTAGAGTCCCTAGATTCTCCCAGAAACTTTTATTCTTCCTTTATTCTTACTCTTAGTCTGTCACATCTCTTTGTGTTATTTTCTGCCTTTGAAACAGTCACACTATCCTTGACTTCTCTCTTCCATCCAATAGATGGATCCTTATTAGATCATGCCTGCCATGCCTACACTGGTCCAAGGCTTCTCTCAACTCATCTCCAGCCTCTAGTCTTGCTTTCCTTAAATTTAGAGATTTTTTTTTGGAAATTATCAATTAATTCTATTTACATTATTCATTTTATACCAATTATTATTATCTGAATCTGGGACGATTTTATGCATTTAACAACAATGAAAAATCAGAAGACTAAAAAGGAAACAAAGGCTGAGTCCGGGAATGGCCTAAGGTTGGGAAGTGTTCCGACCTCTGGAATATAGGCACTCGGGAGACCCCGAAAACCCCATGTTCTGCCCTGTACTGGGTGCTGCCAACAACAGTAAGCATTGGTAGGGCACCTATTAAATTTCCGGCATCTAGATCTCCCAGCTAGGTGAATAATACATACCAATGATCCCTTTCCTCTAGGACGCAGGGAAGAAAGGGAAGGAAAGTCTCTAAGTCTGGGTTCTCGGTCCTGGCTTTAGAAAGTAGTGAGCATATCTTCATGTAAGAACAGATCAGTACTTTGTAGGAGTACCAAACTATGGTGGCACAATTAATGAGAACACAAAGCTGAAACAACTAATAAGATATGGATTTCGTTATGCCGTATGTTAATCAAACATAAAATGGGAAGGAATTACACAAATGGCTCTGATTGCGTTCTTTATATAAAGGCAAAGCAGATCTTCATTCCCCCTCCCCATAGTTAGTTTTCCAGAATTTATAATCAACATCAATGTCAAAATTCCTTGGTAACCAATTGTAGTGAAGTACCTTTCATTCAAAAGTTGTTGACTTTTCAACATGGTATCTAATTCCTACGCTTACCCTATGCCTATTTCATCTTCTTCCCTCCGCTCCTTCACTTAGAGGAGCCCTTGGACCAAATATGTGGCTTCCTGTTGTTCCCTCCGTCTAGATCTGGACACTTAGGGTGGCCCAAGGGCTCAGTCAGTGGAATATAAAAAGCTCTAAGTGCTCTTTCTGTCCAGGAGCAGAAACCCAAGCATAGGGACGAAGGGCTGGGAGGTCTTCAGAGCAGGTTTTGGCAAAGTAAACGGAAGGGTTCAAACGGATGGGCTTTCCAGGTGGGAGGGGGAAACCTGGTCCGGGCACAGCTCTGGAGAGAGTGTGAAAGGACAGGTTGATCAGGCTCAGTGAAAAGGAGCCTGTCATTAAAAGGACCCAAGATCCTTCCAGTTTCCAGAAACGGGCCTTGAGGGAGTCCCTCTAACCTCACATATGGAGTGGGGTAAGTGAGAGATTGAAGACCATGGAGGACTAAATCAGCTTAATTACACCCTTTGGTGTAAGGATAGGAAGGCCCCTGAATGTTTGAAATTCTTTTCACAGAAAACAAAACATTTACTTTAGAGACATAAAAGGCTTGAAATGTAAATGCATGAGTGAAACTCATTCACACTGAAGTGTAATCAGTCAGTCAAGAAATCAATAAACCAGAGAAGTATCAGATCCTCTGGGCGTGGGGGTGGAGAGCCGGAGTCTTACTTATGAGACAGAGGCAGGGTGGAAAGTTTGGATAAAGGCAAAGAAAAGAGACCCAGGAGACTAGGAAGGCAAACTTCACCTACGTGGCAAATTTTACTAGTGATTCATGATGGGCATCCATCTGTCTTCTCCACTAGCTTGTGAACTCCTTGAGCCAATTACTCTGCAACACCTAGCATGGTGCCTGGTGCAAATGGTAGGCACTAAATCATTCTGTGTGCAATCTGAATTTTAGATGCAAACTGGCAGACAGCAACTGTGTGCAAATGAAGTTTTGCTTTTCCTGTCCATCCAAGCAGACAGATTATTGGAAGCTTTGTCCTCCTGGAGGTCTGCAGCATCAGAGCCGCCCTCCCAGGCCCATCTGTGCCCACACAACCAAAAACTAAAGTTCTTATCCACTCAGCTCGACACAAACAAGGAAAACGATTTTAAAGATGCGTGCTCAAAACTCTCTTAATACAAAAACTACGAGGCTAGAACTTTCTGCTTGTTTCTGTGTACCTCAGGATCTTGTAGCCTTTTAGTTTCCTTATTACAATCAATTTTGATGTTCTGAATTTTTCAGAATGAATTTTCATGGTATAAAGTGAGGGTCCCGGCACATAGTGCTAGTACAGTGCCTGGCAAATAGCAAGTATTTCATAAATTTTTGTTGAATGAACAAATGAGAGCATGAATGATCAAATGAGGTGATCCCCAATTCAAAATAAGAGAGTCAAAATGAGAAAATCACATAGTATAGGTGGGGACTGATCCAGGATATTATCCATGAAACTGTATGGAAAGTTTAGGAAAATCCAGACTTACCACAAAAATAATGTGAATGTTATTTAACTTAATTGGATTTTATTTAATACAGTAAATGTAACTGGAGTACCATAATTGGAATTTAGTAACAAATCCAGTGATTTGTGTTCTCTCTGGGTTAAGGTAGTTTGGACAAAAGGGGAAATTTCTGTTGCCCTTACCAGTCTGAGAATCAACACCTGAACTGAATGTAGTCAATGTTCCATGACTTTCATTTGGGGAGTTTGTTTTGTTTGTTTTTGCTTTGCCTTGTTTTGCAAATAGCCTTCTGGCCTTCTCGAAACCCCCGCCCCCCCAATCTCAGGCATCATTCTCTCACTCCCCTGTTAAACTAAAACAATGAATAGATGCTCAAAATAGTCCAGCACCGTTTGCTATTTTAAACAAATCCTGGCTGGATCTGCATGTGGCTAAGAACTCTTCGCCACCAGCAGCCCTCTCTGGGTCCCCACTGCTGGGAGAAGCCATCAGGTGCACCGACTCCCTGATATCACCAAGAACCCCGTAGCAGCCGACCATTTTGGAGAGCTTGGCGGGTTCTTATTCACAAATTTGTTCTTGTCTAGTATCACTAGGCCATCTGAAACCATGAATGACACATTTCCAATCCATGTCTAAAGTTCTACTTTCACGGCCTCTGACAGGTCCTCGAAGTACAAGGATGGGATTCATTCTAAATCACAAGGATGGTCTGAAGAAATTGTCAACAGGATGGTTTGTTTCTGGTGGATAACAACTTGTTGGAAATACGAATTAAGATAATATGCTTTCTTTTACATGATTGATAGTGTTTTCAGGCACCACCTCTGATTGACTTAGGCTATAATTTTGTGGCATTAATGAAAAAGGACTTAATGAGAGGGTTTCCTTCTTTCCCCATGTAGGTTTCACCGCCATACACAAAACCAAAGTGCCCTAACTAGGATGCTTCCATTCCACACAAACAGGCCCAACTTGATTTGTGGATTACACCGCTAGAGCTCACTCAGCAAGTAATACATTAATCATTTTTTTTTCTTATAGAGGCATTTTACCTTCTAATGTGAATTTCAGAACTTGTCTTGATTAATGCTGATGTGCTGAACACTGTTGCCATTGAGTCATAGATCTTGCAAAAAGCCCCTTGGAATAATAATTCACATATCTCCTGAAGAAAAGTTTTTCAAAATTCTCAGTGCAATATTCTGATAGATTAATCTAGGATATCCTGATACTTCTTTCAAACAGTGGCTTTCTTCCTAATAGTTCTTTTCTAGGATTTTTTTTTTTTTTTACTGTCATGTCAATTTCATGAAAGCAGTGTTCCTGCTTCAAAGCTGCATGCAAACAACAGGTACTGAAAAAGTTGTTCTCTATGCTAATTTTTAGTGTTTAGGGCAATGCCTTTAGTAACCTCAAACAAATTTTACTATTATCCTTATACATTGAATGAAAAATATCTAGAGAATATATAATATATGCAAGTATCTGTGTACTAGCCTTTTAAGCTAGTAATTATTTACCCATTTAAACTCAGCAACACTGAACTTTACAGAAATGTATTTCCATATGAGAAACAGTGATTCAAGATTCAAAGTCTCCCCATCCTTTCTTGAACTAGGTCATGACATCTCTGTAAAAAAAAAACACATTGTCTATTAGAAGTGAGTTACAGTTATTAAACTATATCCTCATGGGGTAGAGAGTTGATGGTAAATTACCCAGGAAAGAGTAAACTGATTTTAAATGCAACCACCGGGGACTTAATCAACAGTTAAGTGGTGCCTTGATTTTTAAATTATATAAAAGTCACTTGCTGTATTTTCTGCTGTGAGCACCCACCTCGATGTCTGGCATGCAGCTAGTGTTCAATGTCAACAGAGAAGTCTCAGAAGTTTTTAATGTGGAGAGGCTGGAGAGAAAGGCTTCTCTGACTCAACCACTAGGTGGCACACAGGGACCGTGCTTCACACACTGAACCCTCACAGACCCTACCTTTCATGGTGTAAATAAAGAGCTGCATTATTAATTTATGCCATCACGACCACTCTACGCCTAATATTTGTTTAACCAGCTGTTTCCTCTAATTCCCCTTAACCACTATTGATTAAAATCCCAAGTATATTCGGGTTTCATCCCTCCCTATTTTCCTCCAACAATATTTTGTCACCTATAAATAACAGACTAAGTACATTGAAATAACACAGACCAAGTACCATGGTTACTAATAATGAATCCAGGGTGTTGGACAATTAACCAAAGGCAACGGAAGACTCTGATGTAAAAGTTATTTTCAAATTTGCTTTGCATTTTGTTGGAATTTTAATTGGTGGAATACCATTATCTTAAAAAAAGTAATCTGGAAAATAAAACATGCATGGAAAACAAGCAAAAGGAAATGAAAAGAAAAACCAACACTAGTGTTTTCCGGAAAAGGGAGTTATTTCCTGAAAAAGGATTTGTGTTCATTTTTCCAGAAACTTCTTCGACTCTTCAGAAAATACCAGTATTCTGCAACCAAGATGTTAAAATGCAGGACTTTGGTGAACTATCTACTCATAGAGTATCTTTCTGCATATTCTGCCAAATGTATTTATCCTGGATGTGTTACTTGCTCCCAAAGGAAGGAAGAGGAAGTGAAACCACTAGGGATATAATGAATTGATTCTTCTTTGTGAAAGTCTCTTCAGTACTTCTAAATTACAGTGTCAGTCATTCCTCTGAGAGACAGGGCCTGCTGACAATAAATAAATGGCTCACTTTATAAGAACATGACAGTCTTCTCTTTTTTGTTTCTCATAGAAAGCTCAGACCCCCAGGACACCTCTAGAACATTGGCCTCTGGGTACCTTCTCCCTGGGGGCCAGCAATCTTTTGAGGTTGTTGGTTTTCTCTCGCTCATTTAATTAAATTTAAGGAAAATTACTTCTACTTATCTAGTTTTCCCATTTTAAAAGCTGTTTCCAATTTTGTGAAGAGGTTACCTAAAATGTAACATCATTCTCCCAGCTTAAACAATTAAATTATTGAGAACAGATAGCCACCAAATGACTGAAGACTAATAAATGCTCAATAAACCTCTGGCATACATTTTATTTTACTGAATGGAATAAAAACCTTCTTTATTAGTAGAAATAAATGGAAATGAAGGTAAACACTGATGTAAGAATTATCACTGTGAAAGTTACCAGAGAGAACTACTATGATACATTTTTGATAGAACAATGTTCCTACTTTATGATTGCATTGAAATATTGAAGTCACAGAAGTGTGTATAAAATTACTGCAATTCAGTACACTGAAATAATCAAATAGAATGTTACCAGAAACTACATTTGTAATGAATAAATATTACATTTCACTTAGAAATTAACTCATAGGCTTTATTTCTTAAAAACCGTTAGCTTCCAAGATGCCAGCCAGTATGTTTGATTTTATGACATCACACTGGAACATGTACAGGAACACTTTCCACCCTAAAAATTCCCAAATGTACTGGCCACTCAGTGTGTTTTTCCAGTGATAAATGAAAATAAAGTAACATATTTTCAAAATAATAAACCATCTCATTTTGAACACAACAGTCAAATTCAGTGGAAGAAAACAACTTCATTTAAGCCCCAAAGTGTTCAGATTTGCTTAGAGTGGTAAACAGTCTCAACACATAAATCCTTTAAGCAACTTTCAATAGTAATCTCAAAAACTATGACTTTAAAATATTTTTCAGTACCTTAAAATTAATTATCAACATCATTCAATGTAGGAAAGGCATTGTAACTCTAAAATCTTAATTTCACAATTAACTGGAGGCGTGCGGACCAAAATTCGTAACATCTCAAAGATTATCCATCTAACCGGTATTATCTGTGATTATAGTAACTTTCTTTCCCACACAAACCTATATATTCCCTAAAACAAAACGCAAAAATCTGGAATGGACATTCCCATTCCTCAGCATTTCCTTCAACCTATACTATCCTGTTTTTCATCTCAGGTGCTATTAAAATGCTTGTTGAAATACAGATGGAAAAGCCACCACTTGGAAACTACGCATCTGCCAGATTTATAGTACCAGGAGCAAATGCCAGGATACTAGAGTTAATCCTTAGCCCAATCTAGACTGAGCTTTTTTATTGCAATCCAGGATTTTACCTGACAATATGACTCTTCAAAAAAAAAAGTTGAGATGTCATGTTAAACTCAAAATGAAAGAAAATAAGAAAATTTGTCTTAATGTATATATACATCATAATATGTATTGCTCTCTGAAATCTTCAAGGCACTAAGATTTGAGAGGAAGAGTGAAAAATTTATGGAAGTTTTACCTTGTCCTGAAATCCAGAAGTTCAGATGCTCTCAAGTCCTGTTGAGGTTGGAGCCTGAAGATCAAGTGAAGCTAGCGCTCTTTCTCCTCACCTTAAGTTTGTCTCTGGGCAAGTGTGTGTGTGTGTGTGTGTGTGTGTGTGTGTGTGAGAGAGAGAGAGAGAGAGAGAGAGAGACTGTGAGAGTGTGTGTGTGGTGTGTGTGCGTGTGCGTGCGCAGAATGTCTCTTTGTGGCGCTGGATGGCAGAAGTCCTGGTCCTGGGAAGAAGGAGGCACTTTCTCACCAAGAGCAGAAGAAAAGCAAAGCGTCACCAGGAAAGTTCTCCTCCCAGATCCCCTAATTACAGCCTAACGTGCACTTCATGCAAACTTCAGGGAGGAAGGGAGGGGCAGCTCTGTGCCCAGATCTTGTGAAACAGCAGCTTCTTAGATGACTTTCCACTCTGCTAAGATCCCCGAGCATCCAGCTCAGGGGATCAGGGAAAGCAGCAGCTACAGCCACAAACCCCCACTCACACCGCACCTCCTGCACCCTCACCACTCCTGGGTCTGTACAGAGATGCTGGGGCAACGGGTCAGGAGAATCCTCTATGGGGCAGCAGTGTGAGGCAGAAACGGGAGGGCAGTACATTCGTGCTTTGTTTTTTAGCCTCTGTTCAGAGGAAAATCCAAAGGTGGGAGAGGTCTCCCTTTCCCCAGTAGATCCAGGGTGACTTGGTGGAGAGACAGTTATGACAACAGCAGCCAAAGTTTCCTAAACTGGAGGTGCCCTTCCACTTCCACACTTCCAAATTGCAAGAAGTGTATTTTCTTGTGTACTGGACTCGATACCGATGTTGGGTTTGAATCTTGGCTAACAACTGCTATTGTACCCGGGCATGACAGAGCTCAAAGAACCTGGATTTATTTATAGAGTGAGGAATGCGAGGGGCAGACGAGATGGGTGGGGTTGGCTTATGGATCCATACCCAGGATTAGAACCAGATGGGCACAGGGCGCGCGCGCGCGGGTGCGCACACACACATAGACACACACACATACATAGACACACACACACACACACACACACACACACACACACACCCTAAAATAACCACTGGGGAAGATGCTGGGACACGCGGGAAAACGCCTCCTGAACAAATAGACGTTTATTTATAACTCCTGGGAGAGTATATAGGTCCATTGATTCCCGCCTTGAGTAACCAAGGGTTTTGGAGAGGAAATGGCTTCATATTTCAATAACAGAGCCACCTTTGATGGAGCCTAGGAGGGGAAAAAAAGAAACACACCGCAGGAAGCAAACGGCTGTTGAAGCAGCCGGGAGGGAGCGGGGCTGGCCCGGGGATGAGGACAAGCAAACAAGCCCGAGGGCCCCCGAGCCAAGGAAGAGGCGAGACGCGGGCTGGCGTGCCGGAGACCTGGGGGTGCGGGGCTCCTCGGGCGCGGGGCGCTGGGAGAGGGCCAGTGGCTCGCGGCAGAGCTCCTGTGCCCGCCCGAGGGCGCGGGGTGGTTGGGGCAGGGGGGACTGTGCCCAGGCAGGACCGCAGGCTCCGCGCGACCGCCGCCTCCGCTTCACCGGGGCGCTGCTGGGGCCGGGGGACCGGGGGACGCGGGGTCGGGCGGGCCAGAGGACTGATGAGCAGAGGGACTGGTGCGGCCGGGGGACTGGCGCGCAGACGAACTAGCGGAGTAGGGGCGCCCGCGGGACAGAGGCGCAGGTGAGACGCGGGGACGTCCGTGGGGCAGGTGACTCGTGGGGCAGATGAGCTGGCTGGGCAGGGGCACAGGTAGGACGGGGGCTCGGGCAGGGCAGGGCGCGAGATCAGAGCTGTGCCCGAGGCGGCGAGAGGCGCTATTGTCTTAGATAAAGCCTGAGCCTCACCCCCGGTGGTGGTGGCTTCCCCTTTGGAGAGAGGCGGGAAAGAGATCTTCAAATAAATGAAAAAACAAACAAAAAATTCTTCCCCCGCTATGCCTTGCCGTATTTCACTGGTTCTTGCCCCCAGACTCGTCGTCCCTGCCATTCCGGCGCGTGGTGAATTAACACGTGCCTCTTGGAAAAGATTTTGTTGCGAAAACAAACCCAACACCCACAAATCCTCACTCAATGAAGACAGTTATATTCAAACTGGGAGAATCAGGAATGAATCCTCCAGCAGTCAGTTCAACACCTTTCTTGTGGAGTCATTCCAAAACCTGGGCAAGGCGCCTCTTTAGTCATTTTTTCTGTTTCTCCCCCGCAGAAAACAAGCCGCTGAAGGTTTTGCAATGTTCTGTCGTTAATTTAATGGCTATTGAGACAGCTGTTATACTGTAGGCCCCCACATTAACTGCCAGTAAAAATAAGATACATCTCAGCTTTTCAGCCATGAGAAGAGTGTTTATGTTATTTCTTGTAAATGTTCAGAATGATATGTGTTTTGAGGAACATAAAGGAATTAGAGTTAAAAACAAATGTCCTACAATTTTCCTATCGAAGCTTCATAAAGGTGGCGAGGCTGATAGTATGTGGTTATAAAGTCATATAAACACAGGTTAAACACTACTCTTGTTCTTTCAACTTAAAAAACCTAATTTCTGGGAGTGGCCCCGGGAGCACATCAGATCAGCTGGCCCATGGATGACACTTGTTCCCTTTATTTTGTGATCTGCTCCATACATTTATTCCAACGGAGCATTAAGAGAATGTACTGCCTTCTCTTCAGAAATTGTTAGCCACACAAGACATCTGTCTCACAATTCTGTCGGACCACAGTGAGTTACTCTGGAATTTTTGTTTGTTTCAGTTTCAGGTATAACCCCATCAACTGAGTTTAGCTTCCAGAAACAATGACAGGTACTTACCATTGATGTTCCAGACGAGAGTTATCTCCTTAGTCCTTTCCTGCCCCTATTTCCTGGCTCCCTTTCCCAGGTACCTAGTTACTAGTTTTTGTCAAGTACTTAACCTACCAACAGTGTGTGTGTGTGTGTTTAAGATTTTATTTATTTATTTGACAGAGATCTCAAGTAGGGGGAGAGGCAGGCTGAGCAGAGAGCCCGATGTGGGGCTCTATCCCAGGACCCTGGGATCATGACCTGAGCCAAAGGCCGAGGCTTTAACCCGCTGGGCTACCCAGGTGCCCCAATAGTGTGTGTTTTAAGTGTTATTCAGCCTTAATTTAATTGATATGATTTACGTTTCCATTCATTTTCAGTTTCTTTTTAAAGATTTTATTTATTTATTTATTTGTCAGAGAGAGAGAGAGAGAGACTGAGGACACAAGCATGGGGAGCTGCAGGCAGAAGGAGAAGCAGGTTCCTTGTTGAGCAAGGAGCCCAATGTAGGACTTGATCTCAGGACCTGAGATCATTACCTGAGCGGAAGGCAGACGCTTGACCTACTGAGCCACCCAGGTACCCCTCGTTTTTAGTTTCATATGCTTTAGTAATTATTTAAAGTTCATTGTGGAATCAACTTTAAGAGTCTTAAAATTTTTTTAATGGTTATATTAATTCATATTCACCTAAATAATGTTTTATAGAGGTAGATGTTACTTGGATCAGGTGTTACAATAATGCATTATAATTATACAATTATTACAATAATATGCATAATAATATGTTTTGGTTAAAAAACCTAATGAAGTAATCAACTAAATAAATACAAATATATTTCATGACCAAATATTTTATAAAGGTGTAAGTTGTGAAAAAAATGCAAAGACCCAAATATCTGTACTCTGTATATGAAGATTTCTCTAATTATTAATATCAATAATACATGTGGACAGTCATGTCTTTCATGGCATATGCAGTATTTTGTTTTGTTTGGGGGAAGGCAGGATAACCAGCTTTTTTAAGTTTTAAGAAAAACCAAATATTTTCTTCAATATTAATTCTTAAAATGTATGTTAAATTCTACCTTAAATTCCCTCACTAGTGCTAGAGATTCAAAACCTAAAAATCGAAGTTGAAAATCAAGGCCAGTGCAAGGAAAACTGAACACGAATTTAGAGCTAACGGATATCTATTTATCAGCATATTTTGAAAAGATCTTGCTTAGCATAATGCAAAAATTTTTTTTTAAATGAAAATTAGGTCAGGATGGTGTTATAAAATGTGACTTTCCATTCTTTTGCTAATTGTAAGAAAACTTGTGTAATCAGGTTGAACCAAGTAAAATGGAATATTCAACCATTGTTGACCTACCAAAACAGGCAATTTTAACTGGCTTAACCTAATAAGACTTAAACATGTGCATAGCATAAACATAGCAGACACATTTTCAGCATTTAAAAAATGTCAATCTAAAGTATCATGAATCTTTAATATGTGATAAGTTTGCAAGCAGAATGGTATTCCTCCTGGCATATTATACGTCTAATGAAATATAGATTTGTATTCAAATGGTGATTATCTAAATTCATCTGTTCTCCAAACTCTGAAAGAGGTTGCTCTATTATCCACTGAATTCCAAAGATCTCCTACCCTGTGAGTCATGTTTCCTGGAATTTTTGCCCGAGGCTAATATTATACCTGGTTGAACATCTGTGAGGATAAAGGTGCAGCTATGTGCACTTTGAGGCACTGGGGGAGGAAAGCCATTTGACCTTTCCTGTCCGAGGGCTCAGAACTTCATTAAAGCATCCCCTGGGATTGCCGGCATAACCATGAGAAGGACATCATTTGTAATTAAGTCCTTCCCACTGGCTATATTCCTGTTGAACTCCATGATTAAAATACAAATTCAATATTCGAAATGGTCACAAAGCATTTGATAAAAGGTTATTTTGCTTTTAATGCAATGGGGGGAGACTAGCTTTCCAAGGACCCACTTTTTGTGCTCTCACTCTCACAAAGTGTGCTGCCGAGAGACTCTTCAAAAGGGCAAACGAAATAATTAGGCAATAAATTGTTCAGATGTTAAGAACAGAGCTGTTCCAGAACTAGTGAGGCCATGTGAGTATCATAGCAAGTGATAAATATCTTGAGAAATAAGAGCCTCCATGTTCCCCTCCTTGCCTGTTGGACCGGTTTCGGTTTCAAAGCACCTTTCTTGTAACCTATTGTTCTCTCAATGTGTTTCTTTTATCCAGAATGCCCAAAACTGTTCTTCATTTTTTTTTTTTTTTTTTTCAATAAGTGGCTGTCTATGTCTTTATTTACCAGACTCTACTCATTTTGCAGCGAGGCCCAGATTCAGTCTCAGGACCTTTGTCATTGTTGTCTTTGATGGTCCTAATATCAGGAAAGTTCCTCCTTCACAATCCCCTGTTACTGTTAAGATCACCTACGGGCTACTTGTAGGCTGCCTTACGTTTTATTTGTATTTTCATACAGTTGTTTTTTTTAATGAGCTATATCGCAAACTTTCTGAGAGACAATAGTATATCTTTGCATGTTCAGTTTCTAGCACACAGCCTTGTTGTTAGATGCTGATAAAAAAATGTTTATTGCTATTGTTGAAGATAATGAGGAGATTCTCTATATTCAGGAGCGAAAGTAAAAACAAACAAGGAAAACTAGTTCTTGAACAAGCTAGTTCAGGGTATTTTGTATCTAGTAGCCAATGGCATAAAAAGTAAATCATCAAAGGTTGATTCACAATTTGTGACTCAGTTGGTTAAGCATCTGCCTTTGGCTCAGGTCATGATCCCAGGGTCCTGGGATTGACTCCTGCATGGGCATCCTTGCTCAGCAGGAATCCTGCTTCCTCCTCTCTCCACCCTTGTGCTTTCTCTCGCTCTCTCTCTCTCTTTCAAATAAATAAATAAATCTTAAAAAATAATTTGTATCATTTCTTTGATCTCACAAAATTAAAAGAAACATAATACATATTTTTTCTTCCATGCTTGGCTGATGAGTGATTGTATAAATGAAAGCATACAAAGGTAAACTGTTTTACTCTTTTAAAGAACTAGGTTGAGGTTAGTGACAAATAAGCTTATTGTCTTAGAATTACAGTATCAGAACCTTGAATATTAATTTTTTGCTTGCATTTATATAGTTATTTTAAAGTTAAGCCAATTATAACTATCAGTAAATGTAGTCCTTATTGTATTTTCTTATAACCTTCAAAGAAAAGGATGTCAAGTCTAACTGGGCTGATTCCTAGGTGAATTAGCTAATGCACCAAGGTTTGCATAGAGCGAGACTGAAGTGTAGGGCTTTGATTATTTGAAAGTGAAGTAAATGGTCTAGAATGGTCAGGAAGATGGAGAGAAAGAATTATATTGTATCAAAGTCTATGAAGAATTTTAAAAAGGGGAGGTTAGTTAAAGCCAAGCTGAGGGACATTTCTACAGAAGGCTAGAAGAGAATATTAACATAAATACTTGGGACAATATGCTTCTTAGTAAATTTTGAGCTAAGCTTGGTTTGGAATAAACATCGAAATGTTTTGAAATTTTATATACAAGTCTGTGCTAAACTTGAAAGGTAAAAATCTTCTTTTTTCCTAATATCACCAGAAATATAGAATTAATTCTCTTCTTATATCCAAGTTTTAGGCAGGCACTAGGCAGTATTTGAAAGACTAGCTAGGGGCGCCTGGGTAGACACTTAATCCCAGCGTCCTGGGATCAAGCCCCGCACCGGGCTCTCTGCTCTCTCTCTGTAAAACAAATAAATAAAATTTTAAAATAAATAAAATAAAATAAAATAAAAGACTAGCTAAGTTTTGTTTTTTGTTTTTGTTTTTAAAACAGATTTTATTTATTTGGCAGAGAGAGATCACAAGTAGGCAGAGAGGCAGGCACAGAGAGAGGGAGAGACAGGCTCCCCACTGAGCAGAGAGCCCAATGCAGGGCTTAATCCTAGGACCCTGGGATCATGACCTGAGCTGAAGGCAATGGCTTAACCCACTGAGCCACCCAGGCACCAATCAGTTTTATTTTCTATATAAAACAGTAACAATAGGATTTGATTTGGGGCTCAACTTGACTCATTTTTTGGCCTCTTCCCTCCTAAGTTCTCCCTTCGGCATCTGAGTGTCTTGTGGCACAAATGTTTGATCGGTCTTATGAGTTGGAAATTACCGTGTCAGGATCCTGTTGCCTCTAGCAGGATGTCTGAGGTGTTTCTCACACCTGCCACCACTTTTTCATTTTGAATATCCCTTTTTTATTTGAACGCTACTCTTGGAATAGCATCCTGGTTGCCTTCCTTGACTCTTAGGTCTCTTCAGGAGTCCATTTCTACATGCCCGTAATACTATTTCCCTCTCTTATAGCTCTGGAAATAGCACTGCCTTCATCAAAACCTTTCTGACAAAGCTTGCTGGATAGCTAAGCTCTAAAAACCTGGCATGTGCATTTGGTTTTGTGACCTAAATGTTAAAATCTACATTGCTTTACAATACTTGGCCTGAGTGTGGCATTCTTGACTCTCTGAATTAATTAAGTTGTTTGGAGGAAGAAGAAACTATCTTTGGATAAAGTTGAGTGAATATAATTGTTCATCCAACTCTGGCAACTCCAAATATGTTTTTTGATTACCTAAATTACTATGCATGAAAATGAAACAAATAGGTCACTGCTGAATGGAATTTTGTTCTCTCATTTATTTCATAGACCGACACTAGGCTCCATTTTTGTGTGTCTAAACCCAAAACAATTGAGAAATATTTATAGATCACTAAGTATACTTGATCATTTTGTATTATGGTTTGGTCCCTTTGTGGATTTCCTGGTGACTGTTACGGTCTTGAGCTATTACTTGAATATCACTATTAGAACAATATATAGAGAGTTTAGAAGCTACCAGCCTCAACTGGAATATCCGTAAGAAAAAAACCACAAAAAGCTGTATGTGGCCTTCTTGACTCTATTTAAAAAAAAATAAAAAAAAAAAATAAAAAAAAATTTTTTTTTTTTAGAGCAGTTTTAGGTTCATAGCAAAATTAAGAAGAAGATATGGATATTCCCCAAATACTCCTTTCCCACACACACGCATCATCTCCCCCATTATCAACACCCTGCTGGAGTGAGTCACTGATTACAAATGCCGAGTCCACGACACTGACACCAAAGTCCTCCAGAGTCCTTCGTCACCCTTGGTGGTGGACATTCTGTGGGTTTGGATAAAAGTATCACGATTTGTATCTACTATTAGAGTATCACTCAAACGATTTTCACTGCCCTAAAAATCCTCTGTGGTCCACTTATTCATCTCTCCTCCCACCTAACCCCTGGCAGTCACTGACTGAGTTTCCATTTTTGGTGCTTCTAGATAATTGAAGAAGCTGGCAGTGAGCGCCTATGCGATCCCATCCTGAATGAGAATGTATAGTCCTAGCAACCACTTAGAAAGCACAATAAAGCACACATTTGGGAGCTTAGAAAACATGTAATTTATTTCAAAATATTTCCTACTATTGTCTAGCTTCTATATAGGAGAGGATAAACAAAAGTTTTTAGGTAAAATCAGTGCAGTACGAGTATGTTCCTGGCCCTTTAATAAGAGTAAAGTTTCTTTCTACCTAGTGGGCTGTCATGAAGTCTCCTTCACTACTCCTGATAATTAATTCAATAATTAACCTTTGATTCTTTATTTGTGGTGGTATTATTTTCTGTTTTATAATTTTGCTGTTAAAAATCATGAAGTTTTTTTTTTTTTAATCAACTACATTCTTGAAGGTAAAATTAAGGTTCATAGCCTTATTTTCATTTCAGTGTAAAATATGTATGTCATTTTGTGAGTACTCTTTTAAAAGTTAACTGTGAAAATGATTTCTTTCTACCGTTTTCAAAAATAATTGAATTTGAAGCAGATTTTGTCTCAGTGATTCTTCAAAGTTCTGGTTGTCAAAAGATATCTTTTTTCCCTTAGGGTTTAGAGAAAAAAGATGATTCTTAAATAATAAAATGCTTAATTTTAATGCCTGTAATCTTTCTGATATTATGTATGCTGGTATTATCAAATAATAAGAAAAATAATAGACCCCTGGCTGTTATTTCCATTCTTTACTTGACTTCTAGGAAGGGGATAATTTGATACAATCCGTCTTTGTTGTTTTGAATCAATAACTATGTTGGTTAAGATTTTTGTTGTTTTCATTCTGAAATGGAAGCAGACTTTATCCCAAACCATGGATTGCGCAATGACATTAACTGACTGATCAGTAAAATAAAATAACAATAATCTGTTCTTTATGCTTTGAGTCATCTAGCTTGTGTTCTTGTGTCAAAATATTCATCAGCAATTGTTCAGGCTGTTTGGACTATTCATGCAATGAAAATAATAATAATTCATAGAATAAAAGACACACACACACACACGCACACACATATATATTTATGTATCTTAGACAAGTGAGCATTACAGTACCTCCATATAATTTTGAGGGCACATGCTTAGAGGGACATCTATTTTATATATTGGTAAAATAATTCTCTATAGAAGCCTTTGTGTTCTCCTATTCAACAGAACACATGTTCTGTCAGGGAGAAGTTTATACCTGTGAGTATTTGGTGTTTGGAAAAGTTGTAAGAGGCAGTAATTTTAGAACCCCAATTGCCTTGCCAGATAAATTTCTGTTGGTTTTTCTCAGAGACATTGTATGATTTGTCTAAGTGTTTACAGGTGTATTGGTAGAAGGGACTGTAATCACTTCTATTTTTATTTGTACTTGAGGAATAGTTTTTGGGGAAAACCACCCATTTGATGTGTCAAAACACTGGAAGACTTCTGTCTATGCTATCTTTGAATTTCAATCTCTATAAAATTATACTTTAAACTGTATTGAATTGTCATGGTTAGACTATATAAGATTACTACCTACCACATTCTAACCCTTTTTAGAAATTAAAAGAAATGGGAATCTGAAAATGATGTCAATCAGGTTCTCAAAAAGAACCTCTTTTGCTTTTATTTTCTTATGGTATTTTTGATGTCAGGAATAATAAACTGTGGACACTGTAATAGATTTGGAAGTAACTGATATCTATATTTTTCCTCTTAAGAATTATAGCTTTATTGGGGTGCCTGGGTGGCTCAACGGGTTAAGTATCTGTCTTCAGCTCAGGGCATGATCCCAGGGTCCTAGGATCAAGCCCCCACATTGGGCTTTCTGTTCAGCAGGGAACCTTCTCCAACTCTCTCTGCCTGCAACTCTCCCTGTTTGTGCTCGCTCTCGCTCTCAAATAAATAAATATAGTCTTAAAAAAAGAATTATAAGGGCGCCTGGGTGGCTCAGTGGGTTAAAGCCTCTGCCTTCGGCTCAGGTCATGATCCCAGAGTCCTGGGATGAGCCCCGCATTGGGCTTTCTGCCCGGCGGGGAGCCTGCTTCCCTTCTCTGCCTGCCTCTCTGACTACTTGTGACCTGTCTGTTAAATAAATACATAAAATCTTAAAAAAAAAAAAAAAGGAATTATACCTTCATTACCTACAATTATTATGCTTATTAATATTTCTGTAGGGATAGTGGCTTATGGAATGAGTAGGATGATAGGGCCAGAGTTTAATGAGCTGCCATGGGCGGGACAGATACGAGGGCCATGAAGATAAGTTGCTTAGCAACTCAAAGGCCATAGAGCAATGGTACCTTGTCTTAGGGAATCACCAGCTGCCCCTTCACCTAAGCCAGGAAGCGAAGGAGAATTGGGGCTGGGGGTGGTACAAATTTCGCTTGTTCTCCATAAAGCTAACTGTGATACTGTGATTTATAATAAAAATATAGATTTGATCTTCATCCCTGTTGCTTGCAGAGAGCTCCTAAAACCCTCGGAATTTCTTAAGTGATGAGAGTAACAAAGATGTCTTTTTTATGTTAATGAAGTGATTTTTGTATTCCTGCCCCTTCCCCAAGGGTGGGACTAGTTGCCAGAGCCAGCCATGATTGGAGGGTTAGAACTTTCAGTCCCACCCCAGAACTCCTGGGAAAGGTGCGGGGCTGGAAGCTGACTCAATCGCCAATGGCCAATGATTTAGTCAATCATCCCTATGTAATAAATTTGTTCTATAAAACCAAAAGGTGAGGGTTTGGCAAGCTTTCAGGTTGGTGAACAGATGGAGGCTCCAGGAGCGGGGTGTACCCTGAAAAGGCACAGAAACGCCATACCCTTCCCTCATATCTTGCTTTATACATCTGTCATCTGTTTCTGAATTTTATAATAAACAGGTAATCAAAGGGGAAAAAAGAGAGAGAGGGAGGCAAACCGAGAAACAGACTCTTAACTGTAGAGAACGAACTGATAATTACCAGAGGGATGGCGGTGGGAGGTTGGGTGAAATAGGTGTTGGGGATTAAGGAGGGCACTTGCTGTGATATGGACCAGGTGTTGAAAAGAAGTGTTGAGCCACTATATGGCACACCAGAAGCTAATATTACACTGTATGTCAGTTGGGATTTATATAAAAACTTAAAAAATTTTTAAATAAGCAAGTGATTGGGTAAGTAAAATATTTCCCAGTTCTGTGAACTGCTCTAGCAAATTAATCAAATTCAAGGAGGGAGATGGGAGAACCTCTCTCTGATTTATAGGCAGTTGTCAGAGCACAGGTACCAACCTGCCCTTGAGACTGTTATCTGAAGTTGGGGGTTAAGGAGGGGCCAACACTGAACTCTTAAACTCGTGGGAGCTAATGCTCTCTCCAGGTAGAAAATGTCAGAATTGAGTTGAATTATAGGACAGTCATGTGGTCTCCTGAGAATTGCTTGGTGGGGGGATCTCTCGCCCGCCACACCTATTGGAATTGAGTGCTATTTGGTGGTATAGGAAAAGCCTTCACACACTGGGTAACTAGAAGTGAAGTGCTCTGTGTGAGTCTGGCAGTAGTGTGAGAAAAAAGAAACCAGAAATCTTATATCAGTGGACTGAACTGAGTTTTTGCTATTTACTGACTTCTTTGTTTGAGTAGAAAAACCTGAAAGACTCCACCAAAAAATTGACAGAACTGATACATGAATTCAGTAAAGTTGCAGGATATAAAATCAACATCTAGAAATCAGTTGCATTTCTATGCACATTGACCTATGGGTCTTAGTTTTGTGCCAGTACCATACTGTTTTGATTCTACAGCTCTGTAATATAACTTGAAATTCGAAATTGTGATGCTTTTTAAATTTTTAACTTTGTTTTTCAAGATTGCTTTGGTTATTTGCCGTCTCTTGTGGTTCCATACAAATTTTAGGATTGTTTGTTCTAGCTCTGTGAAAAGTGCTGTTGGTATCTTGATAGGGATTGCATTGAATACGTAGATTGCTTTGAGTAATACTGACATTGTAGCAATATTTGTTGTTCCAATCCATGAGCATGGAATGTTTTTCCATTTCTTTGTGTAGGTTTTGGTTAGATTTGTTCCTAAGTATCTTACTGTTTCGGGCGCAACTGTAAATGGGATTGATTCCTTGATTTCTCTTTTTGCTGTTACATTATTGGGGTATAGTTTTAATTAAATTCCGTTTAGTAACACACAGTGTCATATTAGTTTCAGGTGTGCGATATAGCGATTCAATACTTAAATACAGAAGCTGGTGCTCATCACAACATGTGCATTCCTTCATCTCCATCACCTGCTTACAATGGTTAACCTGTTTGGGAACTGCTAGGGAGAGGCCGTGCTCAGATTTGAGTATAAATAGTATAAATAGTCAATGAGCCGACTAAGGCTGGTTCATTCTTTGGCTTCTCCTCTATCGGTATGTCATTGATTTATTCAGTGGAGAAAAAGTTGGGTTAAGAAAACAAGTGAAAATTGACTCAAATTTGTAATGATTTAGGAGCCTGAATATTTATGAGACGAATTGATCTATTATTGTCCTTTCTTTTTTCCTGATTTTTGCCGAATAGCCACTGGAGAAGACATCACCTTTCACAGAGAGAAGGCAGAAATAGAAAAGGTAAACTAAACCAACTTTGTTCGTTTTTATCATGAACGAAAACCAGCTTTGAGGGTTTTTTCATGAATGAATATTGGACTTTGTCAAATGCTCTTTGTGCATTGAGAGAATCATATGGTTCTTAGCCCTTCTATTAATGTGGTAAAACACGCTGATTGATTTGCAAATATTGAACTACCCTTTAAAACTAGGAATAAATTCCACTTGGTGGTGAATGCTTTTTTTAATGTACTATTAGATTTGGTTTGCTAGTATTTTTGCAAGATTTTTGCATCCATATTCATTAGGAATATTGGCTTATCCTTCTCTTTTGTAATGGTGTCTTTATCTGGTTTTGGTGTTGGGCTCTGCTGGCTTCATAGAATGAATTTGAAAGTTTCCCTTCCTTTTCTATTTTTTTGGGACTAGTTTGAGAAGAACAGGTAGACTCTTTTTTAAATGTTTAGTGTAATTAGCCACAAAGTTCACTGTCCTTACCAAAACCTACCTATTTTTCCTGAGTAACACCCCCTGGATTCTGGCAAGCATTCATTAATTTTTAGAGCTCTGGTAAATTGGTTTTGTTCGTGTTCCCATTACTTTTATGGAAGAGATCTTTATCCCACCGTTCCAGAAACCTGTCTCCTAAACAGTGTCCAAAGAGCCTCCTTTCTTCCCAACCTTGAACAAGCATGTTGCTTAACATCAGTGGGCCCTAATTCCTCATCTGTAATGTGAAAACTCTAGTAAGCCTCTTGGGGTTGCTGCAAGTACTAAAAGAAGCTGTTGACAATCGTGCCCAAACTGGAGTAGGCTGTTAAGGGAGGTTGTTTCTCCCTCCCTGTTCTGTACTTCTTGTCAATTTTGCACCACTAAAATCTTTCCAAAGTCTAGCTTAAACACCAGAAGTGATTCTTACTTATTAAAATTATTTATACTTGTTATCTGTCATCGCCTTTGCTGTTTGTATCCTAGCTCCCCTTTCCTTTTATAGTCCTTTTTTCTACTCTGGCATTAATGTTTGGCGCCAGTCAACCCGTTTCATTCAGTTGTCCTTGGATTGCATAGGACGTGGAGAGTTTTTCAACCATTTACGTTTATTTTCTGGATTTGCTTCTCCTTTATCTCTGCTCTCTCACTGGTACCCCGCTGACTCTTGCCCCTCCTTCCCAAACCAGAGCACCATCAATGAATCGAGACATTACTTACTTGAGTGAAAGGTAAAAGCATTTGGTCCCTGTTAGCAGAGCTCTTTCTTAGTCTCCTTATTTAAATAACCTTCAAATCTCTCTCTGTCCTTACCCTATACATTTTTCAGGATTTCAAGTTCTGCCATTTCCTTTAAATCTCCTTCATGTGCAATTTGGAGCTCCCTCTGTTTTTGCACATGATTGCAATCAATTTATTTAGCTACTTTATCTTTTGGTCTGTTTGATGGCATTATGACCAAAGCTTTGGCGGCCTGTATATTAGCATATCAGTCCAGTGTTAAAAAAATCAGAAGAAAATACAATTTTAAAAAGTTTGAGTATAAAAATAGGCAATATTTCAAAGAGGCATTTATAAAAGGAGTTTTTGTGCAGTTTGTCCCTGCATAATTTTGCCCACGGCTCCCAAGATAAAATGAGTTATCTTTTAAAGAACGCCATTTAGAAAATGTTAACTTTAGACAGTATCAATTAAAAGCCTGCTGTAAACGATTAGGAAATCAATTGCACACACATTTTCCACTTCTTATCAAACAACTTCATACTACTTTTGTCAGGCATATTACTACTTTTTACATTCTCAGGGTTCTCAGAGTTTATAGTGTACACATTCTTTAAACTGGCCTTTTACACTGAGCAACAAAAAATCTATACCCTTTTAAGATAATAAACATTTTGCAGCATTTGTTGTAGGGATGCATAATATTTGCCATTGCAAACCTGTACCATTACTTATGTAACACATGTCCTATTCTAGGACATGCAGGATCTCTTCCATTTTTCTTATACAAGTGATATTCTGATGATTACTCTTACATAGTTTTGCTTACATAAATTCTTTTCTCATTCTTCCTTAACTTGATGGAAGAAAAACGAAGAAAAGTTTAAAAAAAAAATTTAAGTCTGGGTAATCATTGGCTATCAGCTTGACCAAGCATACAGGAATTTCAGTTAATGGATACTAAACCTACCGTAGTTCACCCATAAAATTAAAATGTAACTGCCTTTTGTTCCCCTGAGGTTTTGAAAGTTGTAGTTAGATAACAACTGAAAAAGATACGCTATCAAACAGTGTGGTATCTGACTAATTTCATTGTTGAGGCAGGTTTGCGAAACTCTTGTCACACAGCTCTGCTTTGATGCTTCATGACTTTTTGACATAAATGACTACTTAGAAAAACTGAAAACCCCATGAAAATCTCAAAATCATCCTGGGATCTACACTTCCCTGGCTTTATAGACTCTAGCAGATCGTGAGGTTTCAAGGTAGGCTATTGTTAGGAATTCGTAACCCCTAACTTTTTGGAACAGTACGTGATACTCTTTCAACTATTTCATTTCCCAAATATTGTATTATAAATTATAAACCTACAAATTTAATAGGGACATTATTGTTCCTCTCATTGTGGTACAATTACACCCATTGTCGTGATGGTATTTTGGGTACTTAATAAAAAAAATCATCAGAGGCTCTGTGTGTACAATGTAAATACAGACATTAAAATCACTTTTAGCTTGTTAGTACCTTTCGTAGTATTTCCAAAAATTATACTGAAACACATGACTTTGCAGAATGGGTTAAGGTTAGAGTTTATTTTGAAGACTCTACCTGAATATGTGCTTGGGTTAAAGGAGAGACCGTGTGCATTAATAATTCAAAATGCTACCGTTTATACTTGCCTAATTATAAAAAGCTCTTCACTGAATCTGTGGAGTGGAGTGTCTGTGTGTTACTAAACTCTCTGCACCATTAGCTTTCCCCTTCTGTTTAGAAGTGTTTAACTGAGAAGCAAATGCTACTGTAAATATGCCAGGACTTTGCAAGGGATAGAGCATTAAACAAACATTATGAAGATCCCACTATGTAAAGATCCCTAGAGTAGGTGCTGGGGGGCCCAAGATCAATGTTTTGTGGTTTCTGTCTCTGATGAATTTATGGTGTAGAGAGAGGAACAGACCCACAGGCAGTTCATCTCATATAATTTTAAAGTTGGTATTGAGGCAGAAGCATTACAAACATTTTGGGGAAAAGAGTATTGACCCCGTCTGGTAAGGTGTGGTAACGCTTGAACTCAATCTTTCAAGATAAAAGCGAGTCATAGAGCCGGTCCTTGCACCTGGAACGAGGGAGCAATCTCAATCTGTTTTTTTTCAAGTCCCGCCGTGGCTAGTATGTTGAGTGCAGGTGTGCAGGCTGTGTGCTGAAGCCCAGCCTGTGATGTTCTGACTTGCTCTCTTAGGCTGTTTTATAATTCATCTGCCTAGAGGAGGCACCTTTCTGTCCTCTCTCTACCGAAAATGGTTCCTTTTTGTATTTGTTCACTTAGAAGGGGCACTTATACATTTATACAAGTTATTTGTATAAATTAAACAATATATACAATGCTACTGTGCTTTTACCTTGCACTGTTGATCAGAGGGTGAGGTCTTCTCTTCATATCATCTCTAACTCAAATTTTCTAAGCATCTACTATCCCTTACTTTCTCTTCTAGAAGCCTCCAACTATCCTGAACTTTCTGCCCATAGGTGGCCAAGAGCTAGCTGATTGAGAAGTGGATGGAGAGGGTAGGTCTGCACTCCGGGCTACCTGTGGTCTAGATCCAAGTCAGTACAAACTGAAGGAAACTTAGGCAACTGGTTGACCAGTCAAGGCAGTGGTTCTTAAAAGGCAACAGCTGTACAATTAGTCTTCAGAAAAGTTGGCTTCCAGGGACTCAAGGTCTCCCCACTTTCTTCTCCTTTCTACATGGTGTATGCCTTCCTTCCATTGGGTTGCTTCTAGAGACTCTACCAGTGCAAAAGTTCCCGTGCCATAGCTCCAAATCTTTGTTTTCCGTTGTTATTGGGCTTTGTTTATGTTTCTGCAGTGGCTGATTCTCATCTGTCTGACCCTCTACAGCCTTGGGAGAGGGAAGATGTCCCTGGGGGAAACAACTGGAAAGGTTCAGAGAAGTAAGTTCGGAGAAGGTGTGTGTATGTAGGGAAAAACAGATTAAAATCGGGAAACACTATATTGCCACATGTGTATATGCTGGAAATCACTTTCAAAAGAATGTTTTAGAAGTACTTAGGATAGTGGCCAGTCCATATAGTCAGTTGTTTTATCTGAACCCTTCATTCAGTGAAACTCAGTCTCTCAGAAATAGGTCTGTAGTACTGGTAATGAACAGTGTGCAATAGAATATCAGAACTCCAGTCATAAAGAGATAAGCTTGGTCAGTCGCTATCTTTGAAGTGGTTAGGCAAATATTAACCCCATAGATAATGAAGAATTGATAGTAGTTTAAATTGCTGTTCTACTCCTTGAGGGAGACCAGAGGAGCCTTAAGAGTATTTAAAAGCCTTTGAGGCCCTTGGCTGGCTAAGTCAGTAGAGCATGCGACTCTTGATCTTGGGGTCCTGAGTTTGAGCCTTTAAATTTCTTACTAGGCATCTCTAAGGAGCTCCAAGGAAAAGGTTGCAAACTGGGAAGCATGACTTTGAACAGAAGTGGTGTGATCTTTGGGAAGTCCCAACCCAGCAGTCTTATTTCTACTTAAAAGCTGGACACAAAAGTCTGATCCTTAGCCAAGAAACCCAGCAGTAGTGGGTGGGTTATGAACACTGGGGAGGGTATGTGCTATGGTGAGTGCTGTGAAGTGTGTAAGCCTGATGATTTACAGACCTGTACTCCTGGGGCTAATAATACATTTTTTTAAAATTATTTTTTTAAAATTTATTTTCAGCATAACAGTATTCATTGTTTTTTCACCACACCCAGTGCTCCATGCAATCCGTGCCCTCTCTAATACCCACCACCTGGCTCCCCCAACCTCCCACCCTCCCCGCCCCTTCAAACCCCTCAGGTTGTTTTTCGGAGTCCATAGTCTCTCATGGTTCACCTCCCCTTCCAATTTCCCCCAACTCCCTTCTCCTCTCCATCTCCCCATGTCCTCCATGCTATTTGTTATGCTCCACAACTAATGATACATTTTATGTTAAAAAAAAAAAAAGGAAAAGAAACCCAGCAGTAGCTGTTCAGTAGCAATCAACTGGCAAGTAAAATAGATATTTCAGAGAAGAAATGTGCTGAGGTAGAACTATCCGGACAATTGGAGGATGAGATAATTTGATCCCATCTCCTGGAAGAGATGGTTATTGACATGGAAGCATGACCTAGAGAGATTGAACAAATACTTCTCCTTAGAATAGGCTGGCTCAAAGTAATTTTTGGCATGGTGACCAAAATCCTGCAGATACTTTACCATACCGTCTACACCACCTTATGATAGCACTTGACAGATGCAGGCTGAGGACCCCTTGTGGCACAGGGGTCTGTACTCCAGGGGTGCTGTGCGATGTCTGCTTCCTAGGTCCTACCCTGCATGTACAGCATTGGTATCTCTGAGGGTGAAACCGGAGAATCTGTTCTTAGAATGACCCCGAGTAATCAGAATCATTGACTTAGAGAGTATCGTGTACTCTCGATAGTGCTGAGAGGAGAATATTTAGGATCTGTTTTCACAAAGGAGTTGCAGACATAAACTTAACATGCAGATATTCCGTGGTAAGCAGATACCTCTTTAGGCAAAGACTACAGAGATACACTGCTATTTCGAAATAAGAGCAGATAGAGGAGAAAGAAGGGGAAAAAAATCTGGTATTTACATAGTGGCCTGCCTATATTTAAAGTGATAAATGTGAGGGGCGCTTGGGAGGCTCAGTGGGTTAAGCCTCTGCCTTCGGCTCAGGTCATAATCTCAGGGTTCTGGGATCGAGCCCCGCATTGGGCTACTGCTCAGCGGGGAGCCTGCTTCCCCTTCTCTCTGACTACTTGTGATCTCTCTCTCTCTGTCAAATATAAAAAAAGTGATACATGTGCGTAGATAAATTGCACTGAACATTAGGGTGGTATGCTGGTAAAGGTGGAACCACTAGCTTTTTGGGGGAAAAAAGTCCCGATTTGTATAGCTTTTGCTGACTTGTGTGGTAAAAA
The DNA here is from genome assembly GCF_009829155.1 of Mustela erminea. Lineage (NCBI taxonomy): Eukaryota > Metazoa > Chordata > Mammalia > Carnivora > Mustelidae > Mustela > Mustela erminea. The sequence continues at coordinate 56,520,396 of NC_045616.1, read as the reverse complement.
TACTTCCACGTTCATCAGTTTTTTTTTTTTTTTAAAGATTTTATTTATTTATTTGACAGACAGAGATCACAAGTAGGCAGAGAGGCAGGCAGAGAGAGAGAGGAGGAAGCAGGCTCCCTGCTGAGCAGAGAGCCTGATGCGGGGCTCGATCCCAGGACCCTGGGATCATGACCTGAGCCGAAGGCAGCGGCTTAACCCACTGAACCACCCAGGCGCCCCATGTTCATCAGTTTTAAGCTATCAATGAATTAACAACCGCTAGCAAAGTTCTTGAAATTGTAATAAGTCAGTTCCTATGAACAAGTATCAGCCAGCTCCACTGTATTTATATCTGTGATTTCAAAGTTGACTTTATAATTTATTATTATATTGGACAGTACGTAGTTTCTTCTCCATGTCCCTGCCAGTGTTCATATTCCCATGCATTTTTGTCCCCTTTTGCTGCTCATTGTGTATCATTATGATTTTGATAAGCTAACATGGCCGGTACACTTTTCATTTAGATTGCTTTTCTGGAATTCTACATCTTCAGTGCACTTTGAAAAGGAACAAAGAGACCTTATAATGGTGAAAAACTAACAATGAGTACTAGACGAAGTTAAGGGTATTTTTAAAAAGTATTTATTTTCTTTTTTTTTAAAGATTTAATTTATTTATTTGACAGAAAGAGGGAGATCACCAGTAGGAAGAGAGGCAGGCAGGGGGGCAGGGGGGCAGGAACAGGCTTCCTACTGAGCAGAGAGCCCAATGCGGGGCGTGATCCCAGGACTCGGAGACCGTGATCTGAGCCTAAGGCAGAGGCTTAACCCACTGAGCCACCCAGGCACCCCTAAAAAAATATTTCTAAAACTAAGTGGCATCGATATGTCAGATACCATCTGATTCTTTTTTAAATTTCTCTTCTGAAAAGTAATTTGTTTCCTAGACTTGGAGGATAAGGTACATCTGGCTCAATTGCTAGAAAACTCTTAAATAACTGTGCTGGATATTCACTGAGAAGTGGGGGCTGATGTGCTCTGGCAGCCAGTGGGTCTGGCAGGGAAATATTTGTTGTATAATTTTCTGAAGAGAAAAAAGGCATGGGAGAAATCTGGGGGAGTTCTCAGAACAGTGTCTAAAGATAGCCATATAAATTTCTTTTAGAGTTGGAGAGGTTAGTGAGAAAGGTATATTTTGAGGAAGTTCCTCAAGATAATTCTGACTGACTTATTACACCATCTATAAGCTGCTCCCCATTTCTTTGCCCAATCCACCCTCCCTTATGAAATATGTAGGTAGGACATAGGTAAATGCTGGATTAGAGTTATGATTAATTCAGTTGTACAGAAAATGCTATTTTTAGAGGATGTTAGGAACTAGGAATTTAGTTTTACAAGGCATCATTAAATTTTTCTCCTGAGTAATTCAGCTAAAGTAATGTGGCCTAATTAGTGGGGAGGAATATTGTGGTGAGACTGGTTAAAAATGAGAAATACCTGAATTACATGTTGTTAAGGACTGAATTGTGTCCCCTACCCCCTTCACAATCTGAAGCCTTAAACCTATGTGTGATTGTATTTGAGAATAAGGCCTTTAGAGTGGTAATTAAATTTAGATGAGGTCATAAGGAGGGACCCTAACTTGGTAAGACTGGTCTCCTTTAAGAAGAGCAGGATAGGGGCACCTGAGAGGCTTCGTCATTAAGCGTCTGCTTTCAGCTCAGGTCATGATCTCAGGTCCTGGGATAGATCCCGCACTGGGCCCTCTGCTCGGTGGGGAAGCCTGCTTCTCCCTTTCCCACTTCCTCTGCTTGTGCTCCCTCTCTCGCTGTCTCTCACTCTGTCAAATAAATAAATAAAATCTTTAAAAAAAGCGGGGGCGGGGGTGCAGGATAGCTCCACTATTCCACTTGCCCTCTTCCTGCCCTCCCCACCCTGAACCTTCCCCCTCTGCGCCTACAGCAGAAAGACCCAAGAAGCGTGTCCTCACCAGAACCCAGTTTGTGATGCCTTGAGCTTTGTCATGCCAGAACTGTGAGAAAATAAATTGTTGTTGTTTAAGCCACTCAGTTTGAGGAATTTTGTTAGGGCAGCCTGAGCAGATTAATGTATGTATATTATAAAATGATGCATTTTAGTACTCTCAAGCACATAAAATAATTAAAAACAGGCCAATTATTTTTTTTTAACCACTATCAAAACAGTAACCGCGTACACTTGCAGAATTCTGTTCCTGTTGCTTCTTCATCTTTTTTGGGCAGGCACAGTCTAAGTTTCTCTGCTAGTATCAGCCCATCTAATCTCACAGGGCCATTAAGCCGGTACTCACGTTATTGTTTATCCTGCGTTACAAAATGAGGAAACGGAGGTGCAGGAGTTTGAGGGATTCGCTCAATGTCCCGGATAAAGTGAGTGGTGGCATCTTTGAACCCATCATTCTGACTCAGGAGCCCAAGCTCTTACTCGTTATGCTAAAAGAACAATTTGTTTGTGAAATAAGGATCATCTTGTGCTTCTTTAAAGTTTTATTTTTCTAAATTGCATGAAGTTTTTTGTTGTTTTTTTTGTTTGTTTGTTTGTTTTTGGTTTTTTTTTTTTGAACACGAAGTTACCCTTTGTCCAAGTTATTCCCAGGGGAATGGGGGTGAAAGGTAATAACAAAAATTCATCTAGGCTTTTTAAAGAATTCATCCCTCCTGACCCCTACCCTTAGTGTAGCCATAATGACCCCCTGCTACTGATGGGGAGGCATCACATACCTCTGGAGTGCTGGGAAGGAGAATATCTGAGAACCACTGGTTAATAGCATTAGGTTTTTGTTTTTGTTTTTGTTTTGTTTTTTTTGTTGTTTTTTATTACAACTAATACTGATGAGCCTGAATGACTCTCTAGCCTGTAAGTTCTGCTTACTTGATGACACATGTAGGAGACTATGCACAAACATAATTGCTTCAACAACAATGTTTTTGGATCTCCAGCTGTTCTGACAGGTATGAGTAAATCCAAAAAAGTGAATCAGAGTCTGTTTTCATCATACTTAGCAAAAATAGTCTAATACACCTTGGAGAAAAAAATGTTAATGTGAAGAAAACTTCAAAGTTGAGATGGAAGTATTTTCAGGCACGACTCTGTTGTACTATTTAATTTTGCAAAGAAATCTTACTCTCCCCAAGATAACTTAAGGTGGGTTTTAAAACAAGTACCTCACTGTGATAGGTTCTTACATATATTTCTCTGTGTGGGAGCATTAAGGATAAAAAGTAAAGTGAGAAATCACATGGTAAAGGAAAAGGAGCTGTTGTGCTCACCAGAGATAAGATGGTCTGTCTGAGTGCATGTGGCCTCGGCTCTGGGCGCCTTAGTATTTTAAGGGACATAGAGTCGAATAGCTTGCATAGATCTCCTTGACGGGATAACTCACTTTATCACTTTGCTCTCCATGTTTTTGTCCAAACTCCGGTTAATGTTCTGCTGGAGAACAGAAATAGTTGATTTCTATGAATAAATAATGATGGATCTGTAGGGTTCATTAATTTACCCTGGTGTAAGTTTTCCTTGTGGCCCTAAGTGTTCCTACAGCTGGGTGATTGGAGTATCCCACGTGTTCTGGCTTCCTAAAAAGGAAGAACGGGCTGGCTACTGCACAGTTTTTTGTGTGGGTTTTTTTTTTTTTTTTCTTTTTCTTCTTTGAGTATCTGTATCTAATATACACACACACATTTCCTGACTGAAACAAAGGGTGACTCGGTGGCATCAAGAGCCTTCCTGTTGCTGCTATATTTGGTGTCTTCCTGCATTCTTCCCTCTGGCTCCACAGATCCCCTGTCATGCCCATTTGCCTGAACTTTGAACCTCCGTTGGCACCTTCTCAAAGTAGTTAAGCTCCTGTCTCTGACCGTGTAAGGTCTTCAGCATTTTTGAGGATTCTTCTTTTTTTTCATAGGATCACTATCTGGGCATTGAATTTTGGTTCCAATAATTAGAATTCCATTTATTAAAGTTATAAGTTCAAAAACCTAGTACTTGAAGAGTGAGTTTCTATCTTTATCTTACAAATTTCCCTATTAGAATTTTTAAGTCTAGCACCTTGGAACCATCATTTTAAGATATTTTGGGAATAGTATTTGGCACCATTTCACACTTAGTTAATTAATACCTTCAAATATACTTGGCTAAATTTATAGAATAAATACTCTATGTTCAATATGGTTCTTAAAGTTTTCACTTGTCCAAGAGGAAAGACCTCTCCAAAATAAAAAAAAAGATGACTTTTTGCATAGTAAATATCTCCAGTTAATATGACAAATACCTTTAATTTTCTTAATAACTACACAAAATAGTGTGACTTTAACTGAATGCTGTCCTGTGCCCCCTCGTCCTCAGCTGAGACCTGCCTCTTTCTGCTCGGCTTCTTCCTGGCTGTCATAAGCTGGTGAGAATCTCCTTTAGAGGAAAAGCCATGGAAAGATCGATATCCCACAGAGCAGTTCCTTCCCTCAGTTTCTGCCTGGTTTTAGTCCCTCTCCATTGCTTTCAAAAAGTTGGTAAATAATTTGTCCAAAGTTTAGTTGGACCAGAAGCTCTTGAAATATATAAGGAGAGGGCTGAGTGCACGTAAAGACATCACAGATCATTACCCAACAACAAATTATGTCTTCTTTAGTAGGCAAAGGTGGAAGATTTAAATGTAGAATTCATACGTGTCTTGCATGATACCGATAAAGTAACATGGTTGGAATTTTGTTGTGTGGCCAGCAAAGCTATTGACTTATTAGCAAAACCAAAGGGAGGCTACCATTTCCTTTGCGTGACCGACGATGTTCTGGAGTTGGCAGTGGCTCAAAATTGGTCTTGAAAACCCTGGTTGTAGAACCCATGTTGTCTTTCGTTCTTCCTTAAGTGGATTAGCTACCCAACGAATAGAAGATGTCTGGTCTTATGGCCTGCAAACAAAGAATGGATATTCCTTTAGCATATCGAGGCACTTACGCAGAGTTTGATAGCTGTAAGTCCTTTGAGTTTAAACTTGTGAGAGAATTTGTTATCCCATTTGAAATTTCTACTAAAAAATGCCTCATTAAATGCTATGGGTAAAACGCAGCAAGGAGTAAGTACAGAGAAGGATGGTAGAAGAGAAGATAATTTGCAACAAAACATTACGCATAAAATGTATTTGAGGGGGAAAAATGGAACAAAGAAAGGTAGGGAGCTGGGGTAACGGTCTCCAACAAGAGAGTAACCACTTTTGTGAACTAATCTAGGGCAATCTGACTGGTCAACAATGTCAGGTCACAGAAATAGATGTGCTGCCTTCCTGTTACCAGGTGATGTTTTATGATGAAAGCAAGTCTTAGTCAAACCCCATTTGTTCCTAAAGTACATTTATTAGTGAACTGGAACAAACAGTCATAGAATCATTTCTTGTTTCCTCTGGAACATTCATCTCTCTCTGTCCTCAGCCACTCTGAAAGGTAGCTGACCTGATTTAGCCTGAGGCCAATGCAAGACTATTTTGAAGGCCACATCAGCCAGCACTTACTGGGGTCAAAGGAGAGTTGTCCCTGAGATGGACTGGGCCAAGGCCTTCAGAGTCTTGGGTCTCAAGTGCTTCCCAGTTTGGGTTTGTTGAATGTTGAGGCCCTCTTCCTTAAGTCTCCTGTCCCCTCTAGCCAACCATGTATTTCAGAAACCATTCATTTTAGCAATGAAAATTTACTGCTAAGATTTCTCTCTGATCAACAAAACTTGTAAAGATTTTGATAAAATACTTGAAGTGCTTAAGTGTACTTCCTGAGTGTGGATTCTTCTGTAATCTATTTCAGACGGTAACTGAATGCCCCTGCCTTGAGTGTTAAAACTGATCTATACCAGCATATAATACCTACTTACTGATGGATTTTAAAAGTCATTTTCTACACAGATACTAAAATAACTCTTGATGACAATCAGATTTATCTGGAATGCCTTCACCCAAATGAATGGGTTTGAATTGCCACCCATGCACTGAGGTAGACACGGCTAATGAATCAGTAACTGCTTTCCGCTTTGGTTAGATTACAGAGTCAAAGAAAATCAGAAATTTCAGTCAAGGTATAGTCAAGATAAGTTTAATATCCAACGTTGATTTCATTTCAATATCTAGGTAGTAACTAACATTTTCCATTTCACATAGCGCCTGACAGCAGCTTCAAGCAATACATATTTGACATTTGTAGTCATTAAACATTTGGGCTTTTTTCTAATGGGGATGGGTAAAGGACGCTTTGAGACGTCAACAGTGGTGATGATTGCTCAGGAGCTGTCGCAGCAGCAAGAGACCCCCTATGAGGAAAATAGAGATAATTACAAACAACCATCACAGCTGTTAGCGGCAGCACTCAGAACACATCCTCAGCATGAAGAGGATTGCTCCTGATGCATTAGAGAACGAGCCACACTGGGTCACTGGGACCGACCCAGAGCGGAGACCGTCTAAGACAAAGCCAACACTAGTAATTGCCGGAGAGGTCAAAACTGAAGTCCAGAGTTTGCCTTGCATGAGAAAGTTTTAATCATTTCAGAATTAATGGGGTGCCTGGGTGGCTCAGTGGGTTAAAGCCTCTGCCTTTGGCTCAGGTCAGGATTCCAGGGTTCTGGGATTGAGCCCTCGCCCCCCACATCGGGTTCTCTGCTCAGCGGGGAGCCTGCTTCCTCCTCCCTCTCTTCCTGCCTCTCTGCCTACTTGTGATCTCTGTCTGTCAAATAAATAAACAAATAAAATCTTAAAAAAAAAAAAAGAATTAAGACCTAAAGGCTTAACATATTTTGCATAAGAGCTTCATTCTCTAGAGGTTACTTATCAATCAACTCTGCAAGCTTTCTTACGTACTTTAACATTTCCTATAGATGGCACTTGAATCATTATGCTGATTTTTCCCAACTGCATAAAGAGGCACTCTTCCTGCAGTTACTGGGCTCTGCCATTCAGGAAACATTTCATTGCTCCTTGACAGGGACATAGAATTTTCAGTAGCCAAGGCTTAGTTAGGTTTGACTGTTCTCCAGAAAAATAATTATGACTTATTTGAGAATATTCATTTTTGGAAATACTTGTTCATTTCCTGTGAAGCATACTTAATATTGGGATTGTTTAGTAACTGTCTTCTTCCCTCTTATTTCTTTTGCATTAATATATTACAAAACCCACAAATTAACCAGCAACCGTGAGAAGTCGAGCAATGCAAAAAAATAAAACACGTGTCATAATAATAGTAGTGTAAGTTGAACAGATTAATTTAAATTCTGTTAAAATCATATACTGCTTTGAAACAAGCAGCATAATCAGAACATATAAAAATTTAGAAATAAGGTGGAGGAAGATAATATTGCCATCACTGCTTGTCTTTGTGTCCCAAATCTACATATCCTATTAACATAAATTATATGCGTTTGAAAAGTTTATTGTCATGCACAGAAAAGATGTTTTGAATTTGGCAAAGTGTTAGTAATGTGTTTGCTTAAGGGACACTGAATGCAAAAATATAGTGATGGATTTAGTTTTTGTTTGAAGGAAGTGTGGGTTAGCTGGCCTGTGGTGAGAATTAGCTGGAAGTATCTATTTGAGACAAAAATCTACAGATTGGTTGCAGCCTCGTCCATAAATGAGTCTGCATGGAAAATGTACAGGAGGAACAACATCTCTGCTCCTAAAACAAGCAAACAAATGATGGGTATAGATTAGGTAACTTAACTAGAGTGGAGGGATTTTAAGGTTAATTCCTGTATCATTCCTGTTCTGTTTGCTCTTAAAAGAAGGGTGAGGTCAGTTCCAAACCCAGAGTGGTAATTCCTTCTTAGAAGTCTGGAAACTAGTCCCATTTCTTTTTCAGATTTTAGTGTTTTTTTTCCAACCCCCTCTCCTCCCAGTCTGATTTCCCTCCTGTTAATGCTGATTTTGGAAGGAACTTACTGGGAGAACATACTTTTTCCATGCTCCTAGCCCCATATCACTGTGCAGATAGGTCACGAGTAAAGTGGCAACCATGGGAAAAACGGCACGCGCTCCTTTCCCGCATCTTCTATCTGTGCCATTTAATCATAAACCAAAGAATTTCTGAGTGTATCCAAGTACATTTTAGGTATAAAATATTTTAAGCATTGTGACATATTTTACATGATCTGAACAATAATCCCAAACAAGAAAGGGAAGATGTTCTTATTATTCATCAGACTCTAAAAGCATCTCATATTTATAGAGCATCTTCCAATATGTAAAGTGTTTTCATACAACCTTCTCAATCTAGCTTCAAACAGATTACCGTGGTATCAGGACAATTTACAAGAGAATAAGTGTGAGTAGTTAATATTCACAAAAATTGTTCAAGGTCACTTATGACCAAAGAAATACAAATTAAAATTACCAGAAAACATTTTTACCTGTCGAGTAATTGAGGAAATGACACACTCAATTTGGTCAAGGGCATGTGTTGGCAAAGAGGATACTGTTGTTAGAAGCTGCTGGTGTGCTTAGAATCTATTATACCCTTTCTGGATAGTATTCTGGCTCTAAGAATTCACTCAGAGGTAAGTGGGAGATAGCAACAAGGTGAAATAGGGAGCAGAGAAGCCTAATCCTATGTACTGCTCATCCCTTGAGTTTCAGGTAAGAACAACAAAATGCTTGTTTAATTCAGGCACTGTTCTTTCAGGATTCAGTTGTTAGAGCCCAACCTAATTTTGGCATAGCCATACTTGCTGGTTTATGTTAGGTACGAATGCATTTATTGAATATTTAAAAATAGGTTTTAGAAAAACTTCAGTCCCTTTATTGTGAGCACAGAAACTGTGTTATTAGGGAAACAGTAGGAATGAAACTGTATTGTCATCACTGTCTTGGTAACCACTGCAAAGCCTATAGATACTGAAAATCTGAAGTTATTTTAAAAACTATAGAAATAAATGTCTCTGATTAAACTGCTTAGGTAATATTCTTTCTTTTGATTCTAAGACTTGATGACCCTGAGATTTCTTTTAGCTTTATGAGTCTGTGGTTGATTTAGCAGCCACATTTATTATTTGAAGAAAGCGAGAAAGATGGTGTTAAATGTTCCTCAAAATGGAATTGAGGTTTTAATTATTACTGGACATATGGAAGAAAGAGACACTGAGTAGCTCAATTCCAAGCCCGAGAAATTTTTAGGTGAATATTTAAAAATACAACAGTGTGCCTATTCAATTAGGAAGCTGTTGCTGTTTGTTTATTTGCTTTCACTGGGCAAAAAATTTGGCCACTCAAGTCCTTGCAGCGCTTCCAAATTAGTGAAGAGACAACTTCTGGTAAAGTACAGATTAATATTCCCTTAATTTCCACTTACATGAAATCAGTGCTACAAAAACTACATAACTTGTTGGCTATGGATGTGTATCTTGTGATGTAAATTTTAAGGGCCCCATAACAGTTAGTGAAATCTGCAAAACTAGAATCAATATATTGGTCTATAGGAAATTTTCAAGTTCTTCTTTTCTGAACTATTAGAGTGAAGCTGTGAGACTTCTTGACTATCAAAACCACATTAAGGAATACAGTGTGTCTCTTGCTCAGATGCCCTCTCAGAAAATTTGTTCCTTTTTTTTTTTTTTTTTTTTTTTTGCAGGTAACAACCCTCCTATTTAACTTTTCTACAGCATCTTACTTTATGTAACATTTTCTTCTTTCTCCCTGTCTCCTTGCCTTCCCTCTTCCTTTCCTCTTTTCCTTCTCAGTTGCTGAGATTAAAATGCTGCTGCTGCTGCTGCTGTAGATAAGGATGATGGGAAATGGCGGCTTTGTCTGGGCATCCCAGGAGGCCTCGAATACTCCCTCGAATGACTTAAGCACGTGGATGCTGGCACAGACGAGCCTGTGGGGTGGGTTGTACCTGCAAGCGTCCAACAGTGGAGAGCGGAGGAAGCTCTGTGTCCTGAGGACGTGTGACCGCAAGAGGAGCTCTGCCCTCCTGAAAGCTGTGCCCATGCCCGTCTGCCCTTGATTTCTGTTCTGTAGCAGCTCACTTCTTGTTCCTCAGCCCTCTGTCCATCTTCGTCCATCTAGTTTCTTTCTTCGTTGCTGTGTTTTCCTCTGACTTACGAATCTATAGCTTGGCTATTCCTGACGGTCCATCTTCTTCCTTGGACCCCCTCCCTTCGGGGGCTGTTGTTAGGCTTGTGGCTGTCCTTAGTTATGAAGGCAGACAGCAAATGCCTTTCTCTAGCTCTGGCTCTGGATTCCTCACTGGACATCAGTACTAAAACTCATTTTTTAAACCACACTCATTCTCTTTCCCCCTAGCCAAACCATTCCTTTGATGTCACATTTTTGCTCCTGTATCACGCTTCTCTAGTCACCCAGACGCAGAGAGTCTGATAGCCTTTCCTCTAATCAGACATTCCTTTGCTGTATCTCCTGCATCCATCCTTTCCTTTCCATTCCCACTGATACCACGCAGGCTCCATCCGCCCGGAGATCAGTTGCACTGAATTTGAAAGGCCACACAAAGATTAGCTTATGCTCGTAGCATTTTTAGCCTTTCCTGGTCCGGTTCTCCCTGCATATATCAATCTTCTTTAAGGTTAATCTCCCTTGCCTTTGGGACTAAATCTCTTTATACTGCATCTGAAGGCTCGCACAGTTTACCCTTTATATACCTTTGGAGCTAATCTAGGTTTCTCACACAGACCTTCCATTCCAATCCAATTCCTTTAACACTGTTTCCCCCGACCCTATGTCTTTGTTCACACAGTTCTCTCTATGCTGAGATCTTGAGTATAATCCTTTAGCAAAACCTCACCTTTCTCTAAGGTCTAACTGAAAAATTCAGCCCCTCTCATGAGTTTCACTCAACATGAAATGATACGTGCTGACTTTTAAACTCAATCATGTTCTATAACGTTTTTGGTTATTGGTTTTATGATGCTTGGTAGCTTTATCTTTTAATACATTTTATCTCTAGTTTTAGATTATAAACTACATGCGGGCCAGGAGCTGATTTGTATTGTCGACGGTTAATAGTAAGGCACAACCTATCATCAGCTTACTGATGGCTCTCTGGAGATTATGTCATCTATTATAAACGCCTTTCACCTCCCTTCTTGCCATGAGTCGTGATTCTGAAAGTTATTATTCAGAATGGCTACCTACAAAATAAGGGTTGAGTTTTTTCTGATGATATATGTACTTAGTTTTTTCCCCACGTGAATGCCAATGTGGGTTTTAGTCTCTCATTATTTTCTTCCACTCTTGGGGATCTCTTGGGGTAGTCAGAGCTCTAGGGCTCTATGTGTCCTTGGTAAGTAATATCGTTGTGCACGAAAACGTCAGTCTCAGGAAATTAGCAAAACAAATTTCTTCATTGTATAACCACAGGCAAAATTGCTAGATTTAAACTATGTAAGGACTTAGGACTGGCCCTTAAGAAGGTTTTTCCAACACAATCCATAAAAGCAAAGACCTTTCCAAGGCTAAAAGTTACACATGATCAAGTTGGGGGACAACAAAACTAATGAAAAGACTTTTCCCAGAAAGACAGCGTGGTCCTCTTGGTCAGGGGAAATGATCTCTCTTTCCACTCCGTGTTGTGTGCTGACAGTTAAGCTCACAGTGGGCTCCTTTTCAGCTTCTGAAAGCAAAGGTTGGTAGTTGGCAGTAAGAAAACCAGTACAATTAAAGCAACTGTCTAAAAAAAAAAAAAAAAAAAAAACCACATTGCTTAAATTTCAGCACGAAATAAAAATATTTTAAATACGTGGAATTCGTTTTCTAAAAAGCAGTTCACATAATTTGCAGTACTTACTCTTTTGCAAAAAAGTGTAGGAGAGCTTGACCAGAAAATGATGCGGTGGCTGCAAGAGAGAGAGAGTCCTTTGTTCTCAGATGGCAAGGAATTTTGACTTTTTTATATATTGAAAGCAGCATTGAGATAGAGTCTTCCTGGAGTTGCAGAGATCTATAGAATCCTCTCTCTAAAATCATTTTGATTGATTCATCTATAAGCAGAAATATTAGAATCCAATTTTGTGTAAACTGCTTTCCAACAGGCATTCATTAAAATACGCCATGAATATTTTCCATGGCCTCTGTTTTGCATTTTCTTTTCTAGGCAAACTGAACTACAAAATGTTCACTTGGTGTAACTGCCAACCTCTGAATCTCAGTTCTCATTATCCTTCCATCAGAAATCCTGAAGGGTTGCGGTATGTAGGCACCCCAACCCTAAATTCGTTAATTCCTAATCACCCGCTTCTTGTAGCAGACAAATACGGATCCGAGTTCACCCTAAATTCTATCACACACACTTGTGTGGCTGCCTGATAAACATCACCTTACAACTAGACAAGGAGGGAACCTTGAAGGGGTTAAAGCAGTGGGTGTACAAACCATGTTTGCAGTTGGAATGGTGACCTTAGAAAAAAAATATTAGTGTCTCTAATTTTTGGATTTGATGATATTTGCTGAAAGAGCAAAAACATGCAGTTCTTAACCTCTAGATTTCATTTTCAGGACTCCATTCAGCATTTTTACAGCACACCAAATCTGCAGTCATTTCTAGGGCTGTTGATGGCCTCTTGTCTCAGCCAGTTCAAATGGAGGTTAAAGTGGACTGCTTCAGTGGCACTCCCTAGTCCCAAGCGGGGCAACTCTCTGTTTTTTTGGCAGTGTGTGACTTTCAGTATTGCTTGCGATCTGTATTTTGATGGCGAAGGGTTTTAGACTTTGTTTTTGAAGTAAGATCTTTTGGTTATTTCCTTGAAGGTCCTAGCTTTAATTAATCATGTTTAGCATGCTTAGAAATGAAAGAAACAGCATCTGATTAGATGCTTACAAGAGACTTCTGAGCAAAAGGCAGAAACCTAACTTTGAAGGAAGTGAGTGAAACTCCTGGATGGACCTGACTTATCTTATACATAGTTCTTAATCAAGAATTAATCTCAAGCAGAGAGAGTCAATTATCATATGGTTTCACTTATTTGTGGAGCATAACAAATAGCATGGAGGACATGGGGACTTAGAGTGGAGAAGGGAGTTGGGGGAAATTGGAAGGGGAGGTGAACCATGAGAGACTATGGACTCTGAAAAACAATCTGAGGGTTTTGAAGGGACGGGGGGTGGGAGGTTGGGGTACCAGGTGGTGGGTATTATAGAGGGCATGGATTGCATGGAGCACGGGGTGTGGTGCAAAAATAATGAATACTGTTATGCTGGAAAAAAAATAAAAATAAAAATTAAAAAAAAAAAAAGAATTAATGAGAGTCATTGTGTCAGTGGCTTTGCTGAGGTCGCCTTGTGTATTTGTCAGGGTCATTCTGTAAAATAGGTACAGATAGGCTGTGTTGGGGACTTCTGCAATTTTAAATGGCTTCTGTTTTAATTGTGAGGGTGCAGGTGTAATTGTGCCATCATTTCTATGTAATGTAGCTCAACTATGCCGGTTTGCACTAATCTCAGTTTTTACCCAAGGGTAAGAACAGAACTCAAAAAAAAAAAAAAAAAAAGAAAAGAGAAAAAAAAAGGAAAAAAAAGAGTCATCTAGAATCCATTCATGTGGCTCTTAGGGCAGAGACATCTTGCCATTTTATCTGGGTTATTTACTATCAGATATGTATACTTTAAAAGGTAAGACCCACCTTTGCTGCTCCATGGGAACAATCTTCCTATAAATGAAGCCAACCCCAAAGAAAGCAGAGGCAATAATTTAGGGTAGTCCATTCATTGTTGTTCTTTACTTAAACCAGCTTCAGTAGGGTTTCTGACATTCCCAGTCAAAAGAATTCCAGGATTCCTTTCCTATTCTGTACAGAAGAGGTTACCTGGCTTCACCTAAAATTCACGGCTGATCGGTGGCAGGCCCAGGGTTTGAATACAAATCTCTCTGCTTCCAGAACCACAGTCCTGTAATGACCCTGAGAATAGCTTGGGGAATCTTGGGACCAGTCAGTGACTTAAGATGTCAAGATGGCCGTGGGCTCTGACTCCAAGTTACTTCGTGTGTCCTGAAATGAGGGAATCGTTTTTCGTTTTTGCAGGACAGATATAACCCAGCAGATTCTAGCACATACCCTCTGTTTTTGGGGAGACGGTTTTGAAGAACACTTGCTGATCTTAACCTTGGCAAATGACAGTGTTCTGTAGAAATTGCTTTTTTTTTTTTTTACCTCTATCAGTGTTTGCTTGCACTGGTTATAAATTCTGGTTCCTGTGGTGAAAATAGTCAATGTAATCTAATACCTATTGATGGGAGCTGCTGCAAAAATCGCTGGATTCGGATTGCCATCCTCTCCTGAGCTGGATCTTCCTCATTTGCACTTCCAGAGGCTGAGCAGGGGCCCGTTCTCAGGGCCGGTTTTGATGACCTAGTTAGTAAGAGGTCTTTGCTTGGATGGCATCAATAACTATAATGTGGGAAAGCTGCTTCTCTGTTGTCTGAGACATTTAGTGAAATCTTATTGTTTGGTAAATATTCATGGACCAATAAGCATATCCCTTTGGTTGAGATAAAAACAAGTATAGGAATTCTTCCCAAGCAAGAAGGTTTCTGAGATGCCTGGGTGGCTCAGTCGGTTAAGCCGCTGCCTTCGGCTCAGGTCAAGATCCCAGGATCCTGGGATCAAGTCCTGCATCAGGCTCCTTGCTCAGTGTGGAGCCTGCTTCTCTCTCTGCCTCTGCCTGCCAGGCTGCCTGCTTGTGCTCTGTCTCTCTGACAAATAAATAAATAGTTTTTAAAAAGCCCAAATAAGAAGATTTCAAAACTTGTTCTAAAATTCCGTCGATTCACATATTGAATGAATTTTCCGTATTAAGATAGATGGCAGACTTCTTAGGTGTAGGGAGAAGTGCATTTCCTTCTGAAATTTAAATCTCTTAACAGTCATTTATGGGGGTAAGTTTGCAGGTGTTCAGTAATGTAAGTGTCTCAGAACTAGTGGATACAATGAGAACTTGTGGATGGTAGATGTTCAGGTTTCACAGAGAGTCAAGTTTCTGTTTTTATTTTTCGACGCTTTGGTTACTCCGAAGGAGAAAGAAAACTTTCAGTACACTGATTCCAAAAGTTAGGATTCAAATATTCAATATTCATCAGAGTGTCATTTGAAACTCTGTTTACCCAAGTTCCAAGATGGAGGCTGAATAGAGTAATTTTGATACAGTATTTAAAAGTACATTTGTAGGGGTCCCTGGGTGGCTCAGTTGGTTAAGCAGCTGCCTTCGGCTCAGGTCCTGATCCCAGCGTCCTGGTATCGAGCCCTACATCGGGCTCCTGCTCGGCGGGAAGCCTGCCTCTCTCTCTCTCCCACTCCCCCTGCTTGTGTTCCCTCTCTCACGGTGTCTCTCTCTGTCAAATTAACAAATAAAGTCTTAAAAAATTTTTTTTAAAAAGTGCATTTGTATTGCCTGGTACCCATTTATATTAGTTCAAAAAAAAAAAAAAAAAAGGACTCCAACTGTGTTGCTAGAAAATCTAATGTTTGGGAATTACAGTAAACAGACATTGCTAGTTTAGCCCTAATTTTTAAATTTTTTTTAAAAAAGAAGTATATTATATTATGTATATTAAGTATATTATAAAATGCAAATTGGAAATTTAAACACATGGAGGTGAAGAAGCATTAGCCTTTCCTCCCTCCTGAAAAATGCAATAAACTGAGAGTAGAGGTAATTTTTAAGGTTATAGATAAATAAGGACAATGAGAAAAGAGGAGATGGCCGTAATGAAATATCAGAAGCTGAAGAACAGATGGAAGAGTTACAACCAACTTCACAGATCCCAGAATACAGAGTCCTAATTGCACAGTGGAGAAAGCCCAGGAGCCAGCTGATTTAGACCATGAGACCTACAAGGGGTTCCAGAATTGCTGATGCTGCAAAGTACTGGAAGTGGAGACAAAAGTGGGCTGAAACAAGAGTTTTGGTTGAAAGTCTTTTTTTTTTTTTTTTAAGATTTTATTTGTTTATTTGACAGACAGAGATCACAAGTAGGCAGAGAGGCAGGCAGAGAGAGAGGAAGGGAAGCAGGCTCCCTGCTGAGCAGAGAGCCCAATGCAGGGCTCCATCCCAGGACCCTGGGATCATGACCTGAGCCGAAGGCAGAGGCTCTAACCCACTGAGTCACCCAGGCACCCCTTGGTTGAAAGTCTTTGAAGTCAGTCAGTCACCCAGTTCTCTCTTCTCTGCTCTGGTCACTGTTCCCCTCCAATGCTGGCAGATTTGTTCTCTAAAGAAGGTCTCTGGACTGCTGCTGCTGCTGCTTTTTTATTTTAAAAATTTTATTTATTTGACAGAAAGCACACACAGGCAGAGAGGCAGAGGGGGGAAGCAGGCTCCCTGCTGAGCAGAGAGCTGGACGTGGGGCCCGATCCCAGGACCCTGAGATCATGACCTGAGCAGAAGGCAGATGCTTAACCCACTGAGCCGCACATGCACCCCTCTGAGCTTCTTCTATTCAAAACCTCATTGGTACAAAATGACCCACAATAAGCAGGAGAATGAAGTGAAAATTTATATATATTGACTCTCCAAGCTTGCCAGTTAGGTTCAGATCCTCACACAAGAATTGAAGAAACTCTCTCTGGGGAATGGCTGATCTCTAAGTGGGGATGCCCCCCATCCCCAGTGGATTAATTTAGGCACAGAATCCACATCCAACACCTGTCTGCCTCGACCACAGGTAGTCCTAATCAAGAGTTTTCTGGCTCAGTCATAACTTTGAGCAGACAGTCAAGGGTCACCAGGAATTTGAGAAAGCCTCCAATGTGAAAGGCATAAACCAAAATAAAGGCGCAAACAAGGTAATCTGGAGGAAAGAGTTTCCATAGTACGGAACAGGCAAAAATAATCCTAGTATACCACAGCTAAAAATGAACATTGATCTAATAAGAAGGATGTTTTGTTCTCTTGAGTGAACAGGAGATGAGGAGTATGAATGCCTGGGTGGGAGCCACATCTTCACAGTGGGAAGACTATAGTGTCTAAAACTCAAAGGTCAAGAAGCAATTTAAATAAATTAATCAGAATAATAAAAATTAATAAAAAATTGTAAAAGGATTTCAAAGTGGTTGCCTCTGGAAGTCAGGAAGCAGTGGCATATGGGAGGTCAGAGGCATGCTGTTTTTTAAAAACAAGAGCTATTAACTCTATACTGGGTTCATGTCGAACTTCTACAAAAATAAAAAGATAAAAATAGATTACATACTGGAAAAAAAGTTTTCAAAAGATACAGAAGTATCTGGAATAGGATTTTCACAGACCTCTGTACCTATTCTATATCCTAGTATGTAGTCATTATTAACTACCTCTGTGTATATACATATATGTAATGCACATCACACACAATATTTATTCTAGCATTTCTTTTTACTAATGAGATTTACTAATTCCTTAATCATATCACTTTATTAAATTTTAGTACATATGAATATGTACACATACATACACATACCTTATACATACTTACAAATAACTGTCTTGTGATTTAGAAATGAGCCTCTCCAGAAAGGAAAACAGAGAAATTTCCAAAATAGAACTAGAGCCCTTCTGACGCGCATAAAGCGTAAATGTTCATTTATTTTACCCACGTGTTAAGGCCCAGCTCAAATGCCACTTCTGCAAGCCTTCTCTGACCGACCCGTCTGAAAGCAAAGTGGACTGTCCATTCCTGTACCTTTTTCTTACCTTTTGACATTTGTCACAAGCAATTGTCTTTGTTTTTGTCTAATCTTCTTCTGCCATGGAGAGTCCCCTAGCTTTACCTCTCACAGATTCAAACTCTTGGCGAGGCTGCTTGATTATTTCTTCAGTTCCAAGCCCCAAACCAGCTTGAGTCTGGTACTCCTCTCTGTGGCCGGGGCTCAGGGAGGGGTTGGTTGAATGATGTGGTTCTTCTTAAGACATCCATGTGTATGAAGGAGAAAGGGTGTTTCCATAAGAAGGTGTTAGATGCTTCTTCAAGTATTTTTTTACACCACTGTTTGTTATTACTGCTTTGGCAGGGAGGATGAGTAATTATTGGTAAAATTATGTTGCATCAAAACTGTTAAAGTACGAAAGGAAATGTGTCTTGATGTTTGTTAAAGAAAGTGGCTCTTACAACTGGCTCAGTGCTTTTCCCTTCATTGATTAATTTGTTCCTTTATTAGGTTTAATTAATTCATATAGCATTATTTTTAACCGTTTTTATTTTGTCATATGTAACTATGGTAGTCAAAACCATAACTTGGTGAACTATTAATTTTCCTACTAATAATATTTATCTAGACTTGCGGTCTACAGAGGCATATCCTGAAGTATTTAATTCTTCTTAATTTCTGTAGAAATTCCAGTGAAAGTTTAGGATGGATCATGGAAAAATTATAAACCAGAATCTGGTTAATAGAGAAAGGGTTATGACTGTAGGAAACAGAAAACATTTGGGAAAATGTACAGTTTACCAGTTTAATGTACCAATAAAACTGGCCAGCACAGCTCATTCATTCAAGAATTGTCACTGCAGATTCTTTAACTGAGCAATGAAGTATGACAAAAGAGATTTTAGAAAATCTAGGTGATGTTTAGATTATAAACAGAAATATTGACTCATAAATATTAACTCATTGGAGGGGCACTGACCTCACTAAGAAACAATTCATGTGAATAACCATTTTGTGACTTGTTGGCATTTTGTGATTCAGGTTTCACACTGAAAAAATATGTTGTCTTTTGTCTAAACATGTCAGTTCATTTTTACTTAGTCTTAAGCAGGAAAACAAATTTTTCTTTTCTTGTCTTTTTTTTTTTTAAGATTTTATTTATTTATTCACGAGAGAGAGAGAGAGAGAGAGAGAGAGAGAAGGGCAGAAGCAGAAGGAGAAACAGGCTCCCCAAAGAGCAGGGAGCCCAATGAAGGACTCGATCCCAGGATTCTGGAATTATTACCTGAGCCAAAGGCAGACACTTAATTGACTGAGTTGCCTAGGCACCCAAAAAACATAATTTTCTTTGAAGAAATTTTTATTCTTTGAGGAAAGTTGCATTTTTATGCTTGATTCTTTTGTAATTAATGGCATAATTCTTAGTTCTTCTTACTTCTGCACAAACGAGTATCTGATTGCTTATGTATTCAGAGTACATATTCCTAATTTAGAATACAGAACCTAATCATCCTATTTCCCTTGCCTTGGGAGCCTTGCTCTCCCAGCTAGCCATTCATCATTGGCCTTTAAATTGCTGTAGGCAAGCAGAAAAGGATTTCCTTCTTTACATTTTCTTAGTATAATTTCACAGAAAAGAAAATTAATAGGAGTGTAAAAGACTCCCTGGGAACTTTTGTGGCCACTGCAATCTAAAAATGTTACTGAATTGGTTAAAAAAAAAAAGTATGAAATAAAAGAAACAAAAATATTAGGCTAAAGAAACCTGCAAGGAGGTTCAGTCCGACCACCGTAGACCTTCAGAGTCTGCTGCTCAGCAGAGACTGACAGCGTCACACACTTCTTGCCACAATTGTGAGATGACGGTGACAAATGCAGACACACCCAATCTCATTCTGAATGAAACGCAAGTAAATCACAACTGTAATGAAATACTGTTTCCAGTCACCAGCCTGGCAGAGATAGAAAGATTTGCTAACACACTTGGAGAGGGTGTGAAGGAACCAGCTTTCTGCCCTCCAACACTATTAGGAATGTGGGTTGGTACATTCAAATGGTCCTCCACGGAGGACAATTTGGCAATATTTACCAAAATTAAAAGTACTCATGCCCTTGACCTAGAATTCTACTTCTAAGAAGTTACCCTTTAGAAAATGTATCCATATGTACAAAGACACTCATTGTGATTTTTATATTTGCAAATAAAAATAAGCCAAGGAATAGTTGAAATGTCCATCAATAGACTGCTAGTTAAATTATGGTAAATTTATGACAGGAGAAAATAATAATACGCAAGAGGTATTATTCAGTGCAGTGCATAAAAGCAGAACAGTACCTTTAGTGTTTTTTTCCTCCTTGACTTTTTCCCCCCTTACTTCTAAAGACTTACAGAATAATTCCAAAAGGCAACCTAAGAAACTGAGTTTGCCTTGGGAAAGGAGGCTTGAGGGGGCTTGTGGTGGTCTGTTTCCATGTATCTTTTGATATTGTGAAAAAAATTAACCAGGTCAAACACCACATCTTCTGCCAAGTTGAGGGGAAAATGGCAAGCACAGTTTCATGGGCTTGCTCCTGGCCCTTGCAGCTCTAACTCGTCACGAACCCCTAGATGTCCAGTGGCAGGCTACAGAGCTAACAGGAAAGTGGATAACAGTTTAATTACATCTGAAACATTACAGATGGAGCAAATGTCGTGACACAGAACAGTAGGAGTCATGATACTACCTCGCATCGCATCTATGGAATACTTATGATGTGCCTCATAGTACAAGTATTTTACATGCATTAACCTATTTAACCCTTACAGCTAGCTTAGAGAGTATACATTGTCACTTTCCTCATTTCATAGAGGAGGTAGACCCCAGAGACAGAGCAGCTGAGGAACCCATCCCAGATCACATAATTGTTAAATGACTGCTCACCATTTCAAGAACTTCCCTCAGCAAAGTGGAGAGCTCCCTCCATTTCCCATCTGAACTGTCTTGCCCCTTGTGTTCAACTAGACTCCCATTTCGATAAAAGGTACTTTACTCCGTGTGCTCATCCTCAAAAAGGGAGACCTGTTTTGGTTCATTATTTGAATTTGCAAATATTGGCAGAGGCTGTGTGGCCAGTATTAAAACTATTTAGTTTCTTGGAAATTGAAAGGCTAAACAAAGAAATGAGGAGAAGATATGCCAGGCGAATGCCAAGAGAAGGATAGTGGGTTGTCAATATTAACATCAGAAAACACCATACGAAAGCCATTAATACAGAAGAAAGACTTTTTATATGTTGACAAAATATTAAATATCCACAGTGAAAATTCCATAACCATGAATGTTGAATCATTAAATGAAATACATGAAATATGTAACAACCAAAGATAATAAAAATTCAAAAAGTGGACAAAACCAGTCATTGTGTCAGATTTTTTTTTTTAAAGATTATTTATTTATTTATTTGAGAGAGAGATCACAAGTAGATAGAGAGGCAGGCAGGGAGAGAGAGAGAGGGAAGCAGGCTCCCTGCTGAGCAGAGAGCCCGATGCGGGACTCGATCCCAGGACCCTGAGATCATGACCTGAGCCAAAGGCAGCGGCTTAACCCACTGAGCCATTCAGGCGCCCATTGTGTCAGATTTTAACACACATTTACATCTGTCACTGTCACATCAAATGTCACAATAATGATGGTATCAAGAATAACACAGAAATGAAAGAAAAGGAATTAAAACAAGTTTATGGACTTAAGATGATTTACAACTCTGCATCTCCTAAAATTTGCATATGCATTAAGTAAAATTTTTAGTGATCTGGGATTTTAAAGATTTTATTTATTTGAGAGAGAGAGGAGAGAAAGAGAAGGAGCAGGGAAAGGGGCAGAAGGAGAGGGAGAAGCAGACTCCCTACTGAGCAGGGAGACTGATGTGTGGCTCAATCCCAGGACTGTAGGGCTCGGGACTTCAGGATCATGACCCAAGCTGAAGGCAGATGCTCAAATAACTGAGCAAACTAGGTGACCTGGTGACCTGGTGACCTGGGATTTTGTTGCTAATGTAACAGGGTAGACTTTCTTTCTGCATACACTTTTTTAAAATTTAAATTTTTGTTAGCATACAATGCAATATTGCTTTTAGGAGAATTCATTGATTCATTACTTACATACAACACCCTGTGGTCATCATAAATGTCCTCTTAATATCCAACACCCATTAGTCCCTCACCCACCCCCCTCCATCAACTCTCAGTTTGTTCTCTATTGTTAAGAGTCACTTATAGCTTGTTTCCTTTTTTTTTCTTTTCTCCTTCCCACATCTTCATCTGTTTGCTTTCTTAAGTTCCACATATGAGGGACATCATATGGTGTTTGACTTCCTTCACTTAGCATTATACACTCTATCTCCATCCAAGCTGTTGCAAATGACAGCATTTCATTCTTTTTGATGGTTGAGTAATATTCCTTTGTGTATATATGTCACCTCTTCTTTATCCATTATCATTAGTCAACAGACATTTGGGCTCTCTCCATAGTTTGGCTATTTTTTTTTTTAAGATTTTATTTACTTATTGGACAGACAGAGATCACAAGTAGGCAGAGAGGTAGGCAGAAAGAGAGGAAGGGAAGCAGGCTCCATGCTGAGCAGAGAGCCCAATGCAGAGCTCGATCCCAGAACCCTGGGATCATGACTTGAGCCGAAGGCAGAGGCTTTAACCCACTGAGCCATCCAGGTGCCCCAAGTTTGGCTATTGTTGATTATGTTGTTATAAACATCAGGGTTCATGTACTCTTTAAAATTTGTATTTGCATGTCCTTTGGGTAATACCTGGTAGTGCAATTGCTGGGTCCTAGGGTACTTCTATTTTTAACTTTTTGTGGAATCTCCATACTGTTTTCCAGAGTGGCCACCCTAGTTTGCATTCCCACCAACAGTGCAAGAGGGTTCCCCTTTCTCCATGTTCTCACCAATACCTCTTGTTTCCTGTGTTGTTAATTTTAGTCATTCTGACTGGTGTGAGGTGGTATCTCATCATGGTTTTGATTTATATTTACCTGATAATGAGTGATGTTAACATCTTTTCATGTCTCTCTAACCCATCTGGATGTCTTCTTGGAAGAAATGTCTGTTCATGTCTTCTGCCTATTTCTTAACTAGTTTATTCATTTTAGGGGATGAGTTTCATAAGTTCTTTTTTTTTAAAGATTTTATTTATTTATTTGAGAGAGAGACAGTGAGAGAGAGCATGAGTGAGGAGAAGGTGAGAGAGAGAAGCAGACTCCCCGTGGAGCTGGGAGCCCGATGCGGGACTAGATCCTGGGACTCCAGGATCATGAACTGAGCCGAAGGCAGTCGTCCAACCAACTGAGCCACCCAGGCGTCCCAAGTTTCATAAGTTCTTTACAGATTTTGGATACTAACCTTTTATGAGCTATATCATTTGCAAATACCTTCTCCTATTTGATAAGTTGCTTTTCAGTTCTGTTAATTGTTTCCTTCACTGTGCAGAAGCTTTTTATCTTGATGAAATCCCAGTTGTTCATTTTTGTGTTTGTTTCCCTTGCCTCCAATGACCTGTCTAGTAAGAAGTTGTGACCTGAGGTCAAAGAGGTTTCTGCATTCTGCTCTAGGATTTTGATGGTTTCCTGTCTCACATTTTGCCTGGAATGGCCAGTAATCCTGTACTGACCGATGAAAGATTACTCTAAACTTTCCTGTGAAAGAGAGGAGAAGGCAAGAGAGTCAATGCTTAGAGACAAGGACCCTTTGCCTTGCTTTGCTCCCACTTTTATTGGTCCTTCAGGATAATCACAAATCCTTATCACTGTTTCTCAAGCATGTGATACCTGACAAGGGTTCTTACTGGAACTAGGAGGATCTGTTTACAGGAAAGATATGATATGCTAATCTGCGTGTTCTATGAGTTCTGCTAAAAATAGCTTGAGGGATAATGCACACATCTCTTAGATCACAGGGTGGCTGTTTGGGCTAAGAAAGCTTTGGGGGAAGGCAACTTCCCACAGCATTCCTATGGCATAGTGGTCGCATAGGCCTTGGCATTCCAAAGACCCCGCCCTTCTCCAAAACCTACCCTCACCTCCAGTGACCTCTGTGTTAAATTTTAGCAAGCCAGGTATTATGGCTGATTTCATGCTCTACATTAACCCCAACAACATTTAAGTCTTTAAATCATTTTGAATCTATTTTAGTGTATGGTATAAAAAAGTGGTCCAGTTTCATCCTTTTATGTGGTGTTGTCCACTTTTCCCAACACCATTGGCTGAAGAGATAGTCTTTTTTCTATTGGATATTCTTTCCTGCTTTGTTGAAGACTGGTTGACCATACAGTTATAGGTCCATTTCTGGGTTCTCTGTTCTGTTCCAGTGATCTCTGTGTCTGTTTTTGTGCCAGTACCATACTATCTTGATGACTACAGTTTTGTAATGTAGCTTGAAATAAAAAATAAAAAATCATGGTACTTTTTTAGGATTGTTTTGGCTATTCAGGGTCCTTTGTGGTTCTATACAGATTTTACTATTGTTTGTTCTATCTCTGTGAAAAGTGCTGGTTGTATTTTCATAGGGATTGCATTAAATGTGTAGATTGTTTCGGGTAGTGTAGACATTTTAACAATGTTTGTTCTTCCAATCCATGAGCATGGAATGCTTTTCCATTTCTTTGTGTCCTCTTCAATTTCTTTCATAAATGTTCTACAGTTTTCAGAGTATAGATCCTTAGTTAGGCTTATTCTTAGGTATCTTACTGTTTTTGGTGCAACTGCAAATGGGATTGATTCCTTGATTTCCTCTTTTGTGCCTCATTATTGGTGTTTAAAAATGCAATAGATTTCTGTATGTTGATTTTATATCATTTGACTTTGCTGAATTAATGTATTACTTCTAGCATCTTTGTGGTGGAGTCTTTTGGGTTTTCTACATAGTGCGTCACGTTATCTGAAAAGAGTAAAAATCTGACTTCTTCCTTGATGATTTGGATACATTTTATTTCTTTTTGTTGTCTGATCGCTGAAGCTAAGACTTCCAGTATTTAGTTAAATAATAATGATGAGAATGGACATCCTTGTCTTGTTCCTGACTGTAGGGGAAAGGTTTTAAGTTTTTCCCCATTGAGGATGGTATTATCTATGCATCTTGCATACATGGCCTTTATGATACTGAGGTATGTTCCTTCTATTCCTACTTAGTTGAGGGTTGCTTTTTGTTTGTTTGTTTTTTAATCAAGAATGGGCGTTGCATTTTGTTAAATGGTTTTCCTTCCTTCTTTCCCTCCCTCCTTCATTCCTTTTTTCCTTCCTTCCAAGATTTTATTAAGAGAGTGTGTGAGTGGAGGGAGGGACAGAGGGAGAAGGAGAGAGCCTCATGGAGTCTTCCATGCTTAGCATGGAGACTGAGGCAGGGCTCAATTTCATGACCCTGAGATATGACCTGAACTTAAATTAAGAGTTGGATACTCAACCCACTGAGCCACCTAGGCACCTGTCAAATGCTTTTTCTTCATAGATTGACAGGATCATATGGTTCTTATCCTTTTTTTGATTAATGTGGTGTATCACATTGATTGATTTGTAAATATTTTATCACCCCCAAAACCCAAGAATAAATCCCACTTGATCATGGTGAAACATACTCTTAATGTACTATTGAGTTGATTTGCTGGTATTTTTAATATTTTTTTTTAATTTTTAAAGATTATTTATTTATTTGTCAAAGAGAGAGAGAGGGAGAGAGCGAGAGAGTACAAGCAGGAAGAGTGTAAGGCAGAGGCAGCGAGAGAAGCAGGCTTTCTGCTGACAAATAGCCTGATGGGGGACTCAGGCCAAGGACCCCAGGATTATGACCTGAGCCGAAGGCATCCGCTTAAACAACTGAGCCACCCAGGTGTCCCTTGCTGGTATTTTATTGAGAATTTTTGTGTCCATGTTCATCAGGGATATTTGCCTGTAATTCTCCTTTTTACTGGGGTCTTTGATTCTGGAATCAAGGTAATATTGGCCTCATAGAACGAGTTTGGAAGTTTTCCTTACATTTCTATGTTTTGAAACAGTTTCAGAAGAATAGGTATCAATTCTTTAAATGTCTGGTAGAGTTCCTCTGGGGAGCCATCTGGCTCAGGACTTCTGTTTGAGCTTTTTGATTACAGATTGAATTTCTTTGCTGGTTATGGGTCTGTTCATGTTTTCTGTTTCTTCTTGTTTCAGTTTTGGTAATTTGTAAGTTTCTAGGAATGTATCCGTTTCTTCTAAATCGCTCAGTTTAGTGGCATATAATTTTTTTACACTAGACTCTTAAAATTGGTTGTATATCTGTGGTGTTGGTTGTTACCTTTCCTCTTTCATTCGTGGTTTTATCTATTTGAGTCCTTCTTCTTCTTCTTTTTTTTTTTTTTTTTTGTAAGTCCGGCTTCAGGTTTATAAATTCTATTAATTCTTTTGAAGAACCAGTTTTTAGTTTCATTAATCTGTTCTATTGGCTTTTTTTTTTGTTATTATACTATTTATTTCTGCTCTAATCTTTATTATTTCCCTTCACCTGCTGGTTTTAGGCTTTATTTGCTGTTCGCTTTCTAGCTCCTTTAGGTGTAAGGTTAAGTTGTGCATTTGAGACTTTTCTTGCCTCTTGAGGTAGGCCTGTATTGCAATATACTTCCTTCTTAGGACTGCCTTTGCAGTGTGCCAAAAGTTTTGGACTGTTGTGTTTTCATTTTCATTTGCTTCCATGTATTTTTAAAAAATTCTTTAATTTCCTGGTTCACTCATTCATTCTCTGGTAGGATTTTCTTTTTTCTTTCTTTCTTTCTTTTTTTTTTTTAAGATTTTATTTATTTGAGAGACAGAGATCACAAGTAGGCAAAGAGGCAGGCAGAGAGAGGAAGAGAGAGGAGGAAGCAGGACCCCCGCTGAGCAGGGAGCCCAATGTGGGGCTCGATCCCAGGACCCTGAGATCATGACCTGAGCTGAAGGCAGAGGCTTTAACTCACTGAGCCACCCAGGTGCCCCAGTAGGATTTTCTTTAATCTCCATGTATTTGAGGTCCTTCCAAATTCTTCTTGTGGTTGACTTCCAGTTTTGTAGTGTTGTGGTCTGAAAATATGCCTCGTATGATTACAGTCTTTTTGTATTTGAAGCCTGATTTGTGACTCAGCATGTGATCTGTTCTGAAGAATGTCCCATATGAACTTCAAACGTGTATTCTGCTTTTGGGTGATATGTCCTCAATGTATCTGTTAAGTCCATCTGGTCCATTTTATCATTTAAAATAATTGTAGCTTTGTTGATTTTCTGCTTAGATGATCTGTCCATTGTTGTAAATGGGGTGTTCAAGTCCCCTGCTAGTATTGTATTATCAGTGAGTTTCTTGGTGTTCATTATTAATTTATTTATATATTTGGGTGCTCCCAAGTTGGGGGCATAAATATTTCCATTTGCTAGATCTTTTTAATGGATAAACCCCTTAATTATGATATCATGCCCTTCTTCCTCTCCTGTTACAGTCTTTGTTTTAAAATCTAATTTGTCTGATACAAGGCTAATCTGGTTTCCTTTAATGTACATTTGCATGAGAAATATTTCCCAATCCCTTCACTTTCAATCTACAGATGTCTTTAGTCTAAAATGAGTCTTTTATAGGCAGCATATAGATGGATTTTGTTTTTTTAATCCATTCTGATCCCCTATGTCTTTGCTTGGAGCACTTAGTCCATTTACTTTCAGAGTGATTATTGAAATATATGAATTTAGTACCATTGTGTTGCCTGTGGAGCTGGTGTTCTTGGTGATGTTCTCTGGTCCTTCCTAGTCTTTTATTCTCCACTCAAAGATTCCCCCTTAAAATTTTTTGCAGGTCTGGTTTAGTGGTCAAGAAATCCTTTAGTTTTTGTTTGAGAAAATTTCTGTTTCCATTGTGGGTGACATCTTTGCCGGATAAAGAATTCTTCGCTGCCTATTTTCCCATTCAGCATGTTGAATATATCCTGCGACTTTTATCTGGCTTGTGAAGTTTCTGTGGACAGATCTGCTGCAAACATAATCTGTCTTGCATTGAAGGTTAATGACTTTATTCCCCTTGCTGCTTTCAAGACTTTCCTTGTCTGTGTATTTTGTAGATTTGACTATGATATGCATTGGCGATGGCCAGCCTTTATTGAATTTAATGGGATTTCTCTGTGCTTCTTGGATTTTGATGGCTGTATACTTTCCCAGATTAAGGAAGTTTTCAGCTATAATTTGTTTGAATAAACCTGCCCCTTTTAGTCTCGCTTCATCTTCTGGGACTCCTATGTTACGAAGGTTAATACATTATTTAAGTTGCTGAGTTCCCTAAGTTTACCTTTGTGATTCATTACCTTTCTTTCCCTCTTCTTTTCAGCTTCACTATTTTTTGTTTATTTTCTTATATCTGTATTTCCTATATCTATATTCTGTTTATTTTCCTATATCTCTGATTCACTTCTCTGCTTTGTCCATCCTTTTTTTTGGGGGGGGGAATCCATTTGGATTTGCATCTTGGTTATAGAATTTTAAATTTTGGCCTGACTAGATTTTAGTTCTTTTATCTCTGCAGTAAGGGATTCTTGAGTGTCTTCTATGCTTTTGTCAAGCCCAGCTAGTGTCCTTATAATCGTTGTTTTGAGTTCTAGTTCAGACATCTTACATGTGTATGGATTAAATCCCTGGCTGTGAGTTCCACTTCCTCTTCTTTCTTATTGGGGGACTATCTCCATCTTGTCATTTTCCCCAGGGGGAAAAAAAAGTAGAAAAAAAAGGAGACAAAGAAAACAAAAGCAAAAACCTAGATCCTGGGTGTGTTGCAGTTTGCTTGTTTAAAAAAATATCTAGATTTCATCCCCTCACCAAAATCCCCCAGAAATTGGAAAAATAAAATAAAATAAATGAAAAAAAATAGTAAAAAAAAAAAAAAAAGAATAATAGTTATAAGGACATTAGATTTATTTTCCCCTAGAGCTAAAGTTTTGTAGCATTCTATGATCATTAGACCTGGTCCGAGGGAGTGTGCTGGTCTCCTGGGTGAGGGGCCTGTATGGTTGATTCTCAGGTGGACTTGGGTTGGTAGAAATGCACCTTCAGGGCACAGGGGGTGGGGCTTGGTGTAAGTGGCTCCAGCCTCCACCAGGTGGTGCTATTTTGCTCCTTGAAGTCTTTAATGCTGGGCAGGATGACTATGGCAACGCCCTGCTCTCTGGCCCTGGAGCTCAAAGTTGGAATCTCCCCACTGTTCAACGAGCCCTCACAGAAGAATAATCAATCACTCTTCTTGTTTTCCCAGTTTTCATCAGAACCCTGTGTTTATTCTGCCTGTGTATGAGCTTTTTCATCAGAACCCTTTGTTTATTCTGCCTGTGTATGAATGAGTTTCAAAACTCCAAATTTTAGGGTCTTCTGCAGAGTGGACTCACACTATTCCTCTAGGGGAGCATCTCACTGTGCTTTTGCCATTTGCTGGCCTGTCTCAGTTAAGCAGTCAAAGGACCACCTAGTGGTTCACAGTTGATGGCAAAAATGAGCAGAAAGCTGGCATCAAGACTGACTATTCCCAGCTGGCTTCCTGCTTGTATGCCTGGGAACAGTGCACCATGTTGGTCCCACCTATTCTTCTTGAGACCCAGTAGATCTTTGACCACGCTGTCATTCCTCGGATTCTGCCACACCTCACCACCTGAGCATCTTTAAGCCAGGCATGTCTCCCATGAACTTCTGAAAGTTCAGATATTGTGCTCCACTGCTTATAATATTTTGCAGTAGCCTCCTTTGGCAAGGCTCCCTCCCCACCACTATACCTGCAGTTTTATCTCCCCCAAGTCAACTGTCCAGAGGTCAGATATTTATGTTTATTGAGCACAAGGATTTCTTCTGTGAATTGCCTAATCTCATTCTTACATCCATTTTTGAATTAGGTTATTTACCTTTTACTTATTGATTTCTAGAAGCTCTTTATTGATAGTAACTTTTTATTTTCTGTTCAGATTATATCTAAATATATCCAAATACTTATGTTTTATTCAAATAATTATATCTATTGAAATATTTTAAAAATTTTTATAAATTTATTTAATCCACTGAGCCACCCAGGTGCCCCTTATAAATTTATTTAAATTCCATTCAACATACACTGTAATAGTAGTTTTAGGAGTAGAATTTAGTGATTCAACACTTCCATACAGCACCTGGTGTTCATCACAGGAAGTGCATTCCTTAATCCCTATCATGTATTTAATCCATCCCCACACCCACCTCCCCTCTGGTAACCATCAGTTTGTTCTCTATAGTTAAGAGCCTGTTGCTTGGTTTGCCTCTCTTTTTTCTTCCCTTTGTTCATTTGTTTTGTTTCTTAAATTCCACATAGGAGTGAAATCATATGGTTTTTGTCTTTCTCTGACTTATTTCATGTAGCATTATACTCTCTCCTTCCAACCATGTGATTGAAAATGGCAAGATTTCATTATTTTTTATGGCTAAGGAATATTCCCATATATATAAAATGTATACACACTCTTCTTTATATATTCATCAGTTGAAGGACACTTGGACTGTTTCCATAATTTGGCATAATGCTGCTATAAACATCAGGGTGCATATATTCCTTTGAATTAGTATTTTGTATTCTCTGGGTAAATACCTAGTAGTGCAATTATAAAAAATTTTTTCATTTGTCTGTTGGCCCTCTGTATGTCTTTGGAGAAATGTTTATTCATATCTTCTGCCTTTAAAAAAAAATTATTTGTTATTTGTTTTTTGTTTTTTGGGTGTTGAATTTTATAATTATAAAATAATTATATAATTATAATTATAATATATAATTATAACATATAATTATAATTATATATTATAATTATTTTAAAATTATTTGTTATTTGTTATTTGTTTTTTGGGTGTTGAATTTTATAAGTTCTTTATGTATTTTGGATACTAACCTTTATCAGCTATGTCTTTTGAAAATATCTTTACCCATTCTGTAGGTTGCCTTTTAGTTTTGTTGATTGTTTTCTCTGCTGTGCAGAAGTTTTTTTTATTTAGATGAAGTATCAATAGTTTATTTTTGCTTTTGTTTCCCTTTACCCTGAAGACCTGTCTAGTAAGAAGCTGCTATGCCCGATGTTGAAGTTACTGCCTATGTTCTTGCTAGCATTTTGGTGGTTTCAAGTCTCACATTTGGGTCTTTAATCCACTTTTAACTTCCTTTTGTGTATTGTGTTAGCTGCTGAGTTTGATTTTTTTGCATGTTGCTGTCCAGTTTTCTCAACACCATTTGTTGAAGAGACTATCTTTTTCTCATTGGATATTTTTTCTTGCTTTGTCAAAGATTAATTGACCATGCAGTTGTGGGTCTTTTTCTAATCTGTTCTGTTTATCTATATGTTTGGTTTTGTGCCATTGCCATACTGTTTTGTTCACTACAGGTTTATAACTTGAAGTCTGGAAATGTGATGCCTCCAGCTTCCATTTTCTTTTTCAAGGTTGCCTTGACATTTGGAGGTCTTTTGTAGTTCCATACAAATCTTAGGATTGTTTGTTCTAGCTCTGTGAAAATTGCTGTTGTTGCTTTGATAGGGATTGGATTAAATGTGTAGATTGTTTTGGGTAGTATAGACATTTTAACAATATTTGTTCTTTCAGTCCATGAGCATAGAAAGCTCTCTATTTCTTTGTGTGTTTCTTTTTCCCCCCCAGTTCCTTTCATCAGTGTTTTACAGTTTGCAATTACAGGTCTTTCATCTTTTTGGTTACGTTTATCCCTAGGTATCTTAGGGATTTTGGTGCAATTATACATAGGATTGATTCCTTAATGTTTCTCTCTGCTTCATTATGGATGTATAGAAATGAAACAGATTCCTGTATATTAATTTTTGTATCCTGTGACTTTACCTAATTTGTGTATTTGTTCTAGCAGTTTTTGGGTGGAGTCTTCTGGGTTTCCTTTACATAATTTGTCATCCATAGATAGTGAAAGTTTGACTTCTTCCTTGCAATTTGGATGCCTTTTATTTGTGTTCTCTGATGACTGTAGTTAAAACTTTCTGTGCTATGTTAAATACCAGTGCTGACAGTGGATATCCCTGTCTTGTTCCTGACTATAAGAGGAAAAACTTCCAGTTTTATCCCCACTGAGGGTGATATTAGCTGTGGATTTTTTATATATGGTCTTTATTAGTTGAGGTATACTTCCTCTGCCCCCACTTTGTTGAGGGTTTTTTATCAAGAATGGATGTTGAACTTTGTTGATTGAATTTTCCTACATCTATTGAGAGGATCATATGGTTCTTATCCTTTTATTAATGTGGTGTACCATATTGATTGATTTGGGAATACTGAACCACAGTTGGAGGCTAGGCATAAATCTCACTTGATTGTGGTGAATTATTGGATTTGGTTTGCGAGTATTTTATTGAGAATTTTTGCCTCCATGTTCAACGGGATATTGGCGTGTAGGTTTTTGTTGTTGTTGTTGTTGTTTATTTTTTTATTTTGTTGTTGTTTTGTTTTTTTTTTAAGTGGGGTGTTTCTCTTTGGTAACAGGGTAATCCTGGCCTTATAGAAAGAATTTAGAGGTTTTCCTTCCTTTCCTAGTTTTTGGAATAGTTTGAGAAGAATAAGTATTGACATTTCTGTGTATGTTTGGTAGAAATTTCTTGTGAAGCCTCCTGGCCCTGGCTTGTTGTTTGGTGGGAGATTTCTGATTGCTGATTGAGTTTCTTCGTTGGTTATGGGTGTATACCAGTTGTCTATTTCTTCCTGTTTCAGTTTTGGTATTTTATATGTTTCTAGGAATTTGTCCATTTTTTTCTAGGTTGTCCAACTTGTTGGCATTTAGTTTTCTATTGTATTCTCTTAAAATGGTGGTTATTTCTGCAGTGTTGGTTGCTATTTCTCCTCTCTGATTTGTAATTTTATTTGGTTCCTTTTTCTTTTATTTTTGTAAGTCTGGCTATAAGTCTGTCCATTTTGTTGATTTTTTTCAAAGAATTAGCTCCTAGTTTCTTTGACCTGTTCTATAGTTTCTATATCATTTATTTCTGCTCTAATTATTATTTCCTTCCTTCTCCTGGCTTAAGGCTTCTTTTATTCTTTTTCTCCTTTAGTTATAAGGTTCAGTTCTTTATTTGAGATTTTGCTTCTTGATCTATTATATTCAAATATTAAGGCTCTATTTTATATCCAAATATATTCAAATATTTTCCATTGCAATTTTTGGTTTATTTTCATGTAGGGTTTTTTTTTTTTTTTTTTTTGGTCTATAAATGTTTGTATTTGATATAATGAGATGTGTTTATTATCTCCTTTATGGCTTTTGGGTACTTGTTTTAGTACATAAAATTTAGCAATTTAATTTAGTAATATTTTCCCCCCAAATTGAAATTTGTAATGAAATCCTAGTAGCTCACTTGATTAAAATACCTAAAAAAGTAATAATCACATGGACCTCTTTTAATCTGCATCTGTTCTTTACGTTAACTTTGGAGTTAACCCCTTACCCAAGGCACAGTTTGGAGAATTCTCTTAGTGACTTCCTTAAGAGAATTTCTTTGGTTCACTGCTTGGATGCGTTTCCAATTCTCATTTAGTCTGTGCTTTGCTCTGATACTAATTTGTTAAAACTTGCCAGCAGGAAAGAAATAGCTATAATTGCTTTATCAGTAATGAGATATGGAGTATCTTTATTTCTGTGTCAGATTGTACTTCTCCCTATTACTATTGATAATTTCAGAATGTCCATAGCCCAAGCAACACATCACTAAAAATACACTCACATTAACATCCCCTTTATTACTCTTCCTCTGTGAGATGTCCACTCCTGTGAGCTGTCCATTATGCCTCACTGAGTGATGGCCCTCAATTGGTCTCTTTAAATGGCACCTGTCACCCCAACCAGCTGGCGAGTACTGCTTCTGCTCTGCACCTCATATCAGACCTCACCACTCTTGGGAACTCCCTTGCAAGGACTTTGTTCTCTCACTGCTCTATCAGGTGTTTAGTTCTCTCCTGGTAATCACCTTGAATCTTTGTGGTGCCAGAGCTCTGAAACAGTCCCACAGAGTGGGGGAAAAGAGTCTTGTTCCCCTTTGTGTTATGCTTTTTTAAAAAAATATTTTATTTATTTATTTGACAGAGATCACAAGCAGGCAGAGAGGCAGGCAGAGAGAAAGGAGGAAGCTGGCTCCCTGCTGAACAGAGAGCCCAATGCAGGGGCTCCATCCCAGGATCCTGGGATCATGACCTGAGCCGAAGGCAGAGGCTTAACCCACTGAGCCACCCGGGTGCCCCTGTGTTATGCCTTTTTAATAGAATTTAAAAGCTGAGTTTTTGATTCCAGTGACACATTGTATTCAGTTGAGTAACTTAGTTTTAGTTCCTCAAAAGCTGACTCTGAGAACAAGACTTAAGAACCTCCACATTAGGTTTATTTATGAAGTGTTCCAGGAAGCACAAATAAAGGAGTAAAGAAAGAGGGGGATAGATGATGCACTTATCAAGGTTCATTCATAAGTTGGTCATGTGCTCAACCTCACGATGGGCTGTCTAGGATAACAGGTAGAATACACCCCAAATTGCCCACTGAGTGTCAGGAAGCTTGGGTATTTATCTGTTGACTCCCATTTTTCTTCTGTTACGGGGAGCTAACCTGTAACATTGGGCAAAAGCCCATGACTCGGGAAAGCTCTGTGACTGAAAAACAGAGAGATGGACATGGTGCGGTGATGTAGCAGTGCATACGGGAATGTCCACCATAGCCACCCATGAATTGAGCAGGGCATCAACAGCACCTGCCACCAACAGTACCAGAAACTATACTTTGATTTAATACTTACAAACTCCTTGCACCATCAGTGCAAATATATTTTCTCTGAGCCAAGTTGACCATGAATGCTGCTGTTCTTTATAGAATTCATTTGCTATCGGCACACTCTATCCTTTTCTTCCCCTGATATATCCAATCAGTCACTCCAGTTTTTCAGGCAGACTTGAGGATATCTATATCCCATAAATGGATACCAGCTCAGTTATTTCCTAGGAGCCACAGGAGACTTCCATACAAAAAGATTTCCTAGTAGTTCACAGGTTATGCCCCCAACATATTTGACTAGTGGACACAGGCGCCCTCCAACTGAAAATCACACCATAAAATCACAAAGTAAAATTTTATCTTTTATGTCTTGTTTTTTCCTGACCTCTGCTGACTGGTACTTGACTTATTCTATATAATATAATGTTTTACTTAGAGTTTTTAACAGTCTTCCCAAAATACTTTTAGCAACAGGCTTCTTAAAATTTGCCTTAAGTGCAGACTTAAAGTGACAGCATTCCTTTAAAAAGGAAAGAAAATTAATTGGCTAGATCATGCTTATAATGCCACATAATCATTGCCCCTTCTTTGCTATATACAGCTGGCTCCATTTATATGACGATTTAGAAGGAGACCCCTCAATAAAGATTAATTTTGACAAGTGACGTTCTGTCAGAGCCATCCAGACAGAAGAGAGAGATGCGGACTCAGATGATTACTGAAGGTCTCCCTCCATTCATTTATGTTGAAGCTCCAGACAAGTAGGCCAGTTCCTCTATGTTGCATTTCCCTCAGTTTTCGTCTGGAAATACTTGTGTGCTAAAGGACTCCAGGGAGGAAAACCGGAAGTGTAAGCAGAGTAGCCCATGGTGAATGGGAAGTGGAACCACTTGACAGAGGGGCCGTGTAGTAGTAGAGTCTGCAGACTCCTATTAGCAATCCATATTAGGTGAGATTAACTTGTGCTGGGGATACCTTCCCAATTAGCAGTGCATCTGGAGTAGTCCTTGTAGGGCTTAAGCATTTGTTGTGTGGGTGGCATGAGCTCTAGTATTGTTTTCTACATCTTGGTGTCTCTCTAGGCTACTTAGTTTAGTTAGCACTGTATCTGTGTTGTACTTACTAAATGCCAGTTGGTGTATTACATACGTTGAGGCTATGTTAAATAGCCTCAAATTCCTATCTAATACTCTTCTTCATATTTGGGGGGAGGGGTGGATAAATTTGTGGAGAAATACAGACGATCTTCTTTGCCATAGCAGTAGAACTGAGAGAAGACTAAGCAATGAATTCCTGTTTTTGTTTCTCTCCTTTACATCTGTGTCTTTCTCTTTGTCTCCCGTCTCTTTCTCTATATCACACACAGGCACACTTGTGTGCCTGTGTGCCTATACACACACTACTTAGATTTTCTCTTCCCTGCCAAGGATAGTCCCTCCACTTGAAGTTAGTCTTGACCTGTCCCTTTGAGACCCATGAAGAGGGCAGTGTGGTGTAATGTAAACAGCAGAGGTTTTGAGGGACCTAGGTGGCTCAGTTGGTTAGATCTCCAACTCTTGATCTCAGCTCAGATCTTGGTCTTGTAGTCATGGGTTCATGTCCCACCCCCCCATCCCCCTGCAAAAAGGGTTCAAACCATTTTGAACCCTGCGTCTGCTACTCATCTGTACGGCCTGCAAATTAAACCAACTTTTGAGCCTCAGTTTACTGAAGTTCCAAATATTTACTACCCCTCAATAATGAGAGAATGACATTTCTCTCCTCCCGTGGCATGTGGCTCATGGTAGAGTTCCATGAGAGGATTAGACTTCCAGCCATTACATCACACTTGGCCGAGTGAATTGCTGTAGCCAGTGTCATGTGAACAAAAGCTTTAAGAGCCATCTTGTGGTTCCACTATTGGTCTTTTTCTCTGTTGTGAGACTGCTATGTACCACATAGCTGTTTCTTCAGTTTGGTCTGGAAAACCAGAAGACATGGAGCACAGACTCAATTAATCCACAGTAGAGACCCATACCGAGAGCAAGAAAGAAACCCTTACTGCTATAAACCACCAAGGCTACACAGTACCTTAGCCTAAAGCGATTGACAAATTTTCCTATCTGTAAGATGGGCGTAGCATTATCCATTCTGCCAAGCTAATGTAAGGTGGGGTGAGATAATATACATTTAAAGCTCAGTAACTGGTAGTCTACACAAGGTTTGGAGATGGCAGTTGAAAAGTTTTAGGGACTAAAAAGGAGGAATTTTTGAAGGTGCTTCTAACCAAGAAAAGACACTTCCTTCTGAAATGATCTCTTTCTTCCCCTCTAGGAAAATATCTATATTTAATTCAAGTCACAGTTCTAATTTCACATCTTCTCTAAAGCTTTATTTGACCCTTTGTCCCTATGCAAAATCAATTGCCTTGCTGAAACCATAACAACATTGTGTTATGAATGTTCACATGCTGACTTGCCCGCTAGACTGTGCAGGCCTTTAGGGTAGAAGCTAATTTTTATATTCAGACATGCAGAAAGCAGTGCAATAGGTAGAAATTATAGTGGAGGCTCATAGAAACTGTTTTAATTTATGCCAACAAACACAACAAAATTTGATATGATCTGTTATTTGTACAATAACAAACACATCTAGTAATGTACAAAGGATCAAGTTTATATTCTAACCAAATGGAGTAAGTACTGCCTATAAGAATGTCTTAAAATTTTTCACCCTACTCTTCATCACTGGTGTTACAGGCAGAATGGTCTGAATGCCCTAGCATCTAAAGGCACTCTTTCCTTTTGTTCTTTTTTATTCTGCTCTAGTGGTTTGCTCAGTGGCTCTCTGTAGAAGACTGTACAGTGTATATAATATATGTATGTCTATTATAGTGTAGGGGCAAGCAAATGGGTTTTCAAGACATTTTTAAATTCAAGTATAAATAACAATAGGTTTTCAAAGGACATTTTTCAACAATTGTACTGAGGTAAACTAGACACGCAATAAATGGCACAGATTTAAAATGTACAATTTGAAAAATTTTGATATATCATACACCTGTGAAACTATCACCAAAATCAAGATAGTGAACATATCTCTTATTTCAGGAGGTTTTCTTGTTCCCTTGGTAAGCTCACCCCCCCATTCCCTCCCCGCTGGCCCTCCCATCCCTGGATGACCACTGACCTGCTTTCTGTACTATAAATCGGTTTGCTTTTTCTAGATCTGTATATAAATGGAATCATACAGGGTGCACTCTTTGCTTGGCTTCTTTCACTTACTGTAATTATTTTAAGATGAACATTTGGGTTGTTCCCAGTTTGGGGCTATAGCAAATAAAGCCTCTTTGAACATTCATGTACATGTCTTTGTGTAGACATATGTTTTTATTTACCTTGGGTAAATAGCTAGAAGTGAAATGGCTAGATCACATTATGGGTTTATATTTAACTTTTTAAGAACCTGCCAAACTCTTTTCCAAAGTGGTTACCATTATGCATTCCACCAGCAGTGGATGAGAGGGTCGGTTTTACCTCTGCGTTAACACTCATATGGTCAGTCTTTTCATGTAGAGCCATTCTATGACATACATACCTCATTGTGGTTTTAATTAACATTTCCCTAATAACTCATAATACTTAGAGTTTCATATGCTTATTTGTTACCTATGTATGTTCTTTGGAAAATTGTCTGTTCAAATACTTTCTTCTTCCATTTTTTATTGTATTATTTGTTTCCTTAAAATTGCATTTTGAGGGGCACCTGGGTGGCTCAGTGGGCTAAAGCCTCTGCCTTCAGCTCAGGTCATGACCCCAGGGTCCTGGGATGGAGCCCCCATATCGGGCTCTCTGCTCAGCAGGGTGCCTGCTTCCCCTCCAACCCCTGCCTGCCTGTCTGCCTAATTGTGACCTGTCAAATAAATAAATAAAATCTTAAAAATAAATAAATAAAATAAAATTGCATTTTGAGACTTCTTTGCATCTTTACAATATAGGTATTTTATCAGAAATATGCTTTGCAAATATTTTTTCCCAGTCTGTGATTTGTCTTTTCATACTTTAAGAATGTCATTTGGAGAGCAGAAGATTTTAAATTTTGACAACATCTACTTTATCAATTTTCTTAATGGATACACGTTGGCTGTTTAAGAAATTGTTGCCTAACCCAAGACCATATAAGATTTTTCCTAAAGTTCTCTTCTGAAAGTTCTATAGTTTTAGGTTTTCCATTTAGTTCAATAATTCATCTTATAGTGTGAATTAGGGATCAAAGCTCATGCTTTTGCATATGGACAGTTGTTTCTGCTGCTTTTTGTTGAAAAGACCATCCTTTCTCCACCTTCACAACTTTGTTGAAGATCAATTGTCTATACCTTGGCTGTTGTGAATAATGTTACAATGAACATGAGAGTGCAGTTATCTCTGTGAGACAATGATTTCATTTACTTTGGACACAAGCTGAGAAGGGGGACTAGTCACAGCGTACTTCTATTTTTAATTTCTTGAGGAAACTCCATACTGTTTTCTAAAGTGTCTATTCTGGTTTCTATTCCTTTCCTTAGGGCTCAAGTGTTCCCTTCCTGCACATTCTTGCCAGCATTTGTTATGGCTTGCCTTTTTCTACTTGACATCCTAACAGGTAGGAGGTGATCTCTCGCTGGGGCTTAATTTGCATTTCCCTGATGATTAGTGATGTCGAGCACCTTTTCATGTACCTGTTAGCTTTTTGTTTATATTCTTATTTTTTTTTTAAATATTTTATTTATTTATTTGACAGACAGAGATCACAAGTCGGCAGAGAGTCAGGCAGAGAGAGAGGGTGGAAGCAGGCTCCCTGCTGAGCAGAGAGCCCGATGTGGGGCTTGATCCCAGGACCCTGAGATCATGACCTGAACTGAAGGCAGGGGCTTAACCCACTGAGCCACCCAGGCACCCTTTTGCTTATCTTCTTTAGAAAAATGTCTGTTCAGGCACTTTGCTCATTTTTAAATTGGATTTTTTGAGGGTTTTTCTTTCTTTCTTTTTTTTTCCATTAAATTCTATGAGTTTCTTGTATACTTTGGATATTGATTTGCAAAATTTTGCAAAATTTTTGCAAAATCAATGATACTGACTTGCAAATATTTTCTCCTATTTCATAGATTTCCATTTCATTTTGATGATGGTTTCCTTTGCTGTGCAAAACTGTCCAACTGTCCAACTTATTTATTTTTGTTGCCAATTTAAAAAAAAGTGTTGCTAAGACATATGTCCAGGAGCATAACCCCTATGAAGAAAATGTGGTATGTATATATTTAGATACGCATGATGGAATATTATTCACCTTTAAGAAAAGAAGGAAATCCTACCATTTGGAACAGCATGGGTTGAAACTGAAGGGCATTATGCTAAGTGAGATCAGACAGAGAAAGACAAAACCTGCATGGTATCCCTTATATGTAAAAAATACATAGTCAAAATTATAGAAATAGTAGAAAAGTAGTTGCCTTGGGCTATTGGTGACTACAGTTGATAACACTATATTGTGTAATTGAAATATGCTAAGAAAGTAGAACTTGACTATTCTTACCAAAAATGAAAAAAAGAATCAAAAAACCTAAGATAAATATGTGAAATAGTAGATATGTTACTGATCTCAGTTGGGGGTAGTCCTTTCACAATGTAAATGTATATCAAATCACATTGTACACTTTAAATATCTTACCATTTGTGAATTACACCTCGATAAATCTTAAAAAAAAATCTGTTGTCCGTGTATGTGGGTCTCTTTCTGGACTATCTCTTCTGTTTCAGTGATCTGTATGCTAATACCACACTGTATTGATCACTGTAGCTTTAAATCTCTAAAGCAGATGTTAGCCCTCCAACTTTGTATACTCAAAATTGTTTTTTTTTTTAATTTTTTATTAACATATAATGTATTATTAGCCTCAGGGGTAAACCTGTGAATCGCTAGGTTTACACACTTCACAGCACTCACCATAGCACATACCGTCCCCAAAGTCTCTAACACAACCACTCTCTCCCTACTCCCTGCCCCAGCAACCCTCTGTTTTGTGAGATTAAGAGTCACTTATGGTTTGTCTTCCTCTCGATCCCATCTTGTTTCATTTATTCCTTTCCTACACCCCAACCCTCCCACATTGCGTCTCAACTTCGTCATATCAGTGAAATCATATGATAATGGTCTCTTTCTGATTGACTTATTTCGCTCAGCATAATACCCTCTAGTTCCATCCACATCATCACAAATGGCAAGATTTCATTTCTTTTGATGGCTGCATAGTTTTTCATTGTGTACACACACACACACACACACACACACACACACACACCACATCTTCTTTATCCATTCATCTGTTGATGGACATCTAGGTTCCTTCCACAGTTTGGCTATTGTGGACATTGCTGCTGTAAACACTTGGGTACATGTGCCCCTTTGGATCACTACATTTGTATCTTCAGGGTAAATACCCAGTAGTGTGATTGCTGGGTCGTAGGGCAGCTCTATTTTCAACTTTTTGAAGAACCTCCATGCTGTTTTCCAGAGTGACTGCACCAGCTTGTATTCCCACCAACAGTATAGGAGGGTTCCCCTTTCTCCACATCCTCGCCAGCATCAGTTATTTCCTGACTTGTTAATTTTAGCCATTCTGACTGGTGTGAGGTGGTATTTCATTGTGGTTTTGATTTGTATTTCCCTGATGCTAAGTGACGTGGAGCACTTTTTCATGAGTCTGTTGGCCATCTGGATGTCTTCTTTGCAGAAATATCTGTTCATGTCCTCTGCCATTTCTTGATTGGATTATTTATTCTTTGGGTGTTGAGTTTGCTAAGCTTTTTATAGATTTTGGATACTAGCCCTTTATCTGATATGTCAATTGCAAATATCTTCTTCCATTCTGTCATCATCTTTTGGTTTAGTTAACTGTTTCCTTTGCTCTGCAAAAGCTTTTGATTTTGATGAAGTCCCAATAGTTCACTTTTGCCCTTGCTTCCCTTGCCTTTGGTGATGTTCCTAGGAAGAAGGTGCTGTGGCTGAGGTCAAAGAGGTTGCTGCCTGTGTTCTCCTCAAGGATTTGGATGGATTCCTTTCTCACATTGAGGTCCTTCATCCATTTTGAGTCTATTTCATGTGTAGTGTAAGGAAATGGTCCAGTTTCATTTTTCTGCATGTGGTTGTCCAATTTTCCCAACACTATTTGTTGAAGAGACT
Source organism: Mustela erminea (assembly GCF_009829155.1). Taxonomy (NCBI): domain Eukaryota; kingdom Metazoa; phylum Chordata; class Mammalia; order Carnivora; family Mustelidae; genus Mustela; species Mustela erminea. The sequence goes on along the minus strand of NC_045616.1, from coordinate 56,478,793 downwards.
GTCTTTTTTCTGTTGGACATTCTTTTCTGCTTTGTCAAACATTAGTTGACCATAGAGTTGAGGGTCTATTTCTGGTCTCTGTATTTATTCCACTGATCTGTGTGTCTGTTTTTGTGCCAGTACCATACTGTCTTGATGATGACAGCTTCGAAATAGAGTTTGAAGTGTGGAATTGTGATGTCACCAACTTTGGCTTTCTTTTTCAACATTCCTCTGGCCATTCGAGGTCTTTTCTGGTTCCATATAAATTTTAGGATTATTTGTTCCATTTCTTCAAAAAAAATTGATGGGATTTTTGATAGGGATTGCATTAAACATGTAGATTGCTTTTGATAGCATAGACATTTTCACAATATTTGTTCTTTCAATCCATGAGCATGCAACATTTTCCCATTTCTTTGTGTCTTCCTCAATTTCTTTCATGAGTACTTTATAGTTTTCTGAGTACAGATTCTTTACCCATTTGGTTAGGTATCTTATGGTTTTCGGTGCAATTGTAAATGGGATTGGCCCCTTAATTTCTCTTTCTTCTCTCTTGTTGTTGATGTATAGAAATGCAACTGATTTCTATACATTGATTTTATATCCTGACACTTTACTGAATTTCTGTACAACTTCTAACAGATTTGGAGTGGAGTCTTTTGGGTTTTCCACAGAAAGTATCATATCATATGCCAAGAGTGATAGTTTGACATCTTTGCTGACTTCTTTTTGTTGTCTGATTGCTGAGGCTAGGACTTCTATTACTATGTTGAATAGCATAGGTGATAATGGACATCCTTGCCATGTTCCTGACTTTAGCAGAAAAGCTCTCAGTTTTTCTCCATTGAGAATGATATTCGCTGTGGGTTTTTCATAGATGGCTTTGATGATATTGAGGTATGTACCCTCTATCCCTATACTTTGAAGAGTTTTGATCAGGAAACAGTGCTGTACTTTGTCAAATGCTTTTTCAGCATCTATTGAGAGTATCATATGGTTCTTGTTCTTTCTTTTATTAATGTATTGTATCACATTGATTGATTTGTGGATTTTAAACCAACCTTGCAGCCCTGGAATAAATCCCACTTGGTTGTGGTGAATAATCCTTTTAATGTACTGGTGGATCCCTATTGGCTAGTATTTTGGTGAGAATTTTCACATCTGTATTCATCAGGGATATGGTCTGTAATTGTCCTTTTTGATGGGGTCTTTGTCTGGTTTTGGGATCAAGGTAATGCTGGCCTCATAAAATGAGTTTGGAAGTTTTCCTTCCATTTCTATTTTTTGGAACAGTTTCAGGAGAATAGGAATTAGTTCTTCTTTAAATGCTTGGTAAAATTCCTCTGGGAAGCCGTCTGGGCCTGGGCTCTTGTTTGTTGGGAGATTTTTGGTGACTGCTTCAATCTCCTACTGGTTATGGGTCTGTTCAGGTTTTCTATTTCTTCCTTGCTTAGTTTTGATAGTTTATATGTCTCTAGAATTGCATCCATTTCTTCCAGATTGTCAAATTTGCTTGTACAGTTGCTCATAATATGTTCTTATAATTGTTTGTATTTCTTTAGTGTTGGTTTTGATCTCTCCTCTTTCATTCATGATTTTATTAATTTGGGTCCTTTCTCTTTTCTTTTGGATAAGTCTAGCCAGGGGTTTATCAATCTCATTAATTTTTTCAAAGAACCAGCTCCTAATTTTGTTGATTTGTTCTACTGTTCTTTTGATTTATATTTCATTGATTTCTCCTCTGATCTTTATGATTTCTCTTCTCCTGCTGGGTTTAGTCTTTCTTTGCTGTTCTTTCTCCAGCTCCTTTAGGTAGGGTTCCTGTTTCTTGAGAAAGGCTTGTATTGTTATATATTTTCCTCTCAGGACTGCCTTTGCTATGTCCCACAGATTTTGAACCATTGTGTTTTCATTATCATTTGTTCCCATGAATTTTTTCAATTCTTCTTTAATTTCCCAGTTGGCTCATTCATTCTTTAGAAGGATATTCTTTAGCCTCCATGTATTTGGGTTCTTTCCAGATTTCTTCTTGTGATTGAGTTCTAGCTTCAGAGCATTGTGGTCTGAAAATATGCAGGGAATGATCCCAATCTTTTGATACTGGTTGAAACCTGATTTGTGATGCAGGATGCGATCTATTCTGGAGAATGTTCCATGTGCACTAGAGAAGAATGTGTGTTCTGTTGCTTTGGGATGGAATATTCTGAATATTTCTGTGATGTCCATCTGGTCCAGTGTGTCATTTAAGGTCTTTATTTCCTTGTTGCTCTTTTGCTTGGATGATCTGTCCATTTCAGTGAGGGGGGTGTTAAAGTCCCCTACTATTATTGTATTATTGTTGATGTATTTCTTTGATTTTGTTATTGATTGGTTTATATAGTTGGCTGCTCCCATGTTAGGGACATAGATATTTAAAATTGTTAGATCTTGTTGGACAGACCCTTTGAGTATGATATAGTGTCCTTCCTCATCTCTTATTACAGTCTTTGGCTTAAAATCTAATTGATCTGATATAAATATTGCCACCCCAGCTTTCTTTTCATATCCAGTAGCATGGTAAATTGTTTTCAACCCCCTCACTTTAAATCTGGATGTGTCTTTGGATCTAAAATGAGTTTCTTGTTGAGAGCATGTTGATGGGTTTTGTTTTTTTATCCATTCTGATACCCTGTGTCTTTTGACTGGGGGCATTGAGCCCATTTACATTCAGGGTAACTATTGAGAGAGATGAATTTAGTGTCATTGTATTGCCTGTAAGGTGACTATAACCGTAAATTGTCTCTGTTCCTTTCTGGTCTACTACTTTCAGGCTCTCTCTTTGCTTAGAGGACCCTTTTCAATATTTCCTGTAGGGCTGGTTTGGTGTTTACAAATTCTTTTAGTGTTTGTTTGTCCTGGAAGCTTCTTATCTCTCCTTCTATTTTCAATGATAGCCTAGCTGGATGTAGTATTCTTGGCTCCATGTTTTTCTCATTTAGTGCTCTGAATATATCATGCCAGTTATTTCTGGCCTGCCAGGTCTCTGTAGATAAGTCTGCTGCCAATCTAATATTTTTACCATTGTATGTTACCGACTTCTTGTCCCGGGCTGCTTTCAGGATTTTCTCTTTGTCACTAAGACTTTTAAGTTTTACTATTAGGTGACGGGGTATGGACCTATTCTTACTGTTTTTGAGGGGGTTTTTCTGTGACTTCTGGATTTTGATGCTTGTTCCCTTTGCCATATTAGGGAAATTTCCTACAATAATTTGCTCCAATATACCTTCTGCTCCCCTCTTTCTTCTTCTTGAATCCCAATTATTCTTATTGTCATTTCATCTTATGGTATCACTTATCTCTCAAATTCTCCCCTCGTGGTCCAGTGGTTATTTGTCTCTCTTCTGCTCAGCTTCTTTATTCTCTGTCATTTGGTCTTCTATATCACTAATTTTCTCTTCTGCCTCATTTATCCTAACAGTAAGAGCCTCCATTTTCTATTACACCTCATTAATAGCTTTTTTTAATTTCAGCTTGGTTAGATTTTAGTTCTTTTATTTCTCCAGAAAGGGCGTTTATTTTTCCAGACAGCATTTCTCTAATATCTTGCACGCCTTTTTCAAGCCCAGGTAGCACCTTGAGAATCGTCATTCTGAACTCTAGTTCTGACACATTACCAATGTCCATATTGATTAGGTCCCTAGCCTTCAGTACTGCCTCTTGTTCTTTTTTTGTAGTGAGTTTTTCCACCTTGTCATTTTATCCAGATAAGAGTATATGAAGGAGTGAATAAAATACTAAAAGGGTGGCAAAGACCCCAGAAAAATGTTTGTTAATCAAATCAGAAGTCACCCCAAATCATGGGGGGGAAGAAAGGGGGTTAAAAAAAAGTTCAACAAAAATTTAAAAAAGAAAAAAAAAAAGAAAATACATAAAAAAGAAAAAATATATATTAGACCAGTGAATAGAACAGAGCCACCTACTTAATTTTGGGAGTACTCTGGTTTATTAAAGGTAACCACCTCCCAAAATTTTAAAGAAGGACACACACACACACACACACACACACACACACACACACACAAATAAGGGTGAACACAATGTAGGGATGGAATATAAGTATAAAGATGAAAATTTTTAAAAAGTTCTAAAAAAGAAGTTGATAAGTTGGTTGGGAATAGAAAGAAAAAGAACGTGGAGAGAATTTGCTCAAGCTGGAGACTAGAACAAAGCCCTGTGCTAGGTTTAGGGTATATTTTGATCTATTAGAAGTTTTATGCCAAACTTTTTTAGAAGAAAAAACTTTATGTGCATATAAAAAATAAATTTATATACAATGAAGGATAAAATATGACTATAATAATGAAATTTCAAAAAGATTTTTTTTAAAGATTTTATTTATTTGACAGAGAGAGAGAGATCACAAGTAGGCAGAGAGTCAGGCAGAGAGAGAGGGGGAAGCAGGCTCCCTGCTGAGCAGAGAGACTGATGCAGGACTCTATCACAGGACCTTGAGATCATGACCTGAGCCAAAGGCAGCAGCTAAATCCACTGAGCCAACCAGATGCCCCCCAAAAGATTTTTTTTAAATGAAAGGTATTGTTAAGATAAACTAGTTAAAAAAGTTAAAAGAATAAAGAGTAAAAGTTAGAAAAAATCATAATAAGAAAGAAAAATTAAAAAAAATTATCTTTGCAAGACTAAAGAATCATCGGAGGAAAGCCATGAATTCCATGCTTTGCTTCTTCTCCTCTGGAATTCCACTGTTGTCCTTGATAAATGAGCTTGATCTTGGCTGAATTTCTTGCTGATCTTCTGGGGGATGGGCCTGTTGTCTTGATTCTCAAGTATCTTTGCCCGAGGTGGAATTGTACCACTCTTGCCAGGGGCCAGGCTAAGTAATCTGCTCAGGTTCACTCTTGGGAGCTTTTGCTCCATGATCGCTTTCTGAACTCTGGAGGACAGGAATGAAAATGGCGGCCTCCCAGTCTTCGGCTCAGAGGTGCTGAGAGCTCAGGGCCCCACTCCTCAGTGCACCCTGGGAGAAAAGCACTCAATCACTCCCATCTCTGGCCTCCGGCCACACTCTGAGCTCACCCAGCCTGTGACCAAGCATCTCTGTCTGTGGCACACAGCCTCACCTGGAATCTCCAAACCCAGTAGATCCCTGCCACCCTTCCAGGGGGATCTCCCTGGATCTTCCCTTTGTGGGAAGATCAAAGAGCAGTGGCTTCACTGTGCCACAGATCACAGTTTAAGGTAACCCCAAACTGAGAGCTCACTCCTCGGCTCTGTCTCTGTAGCCGGCTTCCCCTGAGAGCTCTAATAACGGCAAGCTCTGTGATATTTAGACACCCCCAATCCTTCTGTGACCCTGTGGGACCTGAGACCATTCTGTCCCCGTGAGTGCTCCACCCCTGCTTAGCCTCTGGAAAGATGTCCCTCAGTGGAACAGACTTTTAAAAGTTCTGATTTTTGTGCTCTGTTGCTCTGCCGCTTGCTGGGAGCTGGCCCTTCCCCACCACAGTCTATCTTCCCATTGCTTTGGATTCATTTCTCTGTGGGTCCTGCCTTTCAGAAAGTAATCAATTTTCTGTTTCTAGAATTGCTGATCATCTTCTTTTCGATCTCCTGTTGGATTTGGATTTGTAGGTGTTCGCAATGGTTTGATAAGCTATCTAGCTGATCTCCTGCTACCTGGTGTCGTCTCAGCCTGCTACTCCTCTGCCATCTTGACTCTTCCCCCTCCATATGAATTTTAGATGCAAGCAGTCAATTTTATAAAAATATCTTCTGATATTTTAATTAGAACTGTCTTCAATCTACAGATTAACTTTTGAGGCCATACCATCTTAATAATACTGATATTATTCCAACCCATGAACGAAGTAATGTCTCTCCTCTTTCTTAGGTCTATTTTTTTCTGAGCTATGTTGTACAGTTTTCAACGTATAGATCATTTATCTTTTTTTGCTATTGTAAATGGTATTTTTTAATATCCCAATATCCAGTGTCTTTTGAAAACATATGCAGAAGTAAAAATTGGCTCCAGAATATTAATCTTTTAGTCTGTCACTTGGTTAATCTCATTTATGAAATCCAGTAGCTTTAGGGTAGATTGCATTATATCTTCTACATAATGCATCATATTTCTAAGAATAAAGAGAGTTCTTTCCTTGCCAATCTAGATGACTTTTACTCATTTTTCAACCTCATGACAATGAAGAGAACATTTAGAGCAGTGTTGAACAAAAGTGGTGAGGGTAAACACCCTTGTCTTGTTCCTGCTCTTATGAGAAATATATTCAGTCTTTTACTGTCAAGTATGATATAAGCTCTAGTTGTTTCCTAGATACCCTTTGTCAGGTTGAGAGAATTTCCTCCTATTCCTATTTTGCTGTGAGTTTTTATCAAGAATGGATGTTTGATTTTTGTCAACTACTTTTTTTTTTGCATTGATTTGGATGTCACAGAATTTTTATTTAGTATATGAACAATTACAGTGAATTACCTTAATTGATTCTTGAATGTTAAACCAACCTATATTCATAGGATAAACCCCACTTTGTCATAATCTGTTGTAATTTTTTAATGTGTTGTTGGATTTGATTTCTTAAGATTTTGTTTAAATGATTGCATCTATATTCATGAGGGATATTCAGCTCAAGTTCTGTTTGTTTATATTTTCATAACATTGTTATTTTTGGTTTCAGGGTAATGCTAGCTACATGGAATGATTTAGGAAACAGTTCATTCTCTTCAATTTTCTCAGATTTAATGTAAAATTGAGACTTTTTTCTTACATGTTTGGTATAATTCATCAGAGAAGACACTGTGTTTATAGTTTTTCCTTTGTATGAAGGTTTTTAACTACATATTGATTTTTTTAAGTAGATAGGGGTTATTCCCACTATATGTATTTTTTTCTTCTTGAGTAAGCCTAGGTAGTCGGTATCTCTCAAGGTATTTGTTCATTTCATCTAAATTGCCGTATTTGCAAGAAGATGCTCATAATACTGCCTTAAAAAAAAAAATACACACACACACACACACACAGAATCTTGAAAGATGTTAGTCCTCCAGTTTCTAATATTGGGAATTCTTTTTTTTCCTGGTTAGTCTGAATAGAAGTTTGTTGGTTTTATTGATCTTTTCAAAGAACCAGTGGAGGTTTCATTGGTATCTAAAATATCTAAATTTTGCATAGTTCATTTGACCTTGCAATGAATAGACTTAAATGTGGCCTTAAAAACATAACCAGTTCTTTAAACTGTTTTATATTAGTTCTCTAAACTTCTCTGACTTTGCCTTGTGTTTTTGATCTGGTAGCTGTCTATAGTTAGTTGCCAGTTATGTAGTGCAGCTAGTGGGAACCAGGCCTACTCCTTGTCTTGTACATGTTTCAGGAACTGTTTCCTCTTATCCTTACAGATGGGTCTGTCACTGCCTTTGAATAGTTTCCATACATGCATGCATTCATGTGCTTATCTAAACTCTCCTGAATTTTCAAGGGGGAACCTTCTGTAGATCTCCAGTGCTCTTTTTTTGTGCATCTGGCTTCCCTCCAGTCATCTATCTTGGGAACTATACCCTTTTGGTTTCTTTATGTCTGTATCTCTACCTTAAAGAATCCACCAAGATCTACCTGGTCTCCTCCTCCCACATCATCTGGAAAGGCAGTAAACTGGCCGTCATAAGGATGGTTTCATTTGTTTCCCATCCTCATGGATCACTCTGTTTTTTGCTTGATGCCCAGAGTCCTAAAATCCATTGTGTCAAAAATCTTGTCTAGTGTTGGAATTGTTTCAGGAAGAAGGTAAATCTGATCTCTATCTCTCCTCTTCCAAGATGGTAGAAGTCCCTTAAAGCTAATTTTGAATGTGATTTTTATTTTTTAAAGATTTTATTTATTTATTTGACAGGGAGAGACACAGGGAGAGAGGGAATACAAGCAGGGGGAGTGGGAGAGGGAGAAGCAGGCTTCTTGCTGAGCAGGAAGTCTGATGCGGGGCTTGATCCCAGGACCCAGGAATCATGACCTGAGCGGAAGGCAGATGCTTAATGACTGAGCCACCCAGGGGCTCGAGAATATGTGATTTTTAAAAAATTTAAATCATCTAAAAAAGTTAATTGATGTGATTAAGATTGTGTTGCTAGTAAATAAAGCCTAGCTAGGAACAGCTAGGCCTAGAATTCACAACCTAGTCTTCATGCCATTCAACAGTCAATCTCCAACAAACTTCAGTTTGCAAAATTTGCATGTGGTCCTGTGTATGTTTGGACACATAAGCACAACTAAATGAATTTCTGGTGCTTGATAACTCTCAAGTAATTCACACATATGCCAGTAAAAAATAGCGGGTACAGTAATAAGATTTTTGCAAAGACCTATTCCAGTCTGCATGCTTAACAGTTACTTTCATGTAAATTTCCCATTACCTAGTGTGTTACAGAGCTAACAGATCTAATTTTACGGAGTTTTTCCAACACTGATCTTACAAAGCTGTCAGCTGTCAGCTATATGTTTATTTTGCATCAAGTATATCCTAGAAGGTGAAAACCTATATATCATAATTTCTATGCAGAGATAATGCTTAAATGAACACATAGGGAGATTTAATTTCATTTACATATTTTAACCTTATGAGAAATTGCATCTGCCAGATTTTGTTGGCAAAAACTATGTTGTAGACTGATTATTTTTGAAGTAGAGTTGGCTTATTTGTGTTTGCTATTGGCAAATACATAATATTAATTTCTTCCATCTGGGAGCAACCATTAGTGCTGAATGAAATGTATCATAGAGTTTCTGGCAAGTGGTGTGTGTGTGTGTGTGTGTGTGTGTGTATTTCAAGAATATTTGCTGAATGAATGAATTCTTGCATGCTTCTGCAAGCCCCTGACCATACCTCATCTTTGTTTTTAATTTTACAAACATTGTGGTGCTTGTTAAGTACCACGAAGATGAGTAAATTTCAGTTGGTACACTGAAGGAGCTGATGGTTTAGCATTTGGCAGTACCCAGAAGGTACATACTATACAGCACAAGGTACTGTATGCAGGATTGATGACATTAAAGAGTACAAAGAAAGTTCTATAAGGACTAGTCACCTCAAAATCAGGGAGAAGTCACCTCCATTCAGGAGGCATTGGGAAGAGAGATAAGGCTGTGGAGATGGATTTGGAAATATGGGTAATGTTTTGATAGGGGAAAGGTGGCATCAAGGAAATTCCAAGCAGGAGGACAACATGTGTACAGATAGGCCTGCTTGGGTGATGAAAATGTTCCATTTAGGGGCACCCGGGTGCCTCAGTTGGTTAAATGTCAGCCTTTGGCTCAGGTCATGATCCCAGTGTCCTGGGATCAAGCCCCTCGTTGAATCTGATTCAGCTCAGTGGGGCAGTCTGCTTCTCTCTCTGCCCCTCCCTTCCATGCTCACTTACCCTCTCTCTCTCTCTCAAATAAATAAAATCTCCAAAAAAAAAAAGTTCCATTTATCTGGTGAACAGAGAAACTGCAGAAAGATTTGAGGGATAAAGCTGAAGTGACAGGGGGATAGAGTGGTAGTTATATTGTTAACAGCCATGAAAATGAGCAGGAGGAGTTTGTATTCAATGTCATTAGACAGTTGGAGGTCATTCATTTATTTTACTAGGGATGTATCGTATGATCAGAGCTGTGTGTGTGAGTCTAACTCAACACCTGAATGTAGGAAAGAAGTGGGCAGTGATAGGTGTGGAAACCCAGACAGAGCATAAGCAAAATAATCCTGGGGATGACTAGTTGAAGGTAGGAGATGGGAAAGGTTGGAAAGACTTCTCAGAGGCGGAACTCTAAACAACGTGGCAACTGGTTAAATACAAGTTGTTAAAGTGAAAGAGAAGGAAGGGATTTGCTGCAGAGAAAGAATTTTACAAAAATATTCAATTCGTTTTTAGCCCAAATTCCCAAACAAGAAACCACAGAATCCTGAACACAAAAATGAAGTGTGTATGACTACATGGTAATCTGAATGTAAGCTGTGACCTTAAGATCTGTACACTAAATTGAGGTCAGACACATTAAATCAACACAACAGGGTAAATAAAGTTTTGAAAATCACTCCCTTTGGTGGGTTCCCTTCATACCACACCCCCAACCCGTCTTTTTTTTTTAAACACTTATATACTTGGAAGTTCTGAGCTTATATGGCTAGTGCAGTAGGTATACTATTAATGTAATCTGGGAATCCAAGGAGCAGGCCAATATATTGATTACTTCCAAACATATGTCCTTAGACTCCTGAATGTACCTGGACCACCAAAACATCTTCCTTCTTTTTCTATTCCAGGAATAAAATTGTATGCGAGCTGCCAGGTCAGAGACATAAAACAAAGTCGCAGATGTTTATAGTAGAACTAAAATAAGACCCTTTAAAGAACAGGTGATGTTTTTAAAGGCCACATTTAGAGCTATTCATTGCAAGGTCCAAATGAACCTAGACTTTTCCTGTATTAACATTGACTTAACACATGTCTGATTACTGATACTCTTTTAAAATTCCAGTAAGCACTTTTGTGTCCTACTCATTTCTGAATTTTCTTTTTTAAAGATTTTATTTATTTATTTGACAGAGAGATCACAAGTAGGCAGAGAGGCAGGCAGAGAGACAGAGGGGGAAGCAGGCTCCCCACTGAGCAGAGAGCCCGATGCGGGGCTTGATCCTAGGACCCCAGGATCCTGACCCGAGCTGAAGACAGAGGCATAACCCACTGAGCCACTCAAGCGCCCCTCATTTCTGAATTTTCTAATGCTGTATGCAAGCCCTTTTTGTATTTTAGAATTATTTCTAATTTGAAGCTTTCCTCCTCTACCCAACGGTCCTCATTTTCCACCACATTCAATTATTTTGTCTTTACTTTTATTTTCAGGAAAAAAAAAATCTTCTTACTAGCACTTTTAGTGTTCCCACTGAGTTTTCAGATGATAGGATTTATATTCATAAAGCATGTCAACAGCAAACACACTGTAGGTGAGCAGTACCATGACAGCCAACACTAGAAGCAATGCACATAACCGCTAATGTCCTGTTGTTTATGTGCAGAAGTGAAACCACTTCGCTCTGCCTATAAAAGTCAGTAGGTTGAGAAGTTCCTGAGTACAGGAGATTTGTATATTATGTGGCCTCAGGCCTTCTATCTCCTGAGTACATAGTGGAAGTGAGTCTTTCTTTGGCTGCTGGTCAGCATCACAATTTAAACTGAAGGGATTAAAGACTTCTCTCTGCTAAGAGAAGAGGCAGCCTCAGGATGATGAATCCTTCATTAATGTTTGAGCAGCATCTGAACTCTCACGTGAGAAAATCACAAGAAACATTCATGAAAGGATTCTTATTAGGGAACTTCCCAGTGAGAAAATGCACACAGCTCAGAGCTCACCAGCCTCTCTAGTGGATTTTACTTGAGGAGATCTCAGGACTTGGGGACTTCTATGCCGGTGCAGGTAGGTGCCCTGTGACCATGGGGCGGGGATTTCTCATCTCACCAAGCCTCTGCTGTGACAAACTCCTACTGTCATAAGAGTTGTCCTACCCAGAGGAAGAAGCAGGTATCTTAATATTCTCTTTGATTTTCATTCTTCTTTGTAAATTCCCTTTATTCTTTCCCCCCACTACTTAAACGCTTTACTTTTCTAGAAATTGCACTGGTCCCTGATATGCAAAGGAAGGGAACTTCTGGGTCTTAAAAGGCATCAGTTAGAAACCTAGAAATTGGGCGCCTGGGTGGCTCAGTGGGTTAAAGCCTCTGCCTTCTGCTCAGGTCGTGATCCCGGGGTCCTGGGGTCGAGCCCCGCATCGTGCTCTCAGCTCAGCAGGGAGCCTGCTTCCTCCCTCTCTCTCTCTGTCTGCCTCTCTGCCTACTTGTGATCTCTGTCAAAAAAAAAGAAAAAATCTTAAAAAAAAAAAAAAGGAAGAAACCTAGAAATTAAATGACCACAACAAAAATGGGCAAATTGTGAGGCTGGAAAAAGAGCTCAAAATATATAGGAGAATAGTTTGCATGTAATTTATCATTAATTGTCCTTTGTTCTAGAAAGCAAAATTGTAGGAAATTGCTCCTGTATTTTGAACAACAATAGAAGTTGCGTTTTTTCAGTCCACTATCACTGACGGTTTCAGAGAATTGGGTAATACTCAATATTTAGTCAGATTTCATTTTACCTATAAAGTTAGGTGGAAAATTGAGAGAATGCTTCTTCAAAACCTTAGATGTCTTGTGGGCACCTGTCTGGTTTTGTCAGTGGAACAGAGACTCTTGACGTCAGGGTGGTGAGTTCAAACCTCACACTGTGCGTGGAGAGGACGTAAAATCTTTAAGAAAAATGTACTCAGGTTGGTTAATATATAAAAAAGTAGGGGACACTAGGAAACCTATGTAAACATAAAAATCTGTCTAGGTAAATGTGACTCCATTTCCTAAATCACTTATTTGGTAATATTTGGGCAATAGATAGCCTATCAACAGTGCCTAACATCTTCAAACCAAAAAGCTTACGCATGGTTGTGGCATTGTTTTGTGTTCATACTTGTATTTTCTTAATTTTTAGAGTTAAGGGACTAGTAACCCTGTGTTCAGGAATTTCTAGAACTGTCTTGATTTAAAACAGGGATTCTGAACAGAGAGTGATTTTGACCTTCCCTTACCCCTGCAAAGGACAATGTCTACAAACATTTTTTGCTTGTCATAATTCGGAAGTTGGGGGTGGGTTCTTAATGGCATTTTTGGGGTGGAGGCAAGAGAGTCTGGTAAGTGCACTATAATGCACAGGTCAGCCTTCCACAGCAGAATTATCCAGCCCCAAATGTTAGTAAGAAGCCAGCTGACAAATCCCGATTTAAGATATTCTATCTCACTGTCCTGCTGTATACTTAGCAGCTCAGGCATTCTGATACTCCAAATTTGGAGTTCAAAGAGTATTATCCAGTAATTTTATTCCATAGTGAGGTTCATTTAAATTGGGCTTTGCAGTAAAAGTACCTAAAAAATATACTCATCTTTACATGTAAAATTGTTGCTTAATATAAAACATAAATGTATTTTTTTATTTCAACTCCACATTAACATTTTAATACAGTTTGTGCAAGCTTATTATGCCAGTTATCCTTTGAAAACACATTCTAAACTGACAACAGAATGCTTCTGCAAACATAGGTTGGAATACCACGTTAATAATTATCATGGCAAGGAAATCTCAAAAGCTTAAGTCAAGAATTCCAGATTCTAAAATATGACTTTCTTTCAACAACATTTCATTTGCTCTGGCTTTCACAACTGTATAGAAGAAGTACTGACATTCTTAAACTTGGACTGAAGGTGAACTTCTTACCCAGTGGTTGCAGAATGACTGAACATACTGTTCCTCCTTCCCAGACCTTCCTCCTCACAAAGGGGCCATTTTGGGTGTGTGCGTACCTGGTGGTGTGAGTACGGTTGGGACCTAGGAGTGGGTGTGAATAATCTTTCTGTGGGTTGAGTTGCACCCAAGAATAAAGTAAGACCTGAGCTTCAGAATGCGGCCTCTGTACTCTCTTTTAAAGACTTTCATTTATCTTTAGGTTAAATAACATTCTAGAATATGTAAGCAAAGTCCCTAAGGTACATGGTGTAGTAGAGTAGACTGTATAAAAGCCAAGCTTGTATAAGGCATGTTGTGTGCCTGGTGTTCTATGGACATTGCGGTGTCATGTGCATTTTCAAAAAAAAATTGGGTGTTCCAGCAAGAGGCTAATTTTTTTAGGGGCCATAAATGTTATGCATCTGGAAGTATAAATGCAAATTTACGACAAATATAGCTGGTCTGTTAAAAGGTCAAGAGAATTCCTATTTCCCCAGCACTCCACCCACAACCCCTGTGGCCTTATAATCAAAGCTCACTGTGTATTGACATTTAAAAAATGAATGTGACAAAAATTTATTTCTTTACTCTCCAGAGTTTCTGTCTACAGGGAAAACTCGTTGTCTTGGGTTTCTATCGTTTGATTCATGATACAGCATTCACATTACAATTGTGTGTGCTTTTTTCCTATTTATTCAGTCAATGAGGAAATTGAGATGTATAACCTCAGAAATTACAGATTCAGTATAAAATGCACTCAATCAAGGTTAAACTATTTCATTGTTATTTGTGGGGGAATAAGGCCCGTGGTATCAAATTTTAAAATATGTGTATCAAATTGAAAATATAATGCAGTTGTTTTCATTAGAATGAAAATACATGGTTTTTACAGTTCTAGGTTATAATATTTTTGGAAATCATTGAAGATATTTTAAGAGCTTTAACAAAACCAAGCCTGACTTGGTTGCTAGAATAAACACAGTTTAAGTCTTACATATGATAAGTTTTGTTATTGGGTTCCTTAAGAAAAACAGTTTTAAAACCAAGCTCATTGGGTGCCTGGGTGGCTCAATGGGTTAAGCCGCTGCCTTCGGCTCAGGCCATGATCTCAGGGTCCTGGGATCGAGTCCCGCATCGGGCTCTCTGCTCGGTGGGGAGTCTGCTTCCTCCTCTCTCTCTCTGCCTGCCTCTCTGCCTACTTGTGATCTCTCTCTGTCAAATAAATAAATAGAATCTTTAAAAAAAAAAAAAAAAACAAAAAACCAAGCTCATTGTTTTTATGGCACGAAAGAAAGAAAGTATCCTAAGGAGAGAAGAAGAAACTGAGGAGATAAGGGGGGATGATAGCAATGGAATTTCCAAGGCGCTGTATCCAGTGTTTGTTCATTTCTTTTTGTCAGGATGTTTCATGGAGCTTCTTCCCTTTTTCTTTTGTCCTCTTTTGGGGTCAAAACTTTCTGGCTTGACAAATTAACAAACTCATCCCTGAAACTAACCTTCCTGTATTCCTCCCCTACTTCGTTGCAAGTATTTAAATATTTAGTGCAAGACACTTTATGAGGCCTTGTGGGGATAGCAGATATGTGGGCCATGTACTTGTTCCAAAGAGAACTCAGCACATCGGCAAAACTGGCTGCCTAGCAATTAGAGAGGAGCTAAAAGATAGATCTCCCTTACAACCCCACCTTCACCAGCACACTGCCCTCCCTTTCTAGCTTGCCTTTTTATTTCCAGTATGAGAATCACTGCTACTTAGGGCTGCAAGTTTCCCAAAGCCTATTTAGTAAATGTCAGGTTTTTTTTTTTTTTTTCTTCTTCTTCTTCTTTTTTTTTTTTTTTGGTAAATGTCAGAGAGTTAGGGGTAGGTACTGACTTTCTGCTACTATATCTATGAACTGATGACCAGATGGTCAGTTATAATAAAAACAAATCTGAAGCCAAAGTCTGCCAAAGGTACATACAATTTATTCATGAGCTGTCGCTAAAACTGTCGGAGACTGTTCTTGTAGCTGGGGGAATGCCAGACCTATCCTCAAACCCTCTGGCTAACATGATACATGAAAAGTTCAGGGGTGCCTGCATGGCTCAGTTGGTTGAGCATCTGCCGTTGGCTCAGGTCATGATCCTGAGGTTCTAGGGTGAAGCCCTGTGTCTGGCTTCCTGCTCAGTAGGGAGCCTGCTTCTCCCTCAGCCTCTACCCCCTGTTCATGCTCTCTCAAATAAATCTTCTTAAGAAAAGGCAAGTTCACTTTGAGGAGGATGCAATAATATTCTTTTTATTGTTAAGATATAATGAAAATATAATCGTCTTAGTTTGTTGAATTTTGATAGTCTTATATACCCATGAAACCACTGTCCCAAGTAAGATACAGAATATTTTCAATTCCCTGTTGCCCATAAAATAAACTGAGGGTGTTTTCCAGTCAAATCCCAACCCCCCCAAAAACTGGCTGGTTTCTATCCCCATAAATTAGTTTGCCTGAACTTAGATTTCGTAGATGCAACTATATTCTTTATCTTTTTAAAAATTCTCTTAGTCAACATAGAACATCATTAGTTTCAGATGTAGAGTTCAGTAATTCATCAGTTGCCTAGAACACATCACGGGCCCTCCTTAATATCTATCACCCAGTTACCCCATTCCCTCACCCGCCTCCCCTCCAGCAACTCCCATAGTTAATAGTCTCTTATGGTTTGTCTCCCTCTCGGATTTCTTTCTGTTTCACTTTTCGCTCCCTTCCTCTGAGCAACTATATTCTAAAGCAAGTTTGTAGTTGAATCAGGACAGAATCCCTGTGAAGTGAAGGGATACATGGCTGGGTGGGGCTGGGTTCCTAATCTTGCATCACGTCGGGGAGGTGGGTCTGTGGAGTCCTTCTAACCAACCACGTATCTTAATTATCTTAAACATCATCAAAGAAGAGTTATTCCTTACAATCATGCCACTTAACAAACCCTCTGGTATTGATTTCAATAACAATATGTGAGGCAGCCGTCTTGAGGACTGCATTAAATTCTTCACGTATCAGAGATGAAATGGACAGAGAAAGCAGTGTTCTGAAGGTCTTGCTCCCTTAAATGTACAGCTTAATAGACTTGGCGCATCCCCATAGCAGGGTTCTTCTATTTCCTATGAATCTTTGTATTAACCTTCATCACAGCACATATAAACTGAATTTACCACAGAATGTGCTATATCTTTCCTGGCATGTAGATTTTCTCCTCCGAGATTGGATCTTAGACGTCTTTGTATTTTCCATGTAAATCACTGTACCCTCCAGCATAGAGTGCTAAATAAATATTTGTTGTTATGATATATAGATGGATAGATGAATAGTTAAAAAACTCATATTATCTGGGGCTTTTTCAAAGAGTACTTTATCAAGAATTCATGACATCGTCTAGTTGTTGTCTAGTTGAAATCGCGAGTTCAGTGAAAAGAGGGAATTTCAACTACCAGTGCTTTCTGGCTGGGTGGGCCAGAATGGTGCCACCTGCTTAGGAAATATACTTCCCTAGAGAGCTAAGATGAGATAGATAGTGAAGTCTATAAAAGGAGATTTTTCTTCCCTGATTTTACCTAGGGTAAAAAGACATTGCTTCCTTATATTCTCCCTTAATTTTTTATATGAGGTTTATTATATTGTAGGAGGATGTAAGAGGTTAATTAGCATAGTGAATCAGCTACAATTCATTACAAAATTTGAGATAACTGGCTTAGAAAGAAAAGATTCCTAGAAAGTGGTGATTTGGATACTGATGACCGTCTTTTTCCTAGCCATGACTTTCAATTTCTGAAATGATTGATAAAGCCTTCCTCTAAAGAAAAGGGCTTCTATATTGACATAACTTAATAAGTAACAAAAAACAAAAACAAAAACAGAAAAATGTCAGTATCAATTTTATTTGCTTCATGATGCATCAGAAAACATTAAAATCCTCAGTATCTGTTGCAAGTTATCAATTAATTGATTGACTTGGTGAAATAAGAATGAATTATTTCTTAATTTCACATGTAGGACATATGCTCCTCTGTAACTAGAGAGGAAATTTCTATTGCCTAATGGATTCTTAGCACTAATTAGGGTTATACAATTATAGTTCAACGAGCTAAAAAAGAATGCTCATGAGAAAAATAGCCCACAAATTGGGATTTTAAATATGAAAAGGAGAAATGCCTTTATCCAAAGAATGCTAGTCCTTCGCCTCTCCTTCTAACTCAGGAACTCTCCATTTCTAGCTACATACTCCTCCTTTGCCTCATCTTTCAATCTCATGACTCCCTCCTTCTGCCCTGGTCTCCTTTGAGCTATTTTCAACCCAGAAGCCGGAGTGATTCTATTAAACTGCAAATCAAATTGTGTCACTCCCTTGCTGAAAACCTCCTAGTGACTTTCCATCTCATTCAGCCCTAAAGCCTATCACTATCACTATTGCTATATCCATGGCTGTAAGAAAACCTGACCTTGCTCTGGAACAAGAGACTCTATTTTTCAAGTTTCTTCACTGTATAAACATCCTTGAGAAAATAGCCCAGAACAAAGGCAGCCAGTACCTCTGATCACACAATATATGTAGAAACGCGAGAGACCCAGGGAGAATTGTTTCTCAACAATTCTGTACTTTATTTGTCTTGTTTATTGTCTGTCTCTCCCACTACCTTTTAAGCTCCATGAAATAGGGATGAATGTTTGCTTTCTGTGCCCTTCACTAGTATATCTCCAGCACCTAGAAGAATACCTAATATAGATACGTAACGTCTATTTGACGACCTTCTTTAGAGGCTTCAAAGGAAGCTGGCTGATAGAACCATCCCTAGTTCAATGATATGAACATAAGGCAGGCTTCAACTTCAGCTACAGATATTGGGCTACCATTTCTATTTCCTGCTTAGATATCCTAACTCAAAGACAAAAAGATTCTTTCTTACTCAGCCTTTTATTCTAGTCAAGCCTTCAACAGATTATCCTCCTCAATGTGCATAGACCTCAGCCAGTCTGAGCTCATGTTGCTTAGAGCAGAAAGTGAGGGGCAAATTACAGGAGATGGGGCAGTTTGTAGGGCTGTAAGTGTGGCCAAGAAGCAACCAGTGTTTAGAGAGACTGGAGTGGGCAGGGAAAATATGATGGGGTCCCCTCCTAGGCCTGAAAGATATGGAAGACTGCTGTGGTATCTGTTGGAAACTTCGGTATTCTTTCCTTCTCCTAACCTAGGGAGGGCGCTGAGAAGCATGAGACATCCTCTCTTAGTTTGTTCTTAATTTATCCTTGGGGATTCAGATATGAGCCCCATCTCTCTAACCAGCTACCATTTTCTTAGTGACCAAGTTCCTTAAGCTGGGTGGGGAAGGAGGACCAGGGTCACTATATAGGAGAGGGTGGAACTTAAATCAGCCTGAGGGTATAACGAGGAGTCTCTCTTAAGTACTTGGTCTTAAATATATAAAAGGACAGAAAGTTTTATGTTTAGAAGGTAAAACCATATTTGGAAAAAAGAAAAAAACCAAACCCTCATCTTACCCAGAAATACCCCCAAACCAGTGTTTAACCAAATATCTGGTTTTGGAGTACTGTGGGGTGCATGTTCAGCTGAGTGTGAAGAAGAGTAGACATAACAAGTGAGACGACGACCTCAGGCCCAACAAGTTGACACATAAAATGAACCACCACAATTGCCTTAGTCCCACCAATTCTTAGTGATCACTAATAAGGAAATGACACTGTTCTAAGGATCTGATGTGTTCAGACCATTCTGTTCAGGGTATCTTTTCCACACATAAAGATCAGATGAGCAAAGTTGACAGGGTTAGTCCTCTGTGGCAGATGATGGTTATTGATGAACAAGGTCATGTTAAACTAACTGAAAAGAAAGAATCTAGAAAGACACGGGAGACAAAACAAGTATTTTTAATTTTTATTTTTTTAGTAATCTCTACACTCAATCCTAGGCTCAAACTCACAACTCCAAGATCAAAAGTCACATGCTCCTCAGACTGCACCAGCCAGGCACCCCCAAAATGATTATCTTTAGAAGGGTATTATAAAGATAATTTTGATGTTTCATCACTCATGGAGCTGACATAGTGACAGGAATAGCACTGTATACTGAAAAACAAAATCTTTTTTTTTTTTTTTTTGGAAAGTTTGAGGTAATGAGACCCCAAAACAGGTAAGTTCTGTTAAGTTGGGAGTGAAATAAAAGAGATTGTCTTCACAGAGTAGAAGCATTGTGGAATGCATGTCTGAGTGTGGAGAAGGACAGACAGAGGTAGTAGAGTAGAGTATGTGGCTAGTAACACTGCTTAGGCATAATCCAGCTGTCTCCTATCTATTTATATAGCAAGTTATGAAAACTACTTTCTTTCCAACATTTTTTTTATCATGGTGGAATGAAAATTTTAATTTTCCAGATATCTTACATGGAACTGAATCTTATTTTAATACTCTCGGACTTACAAATGTAGACTATTGTGTTTAAGATCCTCATAAATAGTTATTGTGAAGAAAGTGCCATTTAATATCGATTCTTAGGGCACTGGGTGACTCAGTTGGTTACATGTCTGCCTTTGGCTCAGGTCATGGTCCTGGAGTCCTGGGATTGAGTCCTGCGTCAGGCTCCCTGCTCCCGCCTCCCTGTTCATGCTCTCTCCCAAACAGATGAATGAAATCTTAAAGAAGAAACACAAACAATATCTGATTTTCTTACCATAGAGTAGTGCCAAATGCGAGTAAAGCCCCAAGCAAGCAAATTATATGACCTATTTTTAAGTTAGTGTTTTACAGATAAATTTATAGTTTTTTATATACATGTATTTTCTAAAATAACTTTAAGATTTGCAGTCATTATCCAGGTTTCTTCTAGTATGAAGTTTTAAAAAGCTTGTTCTGTTGCTCCTTTGTTCTGAAAGAATCAGAATTTCACTTGTTGAAAATTGACCAAGGTTATTTTTCTTTTGGGAAAAAAAAATGATTTTGACTCATCGAAATTTCACAAGTCTTCATTCAAAGCTTTAACTTCCCTTGTGGGGAACTTATTCATTGCTTCCTGAGAGTGGCCACTCTCTTAGGTAGAAATGACTAGATTTCTAGAAATGGGGTCTCAGTGAGTCATCATTTTGGCCTGAAAAATCCCATTTCCAGAGTACAATGTCATGGGTAGCGGCACACCCATTATGAGACATGCATTAACAGAACTGAAGCATTTATGCATTAAAAATGTTTTTTTCCTAAACTTCGGGGTCATTCAGTAAATGTGGTCATGTACCGTGGAGAGCAACAGGATAGTTACACAACTACAAACCATCAGTGCTGCAGCCATTGGTTCTCTGTGGGGGAATGACCTAAGCTTGGAGGGAAGACCAGAGTTCAGGACTCTGCATACCCGGGATCAGAAAATCCCAAGAGCCAGGTAGATGGATTACAGAATTGGAACTGTGTGTGGGCGAATATAATTAGGAACCAAGAGAAGTCATAAAGTTAGATAGGGACTCGGGAAGTAAATATAAGACACTCCAATGAACTCTAGCTAATATAGACAGCTAGCAGAGTTTATTTAAAGTAAAAAAGGATTCATATAGTCCTTTTAATACTTGTGTGTTCAAAATTTAAAAACCATAGGGAGAATTGACATCTTTGCAATATTATATATGTGAATTCATGAATCTGTGTTCATTTATTCAAGTCCCTGTTTATGTTTATAAAGTATTACTTCTCCAAGTCTTTGTTTTTTTCTTAGGTTTATTTCTGGCTTCATTGTGGTTTTGTTGCTGTTGTTTTCGATAATGTATAATTTTTTTCCTTTCTTCTAATTGACTGTTCCTGTCATGTAGGAACCTTAATAATTTTGATGTTGACCTTGTATCCTTCACACTTTGTGAAACCTTCTGTTCTTGAAAATCCCACAACACATAGCAATTCATATAATTTTGTTTCTTCATTTTCAATATGTTGCATTGGCTAAAATTTACAATGCAATAGAGGAATTATTTACATTTGTCTTCTAAGTGTTTTTTTTTTTTTTTTTTTTTTACCTCAAAGCAAAGTGTTGAATGCTTTTTTCTGCATTTATTATTGCAATAGTTTTCCCTGACAAATACTTAATAGTTTTCTATTAGTGATCTCTTCCTGTATCCCAAGGATAAATGGAATTACATCATGATGAGTTATTTTACATACAGCTTTACTCCTAAAAACTGTATTATTTAATACTTTGTTATTTGTATTTGTTAGATTGCTGCCCAAGTTTGATTTGGTTTTAAAATGTGCTTTATATCTGTAGGTGTCTTTTTCAATTCTAATAATGTTTATATGTTGTTTTATTGATTAGTCTTCTCTTTTACTTTTCAGGCTATCAGGTTTGCTTTTGTTGGTTACTTTTTTGTTTTCTACTTCTTCCTGCTCCTAAGTTTATTTTCTTGCTTCAACATTCTTCAGATTTATTTTTTTTACTTTTCCTTCTTTCTTCAGTTAAAAAGCTTAACTCATTTAGTTTTTTTTGAAAACTTTTAAAATTAACTTATTTGAAAAGTAAAGTAAGTTTATTTCATTTCCGTTCTTAGAACACCAATGCCTATGTTCTATAAATTTTGCTCCATAGTACTTTCAATTGTCATATGCTTCTAAGAGTTTCATCATTTCCATCATAGCTTCCTTGTAATCCCATGAATGAGCTACCTAGGAGCACATTTTAAGGTTTCAATGCATGTCTGTGTTTGTGTGTCTTTCCATATATGTTTACTCTTTCCTATCTAATTTGGTTGCATTGTGGGTTAAAACCAAAGCCTGTATGATATTAATTATTTCAAATATTTTGAGACAACCTCTGTTCTCAAGTTTCTGTCTCTGGCTTGTAGTTTTAAGGTTGTTTCTACTTAGTCTCAAAATGCAGAGGAGGTCTTATAATTATGGTTTTACTAGAGGACATGGAAAATCTGGCTACTAATCCTGCACGTCGCTTGATTTACCTGATCTAACTGTTATCTGTGTGTATTGCCTTCATAAATCTTTAGTGCTATAGAGACAGTAGCCCTAAGAAATGTTGAAACCCGTTTTTGTTGTTGTTTTTAAGTGTGTTTCATGAGAGGGCAACTGCCTTCCTGTCTGTAGCTTTAAGCAGTAGCCCCTGACTCCCCTGAATGGTTTTTGGCTCTCTGCTCACATGTACTAAGCTCTTGGCCCTGCTACCAGACTCACAGCTTAGATGACCAATGGGTTTGCGACCCATTCAGCATCTTGGGTTTTCTTTCTGGTTCTGATTCAAAAGAAGTTTTATTTCACCTTTGATTCTGTTATGCTATTTTGGTTTTTCTTTTCTATATTTTATGTTGATATCAGAAGGAATGCATCCAAGCATAAACTTCTTGGACTCTATTGAATTAAAATATTTTTAAAAACCCATTTATTTGTCAGAGAGAGTGAGCACAAGCAGGGCAAGCAGCAGGCAGAGAGAGAAGCAGGTTCCCCACTAAGCAAGGAGCCTGATGCAGGACTCAATCCAAGGACCCTGGGATTATGACCTGAGCCAAAGGCAGACGCTTAAGCGACTGAGCCATCCAGCCATCCCAAATTAACTGCTCTTATCTTTAAGAATTTGGAATTTTTTTGTACATAGTAGGAGATGAATATCCAACTTTTTTTGTGTGTGTCAAGATGGAATAAAAGTATCTCATTTATGCAGGGATAAAGGACAATTCAGGCTGTCTTAAAGGATTTAAAATACCACTAGTTGGTGGACTCTGGTTGAAATTGATTTAGGCCTGAAATATTTTACTTTTGGAATTAATTTTGAAAGGAACACAGTCTTTACAATTAAATGCAGTTCACAACTTTTCCTATCATCTTAAAACCTATTTCACTCACTTGTGTAACTTGCCAAGCCTGAAAAGCATCAAGTATGCAAATTATAATGTAAAAAATACAAGTCCTTCAAGTTTCAAGCTAGGGAAACAATGGTTTTTGACTCAGAAGGATTTTTCAAAAATTCCTTTTGCAAAAATATTTTTTCTAATTTTGCTTGCATGTAGTGTAAGTCTCTTCAGATGGCAAATGGAATATCTGCAGAGGAAATGGTTAGATTTGGCAGTAAATATTTGGAGCAATAAGTGGTCTTTTCAAGATCATTGAACCTCGCTTGGCCTTAACTTCCTCATCAGTTATAATGAGTGAAATGGATAATCTGACCTTTGAGATTCATGTGGGAACATGGCTGTGACTGTATCCTGGATCTGAAAAAATAAAGTAATAATAGTAAACGGCACTTGGGAGAAACTACCATATGGTGTGTAACTAGGTGTGATGCGATGTCTAATCCTGTTCATTTAAACTTCGTAAAAAACCATTAGTGAGTTGGAAGACAGAGTGAAGCACCTATTAATTACATGGGCAAATGGTGCTATAGAAAGAGATGTTACAAGTGGGGGGAGAAGAGAAATGATAGGTGTGGTATGCATGCCTAAGAGAGAGTAAAGCACTTGCTGACTGATGCCCACATTATGTTTGTTATTCTAGCAAGAATTTTTCTTAATGAGCCAGATTCTCCCATTGTTTAAATTGTTCCCTTAAGTCTTCCAGGCGCTAGAGTACCAAACCTGCTTTTGATGTTACCCTGATGTCCCAAATGTTACACTTCTCCAAGTGTAGTTTAGGCAGCTGAGAAGCTCTGACTCAATTTAATGTTCAGTTTTATGTACTGGGGATTTTTTGCATGATATCTTGTTTTCTCCCTGGAGGGTTATATTAATTGCAAGAGGAACACCAAAGTAGTAACACACTTAGCATTATTTATCTCAGCATTAGGCACACTAAGGACCTATTTAGCTGGTGGGAGCTTCAGACGCATCATTTTCAGTTTCTAAAGAAATCAAGTTTTATTCCCAATCCTTTGTACTTCTTAGCAAGCCTCTCTATAGCCTTAATGAGCTATTCACCTTCTCAAAGGAACACTGAGTATTAATAACAAACTATCCATATTGCCCAAAGGGACGAACGTTTTGTCGACTTCGAGTCTTCTAATTTTTTATGCCCCAGATTTGCTGACTGGGGCATAATTTTGGTTACTTATTCTTTCATACGTTTTGTTGCTGCTGCTAGGGTCATTGAACATCAAAGCAATTTCACAACTTTGACATGAATACTACTTTCCTGTGCCCTGAAATGCTTATTTCAGTACATACACTCACAGTTGCTGCCGCTCAAGTTCAAGACTAATATATCGTCATGTTATCAAATATTTGCCCTTCACGTTTCTTCCTCTTTT